>NC_050522.1:24686620-24690015 GCF_002922805.2 Oryzias melastigma | reverse complement strand
CCACTTTCTTTCTTCAGTTCACAAATGATCCGGACCAAAATAGAAACGAGGAACTATTTTTAGTCGAAGTGAAATAAAGACACAGAAAGCGTCACCTGTCTCCAATACAGGCGGACAAAAAGAAATAAATGAGATTGATGGTTTAAAACGATATAAAAATATAACATTTTCAGTCACATATTGAAAAAATGATGGACTTTTACAACAGATTTAAACTTACTAAAAGATCAATCATAGAAAACAAGGATATTCACTGTAAAAAATACCCAATTTCTATTAATATAGCTGAAAATAAGTACACTTTTACACCAGATTTTTTCTTAAAAATGTAAAATAAGGGAAAAAAAACAATTGATCGTTTAAATCTTTAAAAAATAAACATTTTATTTCACACAGATGAAAAGTTTTGCACTTTTACACCAGATTTGTACTTACAAGAATCTAAAATATAGAAAAAAAATCAAATTATTGCTTGAGACTATGACAAATAAACATTTTATTTTTAAATAGATGAATATGTTTGTACTTTTACTCTAGATTATAGTTTAAAAAATAGATTAATTATTGAAAACTATAAAAAAAAATAAACAACTTTTATCCTAGATTTATACTTAAAAAATGTAAATTACAGAAAAAATTAATTATTTTTTTCTAAACTTTGACAAATAAACTTTTTTAATTTATATATTTGAAAATGTGCGAACTTTTACACCAGATTATATTTACAAAAATGTCCATTACAGAAAACAATTAGATTAATTGGTAAAAACTATGAAAAATTCACCTTTTCGAGTGATATAGCTAAAATGTCGGCAAATTTCTTTCTTTTAATTGTGAATTATGGAGAAAAAAATGAATTAATAGTTAAAAACGTAAAAAAAACATTTTCTTTGTATATATGTGTGCACTTTTAATCCAGAAATATACTTGAATTACACTTAAATTAAAGAACAAAATGAAATTATTTGTTTAAAACTAAGACAAATAAACATTTTCATTTAAACATTAGAACATTCGTGCACTTTTACTCTTTATATTTAAAAATCGCTATATTTGCAAATTAAAATCATTTTTCAAATTAAATGGTTAAAAAGTATTGTATTTTTATTTTAATAAGTCACTACTTGCATGCTGTGTGTAGCCTTATATATTTTATAAAAATATAATTGATCTTGATTACAAGTTAAAGTCTCTCATAAATGTTTTTAAAGAAATTGACCAAAAATGTCTTTATTTTTAATTTTAATGGTAAAAATTGAATTTACAAATGTGTTTGCATTTAACGCTAAATTATTTAAGATGAGCTCTTCCCATACCTATTGTTTTGTCCTTCCCGTCCACCATACAAACCCAATAAATCAAAATACATTCAATATTAATATGGATTTTGAGCTTTTATGGTTTATAAAAACAGAATAACATTCTAGTAATTTGCCACATTTAACTTTAAGTCATTTGCTATTAGAAATGTTCCAAACCCAATGCATAAAAATATATGAACTAGTGTTAAAAATGCAGAATAGGTGGGAAAAGGTCACTTTAAATTTCTATTCATGTCAACAGGAGAGACGGAGGAGAAATGTGGGTAAATGTCGCCATCATGTGGCGTCTTCTGGAACTACGTTTTTATTTTTCGAATTTTAACAAATTCCAGTTTCTGTATGATATTAATAATTATCATTAAAGGAATGAATGTTTATCTTTTAAATCAAATTCCTGTTGATCAGAAACCTTTGGAATGACGTAAATCTCCGACCGGCTTTGCGCGCACGGCCCCTCCAGCCCGTTGGATAACCGTCCTGCTGGTGGGGTGAAAGTGGGCGTGTCTTCCGGCCGGTGCAGAACAGAAGCTTTTTATCAACAGCTGATCCAAACATCGGAACATCAAACCCTCTTTCCTTCAGTTTCGTGTCTCACAGACTTTTTTCCCCCTGAACTTTTGCGCTTTTGGCGCAGCGGCTCCGTGCGCCACGATGCCCTCCCGTCCCGTCCCGACCTTTTGCATTTGCGCCTGTGGTGTGCACACGGCGCACACAGCGGGCAGTCACACGGCTGCATCAGACCTTCAGCTGTTTGCACCCCGCAGGTTTTCAGGAACAAACTTCTGCGGCTGTCAGGAGGAGCGGCAGACCGCTTTCCTCCAGGAATCGAACCACAACCCGCTCAGTTTATTTAATTTTATTCTGAAAAACTTGATTTTTTTTATTTAGAGCATCATGTTTAAAAAAACGAATCCGGAAAAAGTTCCTCTATTGACAGAAACGCGGAGCTCCAACACGCCTGGAAGGTAAATCCACTTTTAATAGATTTATTTATGATCAGTTTTTACATTTTTATTTTCACAGTGAGTATTTTTTAGTAATAAAAGTGAATACGTGTCATCCAGAAAGGCTTTCCCCCTTTTATCGTTCTTGGTTTGACAGAAAAACAAGTCTCTTTGCGCTTTCCCCGCTGCTTTTCCACACGGGACTGATGGATCAGCTGTGCGCAAACGCGCTGAGTTTTACGCAGCAGTTCTCAGGGAGGGGGGCGTGCACCCCGCGGGGCACCTTTGGGTCTCGTGGGAACATCAGAGCTGTACTTTTGAAGACCCACTCTGATGAAAACTGTGTTTCTAACATGTTCTTGTGGCATTTTTATGACGATTTGGGACATTTATGAAGAACATTTAGCTCAAAATGTGCATTTCTGAGTTTTTATTTATTAAAAAAAAATGAGGAGCAGATGTTTGGAAAATAATTTATTTCTTTTTTCTTTGTTTTTTTTTTGGTTGAAATGGCATCTGGATCCAAACTTTACAGCTGGAATGCACCAATATTTTGTATTTCTCCCAACTTTATTGATCCGAGTCCAAAAATACAACAAATACATTTTAAAGTACAATGAAAAGAACAAACAGTGAAGTGGATTATTAAATAAATACATGCAAATATTCATAAACTGTTTTTAGAGTTCTTTTTGTTACTTGCAGTGGCGGACTCAGTAGTTTTGGGGCCCCAGGCGAACAATAAGATGGGGGCCCCCTCTGTATTAGTCAGTCCTTTTGAAAATCCGTACCCATTTTGTCTTCTTACTAAAGAAGGCAAAATATATAAAAAAGCATTTTCTCAAAAGGACAATTTTCTCTTTTTCTCTTATTCTTGACTTTCTTTATCTTCTTTTTGAGATTATTTTATTTTTTCTGCACTTTTTGAAACGTAGCAACTATTTCTTTTTCTTTCTCTGCTTTTTCCTTTTTTCACAGCTGGTAGATTACCATTTTTTCTATTCCAAACACTTGGAAGAGACTCTTTCTGCTAGCTAACTTCCTGTTGGTGGAATATTCCATGACTGCAGATTTACGGGGGGGACAACACTTTCACATGAGCGGTTTTAAAGGCATTTCTGCGATTTCT
>NC_050522.1:24682742-24686557 GCF_002922805.2 Oryzias melastigma | reverse complement strand
CTAAAGTTTTGGGGGCCCCGGGGATCCCTGACCTTTGCCTAATGGTAAATCCGCCCCTGGTTACACAAGGGGATTCAACGTTCAATTTATTCAGAATTCTTAATATTTTGGGGAAAAGAATAATAATAAATGACTTCATGTTGAATATAATTGTTGTCAGAATGAATCGTTACAGCACTAATACGTTTACATTTAATAATTCTAAGAAAATATAGTGTTTCATGATTTAATTTATATTTATGAATATAGAATTTAGCTGAAAGACTTCACGAATTAATACTTTTTACCGTCTTAAGGAGAAATCTTTAATGTAATGAATCGACTAAACTCTTTACACAATTTCTGTGAAAACAAGCAAAGTCCCAAAACTACGGTGGCCCTGAAGGGAAAAATACATCAACAAATTAATGAAGTTTTTCTCTTCTATTAATTGTTTATTTTCTGACATTTAAAACCGTTTTTATTTTCATTTTTTGCTTTTTAAATTGTCGTTCCGATCTCTAAAATATTTTGGAGTGAATCGTTGATGTCATTTGTCCTTCAGGGCCACCGTACAAGAAGCATCTCCTGCAGCGGTAATGTTAGGCTGGGGGTGTGAGGAGCTGTAAGCTAGTGGGAGAGAGTGTAAACAGAGAGCTCTCAGCAGTGGGTGACAGGAAGTGGGGGTGGAGTCCTACTGTTGTCCCGCCCACAACTCAGAGGTGAAATTCTAATGAACTGCTGCCGCTCTACAGAAACTATGTCCTTGAAAACGACACAAATAAATATATATATGATTATATTATAAAGATAAAAAACAGATTTCATTAATTGTTATTAATTGAGCACTGGGAATGCTTCAGTACATAATAAAAGTTGTTTTTTATTGTCCTTATGTGCGGTATTTGTTCATTTTGAGGTTCAGACTTACAAAAAAAATACTTTGAAAATTTTAACCAATTTAATATTTTTTTTTAAATTAAACAGTTTGAACATCTTTGACCAAAAATGCATTTTTATTTTAATATTTGAGTATTTCAAAGGTGCCAATTTCTTAATAACTTCTTCCTTTATCACTATTTTTGTTTTATTTACATTAAATAATTGATCATAAACTTTTTTCCAAAGTGATTAAATCACTTTAAGCTTTTTCTGTTTATAAAAACTGAATAATTCCTGAAAATGTGCAGACTTTGTTCAGATGAAGGTATTTGGACCTAAATATTTTAACACAAATGTTATTTTGTAAAAGCGAACCCAAAGCTCAGCTTTCCTCCTATCTGGACGATCGGTGATCCATCCCAACGTTCCCGTCCTCGTCCTGTCACTCACAGCTCCTCTCTGGATCCAATCATTCCATCTCCATGCTTCCACGTCTCTCATCTCTGATAAGATGTCAGCAGAGCCGAGCCTCTCGGCCTCTCCACGCCCGGCTGTCTCTCCGAGTCTGTCACTTTCTGGGCGACGCCGTTATGAAACATTTACATCCTTTTCTCGGGGCGATCCGCCGAACGCCGCAGAGGATCCTCCTGACGTTTCCGTGCACAGAGATGAAGGACAGCCTGACGATTCTTATTCAGAGTCCAGATTGACTCAAACTGATCTGGATCTGACATTTGAAGAGTTATAACTAAAATAAGATCTTATAAGTCAAACCTAAAATGGGTAAAAACCTCTAAATCGGCTTTAATTCTACCAACCGTTTTAACTCATATTAGGAGGGAAAAATCATTTGGTGATATATCGCGATATTTCAATTTAAAATGCTAGCAAGACAATATTTAATGAATTATTTATGAGCGTCCTTCAGTGTCTTGCTTTTGATTTCCTCTTAAACTCCCGACCACTAGTTGGCAGTACAGCACACTCTGAGCAGCTCCACCAGAACAAGAAGATCTCACGAAAACCAGCTTGTTTTAAATGTTCAGTCCCATTGGTTCAGCCAGCCTCACAGCTTTTCTTGTTATGAGAAATTTACTTCTTTGTATGACCTCGTTTTTTTGTAAGACATATTATTTAAATTAAAACGGGAGAAATTGTTCTTGGAATATATTGCGATATGATACATATCGCAATATTAACCACATTGCAATATGTGACATATAGCGATATGATACATATCGCTATATGTATCACATCGCAATATTTACCACATCACAATATGTATCATATCGCAATATGTATCATATCGCAATATGTATCATATCGCAATTTGTATCATATCGCAATATGTATCATATCGCAATATGTACCACATCGCAATATGTATCATATCACAAGATGTATCATATTGCAATATGTATCATATCGCAATATGTATCATATCGCAATATGTATCATATCGCAATATGTATCATATCGCAATATGTATCATATCGCAATATGTGACATATCGCAATATGTATCATATCGCAATATGTATCATATCGCAATATGTATCATATCGCAATATTTACCACATCACAATATGTATCATATCGCAATATGTATCATATCGCAATATGTATCATATCGCAATATGTACCACATCGCAATATGTATCATATCACAAGATGTATCATATCACAATATGTATCATATCGCAATATGTATCATATCGCAATATGTGACATATCGCAATATGTATCATATCGCAATATGTACCACATCGCAATATGTATCATATCACAAGATGTATCATATCGCAATATGTATCATATCGCAATTTGTATCATATCGCAATATGTATCATATCGCAATATGTATCATATCGCAATATTTACCAGATCGCAATATGTGACATATCGCAATATGTATCATATCGCAATATGTATCATATCACAAGATTTATCATATCGCAATATGTATCATATCACAAGATGTATCATATTGCAATATGTATCATATCGCAATATTTACCAGATCGCAATATGTGACATATCGCGATATGAATCATATTGCGAGATGAATCACATCAAAATATAATAAATATTGTGATTTGTATCATATATTGAGATGAATCATATCGCAACATAAATCCCATCGCAATATGATTCATATCGTGATTTTCATCATCTTGTGATGTGTATTATATTGCAAGTTGTATCACATCGCGATGTGATGCAGCTTGCAATATAATACATATTGCGAAATGCGTATCACACTGAAATGTGTTACGTATCGCGATATATAACACATTGATATGTATCCCGAGAAGCATCACATCAATATATGATACATATCGCGATATTCATCATCTCACAAGATGTGTATTGCATTACGTATCACAAATACACACTCCTACCTCACATATAATACTTTTTTTAAGCTGAGTTTTCATCTGTTTTTAAAGTCTTTAGATTGTATAAAAACATAACGTTTGATGTGAACTCTTTGGAGGTCGCCGCAGGTTATCTCCTTGTTTGGGTTGTTCTGGTTGTGAACTTTAGTTTTTTTTGCAGCACGCCGAACCTGGAGGAGCTGCAGGACAGCGTGGAGCATTGCCATGACAACAGCCGAGCGCAGGAGGACCGAGAGACGGAGAAGAAAGTGGCCAAAAGGAGGTTGTATGTGGTTTCCGTCGTCTGCCTGGTCTTCATGGTGGCCGAGATCGTCGGTACGTTTCTATTTGAAGAGCCACTCCGACAAAAATGTTTTATGACATTTTTCTGACGATGGAGGACACATTTTAGTTTGACGCGATAACCACTGGTTGATGACTTATCTTTGCAGGGGGTTACCTGGCCGGAAGCCTGGCGGTGATGACAGATGCCGCTCACCTGCTGACGGACTTAACCAGCTTCATCATCAGCCTGTTTTCTCTTTGGCTCTCCTCCAAACCGGCGACTCAGAGACTC
>NC_050522.1:24681339-24682654 GCF_002922805.2 Oryzias melastigma | reverse complement strand
CTTCCTTAAACTGGCTTCAAACTGGACATATTTATTATTACAGTTTTTTGGGGGAAAAAATACGAATGATTCAAAATAAAACTGCACCAATTTCCTATTCCCCACTGAAAGACTTACGAGGGACTTCTATTCTATTCTATTCTATTCTGTTCTATTCTATTCAATTCTATTCTATTCTATTCTATTCTGACCTGTTTATATATATAAACATAGTAAAAAAAATGTTCTCTTTCTGGCAAACCAAACAGATCATTGATCTAATTTTAAAACCATTTTTCATAAATAAATTAAATTTTAAATAAAATAAATAAGTTAATTAAATAACATTTTCAGATTAACAATCTTAAAAATCAAAACATAATCAAATCTTTCGGTACGGCCAAAAAAATGTTGTTTTCCAATTCTTTAATATATTTATAAACTTTTTTTTACCTCCAAATTCTTTCCAAAATATAATATTTTTCTTATAATGTGGACTTTGAATCACCGATAAAGTGAGAAGTAGATTCGTCTTTTAATCCAGTTTGTAATCTGTTCAAATTCTGTCAAAATATTTCTGAAAACATGCATTAATGTGGACGCCGTGGCGAGGATTCAATGTGGACGCCGTGGCGAGGATTCAATGTGGACGCCGTGGCGTGGATTCAATGTGGACGCCGTGGCGAGGATTCAATGTGGACGCCGTGGCGAGGATTCAATGTGGACGCCGTGGCGTTGATTCAATGTGGACGCCGTGGCGAGGATTCAATGTGGACGCTGTGGCGAGGATTCAATGTGGACGCCGTGGCGAGGATTCCAGCCCTGCATGGAAACTCCTCTGATAATGATTGCCAGCTCTGTGGGATTCTCACACCTGTGCGTTCCAGCGGGTGAAGACCGCTCCACACCTGCTGCCACACATTCTGCTTCCCACTGCATGCTGGGACACATGAGCTTACATGAATGAAGCTCTACTTTTCTGCACGACCCAGAACCAGATTCTGGTTCTGAAACCTGTTTCGGGTCACACCTGCGACCTTCCAGTCTGCTTACAGTGTAGAAAGCTAGTGGGCGGAGCTTGGTTTTGGTTTCATCATTCTCCTTCACACAGAAAACGGTTCACTTCCGGCTTCAACCAAATGCAACACGGACGCCGCCATGTTGGAGCCAGACGTCAGTGATTGGCCCGAATCAGTCTCACCAATCAGGAGTTAGCTTTTTAGAAGCACTATTTAGAAGCAAGCTACACAAAATCTGTCAAATGTTTTAAACGTCTGACTTTGGAGCCAACAGGCTCCGCCTACTCTGAAAGAGGCATCTGATTGGTCAGTTTATA
>NC_050522.1:24665205-24681285 GCF_002922805.2 Oryzias melastigma | reverse complement strand
TGAATTTGTGATATTGGGCTATATAAATAAAATTGAATTGAATTGAATTGAATTGAATTAATAGAATGATTTTTGGCTGCTTGGAGCCACTTCCTGTTTGGAATGCCAGTGGGGAGGAGTCCCTCTGTCCAGTACTCACATACAGTCAACGGTCTGCCCTGTTGCTGTGTGTTTGATGGGGACTTTTTACCTGCTTTGAATCTCTGTACTATTTTTTTAGTCTTTTAAAGTCTTTATTTTTTTAACAATTTTTGAATAATAAAACTATATTTATATTTTTATGAACTAAACCGAATACAGCTGACCTCTTTAATCTACTTCACTTTACAAAAAACAAATTTATTTGTGAATAATATCTAATAAAATCACTCTTAATTTAAATGTTAAAAAACATGCAGCACATTTAGACTGTTTTTATTTATACAGATAATATAAAATTTAACTTAAAGCTAAAAAAAATCTTGTATTACATTACAATTGGGAGATAAAATTGTTAAATTGAAATGACAGAAACAAGCATTTTATGATGAGTTTTCGTCACTTGAAATTTTTTATATGAAATTATATTATAATACATTGTATAAATTCAATATATTAATATTTATTTCCCAAAGTTCTTCCTGCTCTCGTGTGCAGAGATCCTGGGAGCGCTGTTGTCGGTGTTCACCATCTGGCTGGTCACGGGCGTGTTGGTGTATTTGGCGGTGGAGCGGCTGGTCACGGATGACTTCACCATCGAGGGCAGCATCATGCTCGTAACCTCTGGGTGTGCGGTGGTGGCCAACATCATGTGAGTAAAATTTTGTGTTTAAGGGTTAATTATGTCCATTAGAGGATGGGGGGCTTAAGAGGAAACTCAAGCACTTCTGTTTCATTTTTCATGACCAGTATGGCGGTCACCCTGCACCAATCGGGCCACGGTCACAGCCACGGCGGGCTGGGCTCACACGGACACGCCCACAAAAGCGAAAAACCCAACAACCAGAAGTCAAACGGCGTCCCCTCTGAGCTCATAGACATGGAGCAGCCGGATCACGGTTCGTCCAGTCGTCACGTTTCGCTCACGTACAAACTCTCTGGTGACATCACACCCCTGTGGGCGTGTACTTTCTCCTCACACCAGGTGGGAGGGTTCAGCAGGCCAACGCAAGTGTGCGAGCAGCGTTCGTGCACGTGATTGGAGACCTTCTCCAGAGCATCAGCGTCCTCATCAGCGCCATCGTCATCTTCTTCAGGGTAACTTCTTTTTATCTTTGTTTTTAGAAATAAACAGGAAACAGTTAAAGCCCCGGGTGGCGTTGAATGGCCCACAGGTGCGACCCTCCCCCGACCTGCCCTCACCGGCTGAGTGGCTGCTGCACACCCCTCCCCCTCTTCCCTTTCCATCGAGCTGCATGTGTCAATCTGTTGGAGACAACACTTTTTTCAAAATGGCGGCTTTCTGTTAGTTTTATCTCCATAGCAACCATTGGATTTTTTGATCATCTGGGGCTGACGAACAGTTCTATGTGATTTTTAAAACAAACAAGACAAGTACATTTTTGAATTTCCTTAGATACTGAGATATTTTGTTAATGTCATATTGTTTTGTTCTGCTTGCGCCAAGGATTCACTGTATTCCTGCAAAGATATGTTAGCAACAGGTAACGCCCTTTTTGCAAACTCTAAAAAAAACGCAAAAAAATCCATAACTTGACTTTTCATCTCGAGTAGCAGCCGCCATCTTGAATTGTTTTTTCTATTACCTTTAGTACAAGCTACAAATTTGTGGCAGCCATCTTGTGGTTGTGTATAGTTGTGATTTTCACGTTTTTCCACAGTATGACCAAGGGAAAATTTTCTTCAAACAATTTTCATGAAATTTCATACATGTGCTACTTGGGGGGGTGGGGGGGGTATGGGTAACGGATTTTGAACGCCATAACCTGGCGAGCTGGCAAAAAATGGCATTTCCCTGTTGGTGGCGTATTTTTTACAAAATATTCTGAAAATGTAATTCATGAATCATTGGGTGAAGCTGAATGAAGTAATATAACATAAGATATGAACAATACTAGGAATGCGGGTGTGGTTAACAAAACCTTTGTTGCTAAGGACATTTTAAAAATTACTTTTGCCAATTCTTTTAAAAATGACATAGATCTGTTCGTCACGGTCAGGCGACCAAAATCTAATGTGGTTGCTATGGAGATAAAACCTACAGAAAAGCCACCATTTTGAAAAAACTGTTTTTTAAATGACTGTCATAGTGAGGGCCGATCAAAGGGGGCGGGTAGCACATGCCGTCCATTCAGCACCGCTCACAGCTTCTGTCTGATGAGACGCCCACAAGAGCCCATCAATTTTCTTTTATTTTCTCTTAAATAATCCATGAATGATGAGATATTGATCTGAATTAGCAACAGCGCATCATTCCAGAATAACTGGTGTGCTATTTCATGCAGCAATTTCACAATAAAAGCATCAAATGTGAGATTATTTCAGTCTCTGATTTTCTTCTTCTGGCCGTCATGGGAGAAGAAGAAAATCAGTTACATTACAGGACTGCGTGTTATGCTTTTATAACTTCTACATTAATATAATACCCTTCTTTCTGGTGTTTAGAAAAATGCTCATTTAGAAATGTGAGCAGCTCCATGATTATTTTTTAAGATTCTTTCAGTCATTTATAAAAGTCTTCATTGACTTGAACCTTCTTTTTATTAGAACTTCTTTTGCTTGAGAACCTTCCAGAGGTTCCCAGACCATGTACATGAAGTGTAGGAAGTACTCTAAGTGAATACTTCTTCAGACTAAATTTGAACTTACTTACATAGTATAAAAAGTACATTTCAAGCATAAAAAAATGTATTTAGACTACTTTTTGCCAAAGGATCCCCTCTTTCAGAAACGTACGTTTGCCAGTAGAAAATCTAACATATAAATATAATATACTTGTACATATAATATATTTGGTATTCTGTAAGTACTTCTCAAGTTCAAAGACTGCATTTTATTGAAACCGAAATGGAATATTTTTGTACCATTGAGTGTATGGTGGCCATCTTTAAAAAGGGCAGCCATTTTGAATTTACCGCTTGTTAAACCTTTTAACACCTTAGGGCACGTGTCAAAGTCAAGGCTCCGGAGCCCTCCAGAACATTTTATTTTATTGATATTAATGGCCCGATGTTATCTTGAGGTCAAATATTGAGTTATTTAAATAATAATATTCCTGCCTTTTTATTATTCATAATTATGTTAAAAAGTTATTTTTAAAGTTTTAAAAATTGACATTCTGTGACCTTTTTGGACTATTTTGGCATTTACTAAGATTTTTTTTGGCTGTCTTAGAGTTTAGCTAATATTTCAGCTACATGCTAGCTGTTTTGGCTAATTTAGCATTTTTAAAAAAAAGTTTTTTAGGTTGTTTTGGAGTTAGGCTGATATTCACACGGTTGCTGTTTTGGCTAATTTAGTCTTTCAGTTTTATAGACTATTTTGAAGTTTATCTAATATTTCATGCTAGCTGTTTACCTAAGAATTTTATTTTTATTTTTTAGGTTAAATTTACGAATTTAGCTAATATTTTAACAGGTTATCAGTTTCAGCATTTTCAGCTATCAGCTTCAGAGTTTTTAGCTACAAGCTTCAGTGATTTCAGCTCAAGCTGCTTTTCTCCTTCAGAATCTACTGGAATTATCGTGTTAACGGTTGAAAAGTTACAGTAACTCAAAGAACATAAACACTGGAGCTCTGGTGTTAAAGGGTTAACATCCTGAGGAATCTATTTCTTCCATAGACTGTGTATAAAAATAACTATTTTACAGTCATCGATTTCTTCTCTACTGTTGCC
Source organism: Oryzias melastigma (assembly GCF_002922805.2). Taxonomy (NCBI): domain Eukaryota; kingdom Metazoa; phylum Chordata; class Actinopteri; order Beloniformes; family Adrianichthyidae; genus Oryzias; species Oryzias melastigma. The sequence continues at coordinate 24,677,450 of NC_050522.1, read as the reverse complement.
AAAAGACAGAAATAATCCAAACTCTTGATCTTCCAGACTTTTGTTTGTTTTTCATCTTCCAGCCAGAGTATAAGATCGCCGACCCCATCTGCACCTTCTTGTTCTCCATCCTGGTCTTGTGCACGACCTTCACCATCATGAGGGACATCCTGCTGGTCCTGATGGAAGGTGAGGATCCTGCGAGCTCATCGAGCTCTTCAAACAAGCCGTCCTCGTCTCCGTAAAGCTCCTCTGATTCCCCCGTCTGCCTCTTTTCTTTGCTCTGCTGATCTCCTGCTCAGGAACGCCGTCGGGGGTGAAGTACAGTGAAGTGAGGGACCGCCTGCTGGCTGTGAAGGGGGTCACGGCGGTCCACAACCTTCACATCTGGGCTCTGACCATGAACCAGGCCATGCTGTCGGCTCATGTGGCTATAGGTGAGAACATTCACTGTGATTTTTCCCAAAAGTTTTATTAATCCTCTTAAGTTAAATGTTTATCAACACTTTAGTTCTGCTTCTTCAAAGGGGTTTTTAAGCTCAAGTGGAAAACCTTCTTCAGTGAACTCTTAATTTAACAAACTATTTGTGACATTTGAGTTTTCCTCGTTCCGTTGAGCCTCACGCCGTCCTCTTTCACCCCACAGATGACTCCGTGGACGCTCAGACGGTCCTGCGGGAGATGACACAGGCGTGTTTCTCCTCCTACAACTTCCACTCCGTCACCATTCAGATGGAGAGACAAGCCGACCTCAAACCCGGATGTTCGCTGTGCGAAAACCCCAAGAAATAGGAAAACCTGCAGGCGGAGGCTGCAGCTCCCGGAGCATGCTGGGAGTTTCTTCTTTCAGTTTTTATTAAAGCGGGGCAGTACATTAAAAACAAAAAAAATAAGGTGCTTTTTTGAGGAAGATGTTAATTGTTTCAGCGTCAAAATCATCAATGTGAGTTTCAAGAATTTTTAGTTAAAAACTGAGGAGGGAACCTTCTAAACGAACTTCCTGTGGGTGCTAAGACGACTGGATTCCCTTTGGGACTCATTCTGTTGTCTTTTTATTTTGGGCTCTTTTGCTGTTTATAAATGTACTTTTTAATTGGTCAGATTTTGTGATAAATTAGGTGAATTCTCCTCCAAAAACTGTAGTATCACTAAAATGGTTTGGCCTTAAAGTGCCAAAGATGTTTAGAACCTGCAGGAAGTGATGCAAACATGTGAAAAAAAAATAAATTAAATTCTAGTTCAACTCTTAAGTATTTATTTTATAATTTTATGGGGAGAAAATAGACTCACCCTGATTTGTGCGCGCATCATTTTTGATTTGTAACTCATACAAAACACTTTGTGCATAAATACAAAAATTACAAAATTAGAAAAAATACAATTTACAAATGCACAAATTAATATCACAACATCTTGAAACAAAAAATGTAAAAATTACGCACAAATCTGACGTGAGACTATTCTCACGTCTCCAAGTTTTGTGTGTAAATGATGCGTTTAAATGCTGCTAGAATGCTGGGTAATCAGAGATTTCTCATCAGCCGGTTTGAACTTAGATAGTGAATAATATCTGTTGAAAACTTAAGATTTTCTGACTTTCTTAAACAGAAATACCTGATAATTCATATAAAAAAGTCAAAATGACACTAAAGTTTCTCTATTTCTTCACCACGACACCCAGAGAGCGGACCGAGTCGATCAGCCCCACGTCCCGCTCCGGTGTAGTAAATAACTTCCCTCCCTAAAAATGATGACATCACAGCCATACTCTAACAGAGGGCTCAAAAATATTTCAAAACGAAAACAAAACTACGACAGAGTATTAGGACCAGTTTACAACAACATAAATTAATTACAATTTTAAATCTACTAAATGTATAAATAAAATAGTTGGAGCTGTACAATTACCAGAATAAAATCATATATTTATGTTTTTAAAAATAGGGTAAAATTATATATAGAAACAAAGTTATAAATGAATCAGAGCCGCGGTTGAAGATGAAACCAAAAGGGGCGTTTCCTTATTGCTCGCACATTTTGTACAAGAAAATTGTGAAAATGTAACACACGAGTCCCTTGGTCAAGTTTAATAAAATTATATGACAAATAGTATGAAAATATTAGATATGGGGGTGTGGTTAACAAAAAACCTCCGTTGCCAAGGAAATCCAAAAATTTACTTTGACCGATTTTTCTAAAAATGACATGGACCTGTCCGTCACTGACAGGGGACCAAAAAATAAAATGGTTGCTATGGAGATAAAACCACTATACGCCCCTCGTGGCTTTGCTTCATCTTAAAAAGTTCATTATATTAAACTGTTTTGAGTATATTACTTGACGATTTCACAATGAACCTGAAATTATCCAAAAAAGTCAATTCTGAGAGTAAATATTGTCATATTTTCAGTGCAAAAATGGAAATCAAACTGTTTTTATGTAATATAAGAAAAGAGATGAAACAAAAATCTATAAATCTGAGGACAAATTGGAAAATGTCTAACAAAGTTTTAAGGATATATTCCAAAAGAAATTACAAATATGCTTCAAAACTCTTAAACTAAAAGCTTTTTGAATGAAATTTATGAGATTTCCAAAAGTTAATTTTTCCTCATTTATCTGTATCTTGCATGTTTATTTTTTATGCTTTTTGTTTATTTTATTCTGAAATTCAGGCAACAAAATGAGAACAAAAGCGTCTTTTAGTGATTTTGTTTCCGTCGTGACCCCACCTGACCCTGACCGCAGCGACCTCCAGTTTGCTGCTTGGTAAACACGGGAGGGATTTGACCCGGCCTCTAAAATCGACAGATCCCAATCTAATAATCCTCCTGCTGCAGGGAGGACCGACCCGCCACCTATCAGCCTCCGAGGGCTTCTCCAGATATCAGGTGTCCTTGTCGTGACGGGTCAGAGCTGTTTGGACCGTCACTCATCTGTCAAAGTGTCGAGCATCCTCACGTGTTTCTGTAAAACAATAAAACAGAACGCCGTTGTGTGATCGGAGGATTCAAATCTTCTGAAAGCTGCAGTCACTTATTCAATCAAACATTTGAACTCATCTCTTGAACGCAGCATCCATTCGCCGCCAGCACAGCCCTGTTGCCTGGCAACCAGCACCAAAACAGACCCGCTGTCTTATTTAAAAGGTACGTTTGAGAGCTTTGGGGATTATCGGGGCCTTCAGACATGGAGAGGTTTTCAGCACAGGTCCTGAATTCTGCAGCATGGATTAATAACTAACAGAAAATCTTGTTTTCTGAAGTCCCTGAAGCTTCAGATGCTTCAGCTGCAGATGACCTCTGACACAGGATTGCTGAAATCCTTCTGTTTGTCACTATTTCTTACCTTTTTCTTCATCTTATAGACCCAGGTGAAGACACTGAAGCGTCCTTTGCTCTCAAGAAAACTCAAATATACTCTCCTACTATACGAAAGTTAAATAAAAATATTGGAAATAATGTAATATGTATGTTTTATCTGTATCAGTAATTCAAATAAAATGTTTGCAGAATAAAGATACATTTTTATACGTCATTGTGACTTTTTAATTCTGTTATTTACCACATAATAACTTTCATTAATTGAGGAATTAAACTCTGAAGCTGGTGCAGTACTCCGCCTCACCTTAGGGGGTGCTAATGAGGCGACTGGGCTTGTCATCCTAAAGCTATGTTCACACCGCCATCAGTAACACGCGCTCAAGCGACCACAAAATGTGAAATATGAATTTTCAGTGGTTTTGTTTTAAGTTTTGTAATATAGTTAAACTGAAAATAAACGTTGATTTCTGTTGGAGCGATTGTGGAACTTCAGGTCTTTTATTTTATTTCATTTATTAAATAGTTGTGTAAAAAAATGTATTACAGAAAAGTAGCCTGCAGAACAACAGATTAAATACATGAGTATTTTTTTTATTTTTTAGGAATTATCCAGAAAACTTAAAAAAAACTACAAATGTTTGTGTTTGTCCTCTTGTGGTTGACTTGTTTGTCTCTTTAATGTTCAATAAAGTCTTTCTAACATTAAATAGACTAACTATAATCCTAGAAGCCAGTTGGTTATGGAGATGAATTAGTCTCAATTATTGACTTGTAACTCACACATTTATGTTTAACTGTGTTTTTGATTCTTAATTATCTGGGCACGTCTGTTTAAGAAAGTGGTAGAAATGTTGACTTATGACGAGATATTGACTATCTGAGTTCAAAGAGGCTCTGATAAGAAAACTCTAATGACCCAGCATTCTAGCAGCATTTAAACGCATCGTCTACATACAAATCTGACATGAAAAGTAGGGCTAATATCCAGAATCGATTCAACTTTTTTCTATTCTTTTAATTCACTCAATTCAATTTGAGTTTACACATTTAGACACATTTGTTTAGAAATACATTGATGATCTATATATGTTTTGAAGATTTTCATATTAATCTGATACAGTTCACAGACTGTAAAATGTGGCGGTTAAATAATGAGATTGTTAATAGCATACAGAGTTACATCGTTTCTCAAACGGAGAATTGTTCTGCTTCTCCTGGAGGACGTTTCAGTTTGGCCACTAGGTGGCGATCACGCTATAGCAGTACACCCTATTCTGGAAGAAGAAGAAAGTATGAACAAAATATTTCCTTAAAAGAGTTTGGAAAATTCATGTAAAGATATTAATTTAGTCAGCAATGTATGTATAAGGTCAATCAAGCGTTAGCATTAGCCATCCTATGGGAAATCCCATTATACGTTAGCATCAAGCTAGCGGACTCATGAATTAACCTATTGAAAAGAGATCTAATCTGATCTGTGCAACATTGTGGGTTTGTTTGTGTGTTATCAGGCAATTGGTGCGTACTTTGTAAAGATTTGTGCTGTTTGAATTTAAATTCATTTTAAGCTGCTGTAATCTCAAGTTGTGCGTATATTGTATTTTTTTTTTGTTATTCAAGTGTGAATACACAGTTGCAAGTACATACAAATATATCGTATGAGTTACAAATCTAGTAAATTTGTTGAGACTAATTTCTCTCCGTATTTGTTGTCTTTCATTTGTAAATAAATGCACAAACCCAGAGGATAACAGCTCATCCTCTCTTAACTATTGTCGCCCTCATCGCCTGCAGAACCACAGACTGAGGCTTCAGCTTCACCACTAACCCAATTTTCAGAAAGTGAATTTGCTGTAAGAAGCTGAATGGACTTCAGATGCGGCTGCATTGTTCTCCCTTCACCCTCCACCTGAACTCCTCCCAGGAGGAACCAGATCCGTGCATATTCAATTAAAGCAGGACTTCCGGCGCGAGCTGGAAAGATAATCCCTTTCACTCCTGGTATCCCTGAGCCATTAATTACTACACGGGTTGTGTTCCATCACAATGGGGGCTCGGTCGGTGCCCTTTGCAGAAGACAGTGTCTGTGGATTTGACACCGTCCCTCGTACAGCCCATCCTTCATGTTGTTAGGAAGAAAGAGCATTAGAGTCCGCCGCAGTAAATGGAGGTTGTCTCTATTTATTGCAGATCTGGCAACTAGCAGATTTTTTAAAAAGGTAGATATGACTGTTAGCTGCTGGTTTTAGCTTCTCTGCTACCAACAATGAAATAAAAAAACAGATACCAGGCCAGCCAGGAGGATAGTCTCCACCACGCCAGGGGGCCCAACGTGGGGAGCCCCAGCCCCAGACAACCCAGCAAAGGTGGTTTACCTTTGGGCTGAATTGGTGGGCCCCAGGTGGGTTTGTCCGCGGGTTTCATGGTGGCCCCATCTGTGTTTGCCCATCTGGCTTGAGTGTTCACTCAGTAGTCTGGCTCGCTGGGCAACGGAGCTTGCTAACACGCTGCACTGTCCGCTGGGTGGCTGGTTAGCATAGGGACCCAGACCACTGAGTCCCCACCTAAGCCAGTGTGGGAAAACACAGGTGGGTCCACCATGGAGCCCGCGGACAAACCCATCTGGGACCCACATTGAAATGTTCACTGGGAATCAGCCCACCACATGGGAGTTCTGGGCAGGGCCCACAAAGGGAGACCGCCCCACTTGCCAGGCAACCACCTGCCTACTCTGTAGTAGGTCGTAGCAAGGCAGGAGCCGCCCACCCCCACCCAGGAAGGGGACGCCCAAGAGGAGTGGGGGACCTCGAAGAGCTTAATAAATATTGCCTGGTCGGGTTACCCACAGTTGGAATATTGGAGGGGTCCAACGCTGAAGGGGAAGGACTGAAACCCGGGCAACAGGGACACGGACACCCCCTGGCTCAGATGCAATGTGATCCCCGACTCATGTGTCGCGAGAAGACCGCCCAGCCCCGGGTAACCAGGACCTCAGGGACATGGCCCCCATTGCTGAGGACCTGGTTCCCCCCACCAGGGATGGGGTAGGGGACAGATGATCAGAAGTCCCACCTTCCTTGTGTAAAATATTTGTTGTCGTTTGTGAGTGTGTGTTGGGGTGCTCTGGATTTGTAATTCGGACATGTGCGCACATTTTTTTTTTTGATACATGCCAAATATGATGTCATCAAAGTAAAAATCAAATAAATATGAATCCGTCAAACGTTTTGAACGTTGGATGTTGAAGCCTGCAGGCTCCGCCCACTTTTATTGAGCCATCTGATTGGTCAGTTTTAATTACTTGAACTAAAAATATCGTGAAAACATTCTGACCAATAGAATGAGTAACAGCTGTTTATTTCCCTGTAGAAGTCTATGGGATTTTGGCTTCTTGGAGCCACTTCCTGTTTGGAACACCAGGGGGAGGAGTCACTAAGTCCAGTTCTCATATGCAGTCAATGGTACCAAGCATACAGACAAACTTAATAATGTTTTTTTAATTAAACAAAATTAGCGATTAGATGTTAGCGTGTGCAGTTCACATGTGAACAAAGCTGAACTGCACACGCTAACATTGATTCACATTTGTTTTTTGTTTACATCCCTTCAGATTGTTCTCCGCCATCAAATCATCCAAAGGTGGGCCGCGGCGTCTGAACGCGCCGCTGTGTGATGAATGAAGGCCTCTGATGTTCATTTAGTCTCAGCTCGCTTCGATCACAGCAACGCGTTGAAATCAATACATTTTCCATCAGCTGGCAACCAGCTAATCAATGCACGCCGCTGTTTCTCTCACGTTGATCCGTATGATAGATGAGCTCCAGAGTTGTTCAGGATCCGGGGAGAGTTTAGTACATGTGCACACACACAATCAGGCATCAAAGTCACACGATAAACAGCAACGGGACAAACATTTTTTCAGTCTTTTATATTGAAAAAATCACTTATGTGCAATTCTAAAATCTGAAGAACAAAAGAAGAAAACCCATAAGACAATCCTGAGAATTTACAGCTTTCCCTCGCTATACTGCGGTTCACCTTTTACAGTCTTACTGCAACAGAGATTTTGCTCAGAGCAACTTAACATGCTTTTTTGTCCCCTTCTTTCCTGACAACACATTGGGCTCTGCGTCCTGATTTACTGTAGACCAGGGGTGTCAAACTCAATCACCCAGGGGCCAAAATCCAAAGCACACCTTAAGTCCTGGGCTGAATAGGATAAGGATTTATTGAAGACTCTAAAACTACATTTTTAAAACTTTAAAAACTGTTAGTTTTTAACATATTAATGAACTAGATATATAGCATTACCTGTGATCATGCTAGTGTGAGTAAGCTAAATTTGACTTCTGAACATGTTAGTGCTGATAGAAGATGCTAAAATTGATAGTTGAAAATGCTGAAGCTGATAGACAGCTAAAATATTAGCGAAACGACAAATTAGCCTAAAAAACAAGCAAAAATATATAACCCAGGTTAGCCAAAACCGCTAGAATGCAGCTGAAAAAAATAGCTAAACTTTAAAATACCCTAAAAAACGGAAAAAATAAAATTAGCCAAACAGTTAGCATGTAAATATTAGCCAATCTGCCAATCCAAAGCAGCCTAAAAATACTTAAAAATGATTAAATTAGACAAAACAGCTAGCATGTAGCTGCAATATTTGCTGAATTCAATAATAACCTAAAAAAAATTACTAAAAAGCCTAAATTAGCCAAAACAGCTAGCATGTAGCTGAAATATTAGCTAAACACCATGCTAGCCTAAAAAAAACTTTAATTAAACCTAAATTAGCCAAAACAGCTAGCATGTAGCTGAAATATCCAATAGCCTAAAAATCTTAGTAATTGCCAAAATAATCCAAAAAGCTAGTAGAATGCTAAATTTAAAAACTTTAAAACCGTAACTTTTTAACATAATTATGAATAACAAAAAGACAGGAATATTATTCCAGAAATAAATCAACTTAAACCTTAAATAACTTTCAATATTTTACTCTCCATAAAAATATATTTTGTCAAAATTCTGTTTAGAAATAAGTGCAAGATAACAGTTTTATTAACATTAAAATAAAATGATCTGGAGGGCCGGATAGAATTACCTGGAGGGCCGGATCCGGCCCCCGGGCCTTGACTTTGACACATGCGCCGTAGATCTTGTCAATCAATCTGCATTTTTTTGTACTAGTTGGGATTGTGAGGGGCTGTAAGCTTGTGGGAGAACAGATAAACAGATGAATGATAGGAAGGGCGTGGACTTACTCTGTGCCAACGGCCCCGCCCACAACTCAAAGCCAAATTTCTAATTCTACTGCCGCTCTGCAGAAACTATGTCGTAGAAAACAACACAGGCTTTTGGGCTAAAAACAGCTTTATCATAATTAAAAGACCACTGATCAAAAGATGATCAGAGTGGGTCTCCATTTATGAACAATTTAAGTCTTAGATCCAAAATCATTGAAGAAGTTTATAAAAAAAATGAATCCACAGACTGAAGCTTAGGCATAAAGATTTTGAAACCAGACTGTAAATACATTTGTTTATGCTGATACATTTATTTTTTATTTTCATTTTTACACGGTAGGGAAAACTAAAACGATTTACATTTACAATAAGCCACCCAGTGGTTACTTGCGGAACTGATCTGGTTTATTTTTATTTTGTTTTCAACAGAGCTTCAAACAGGAAGTACAAACAGATCTTCAGAGCTTTTAGAATAATGTGAGTTCTCTTAAATTCCGAATACTGTCAAAATTAATTTTGGGGTATTTGGGGTCTTCTTCATCCTGCCTTCTGTTTAACAACATTAGTGGACTCCAGCCACCAAAATTTCCCCCCAAAAAGGAGAATAATTTGTGGAAATAGATATAATCCACATCCCTTTACTCACAAAATCACCTAGAAAAAAAAGAACACATGGATTGTAAAAACTTAACTTAATGCCTCAGGTGACAAAACAAATTCACAGTTTGTTCAAAATCATTTCTAATGAAAAAATCTTTCTATCAAAGTGGATTTTTATGATAGTTACAGAATTAAGTGAAAAAAAACCCTTTAAGGGGATGATTACAGAACATCCTAATTGGAGAAAGGGACACGTGAATCAGACTCTCTTTTTATTGTAAATAAATGTAGGCAGCATTGCACAAACCACTGGTGGACCTGTTACTTTTCTACATGGCAGAGCAACTTTTTTACTTTTTTTTTCTGGTGAATTTTGCTGAATTTTACCAAGTGTCAAAATTGTTATTGTTCAGCCAGGCTCTATAAAAGCAACTAATTTTAATATTTACTGAGTATGTTGGAAAAATGTTTTTGGGTGAAATATATTACTTGCACTTTAACCGTAATTTATGCTAAATTGTCCTACTTTGGGTCTATATATTTTTTGCATCGGTCTGTCAAAAGTAGCAGTTGAACAATGATTAAAAAAAAAAGAATCTTTTTAAGTTTGAGTTAATTATTTAAACTGAGAATTTTGTGTCCCCAAGAAATGATTGACGTTTTTAATTAAAATCTTCATGTTAAAACCTACTTCATAGAAAAAAAAACACACAAACAAAAAAAAATCTAATCTATTCCAAATGATGATTTTGACACTGGAAACATGAAAAATTGGGTTACAAATTAGAAGAGAAAACAAATGAGAATTCAGATACAGCATTTATAACAACTCTGCCATTGTGTGTTAAGTTTTTGCATTCTCTTGATGTAAGTAATCGTTCAAAAATATATATTTTTTATTTTATTTTTTAGCCTTTTTTAGTTTTTCTACAACTATTTGTCTTTTTAAAGAAGAACATAGTCTAAACCTTTTAAAACTCTTACACTTTGAAAATACCATGTGGAGTTTTTGAAAATAAGCTTAAAGTCATATTTAATAAGTTTTACAAAGAAAAAAAAGATGTCTTCTCATGTTCTATCCTCCTCGCCTGCTTTGACGAGATCACTGTGTTCTCGCGAGATCTGAAGTGGCAACAAGAGCAGGAGGACCTGCTGAGAAGCAGCTGAGCTGAGGACCGCGGGACTTGACATGTCAACAAAAGATAGAAAATACCACAATACAGGTAGAACAAAACCTTATTTCGTGCGCTGTTTCTAAACGTAAACAATTAATTTAAACAATATTCCGGAAGTCATCGTGGGGCTGTAAACAAAACCCGAAATAAATGCAGAGAAATCTGAAGTGACGTGTCTCTTTAGCTAACATCCTCTACTTTGAAATGTGAGGAGATTCAACTTTACGTCGCTAAAAATGTTTGTGGCGTGTCGTAGAAGTCCAGGGTCTCACCTGGAATCGTTTCTCTGACGTAAACGGAGGTTTAGGCGACTCAAACGCTGGATGATAACTTATTTTAGAGGCTGTGAGGTTAGCTTGATGCTTTAATTCGACTCTGTCAGCTGGTCAGTGCTAGAGTTAGCCAGGAAACGTTTTATTTTGAAAAACTTGAATTTACATGTTTGAATCTGTTTTTATTTTGACTTTAGATAAATACTTTTTAGCACCTTACTCTGATGTGTTGCTGTTTTTATTGCTTTCACCATTTTTGTATTTTCTTTTTTCATATTTTGCTTTTATTTTGTGCTTGATTGTTGTTGTTTTTACGGGCTTTATAAAGTTGGGTTGTAATATGTATCTATTGTGTTGTGACTGACAGCTGATCTTTCTCAAACCTTACTTTTTCTCGTTCCAGGCATGTGAAGGTCCTCTGACCTGCACCTTAACCTCTTCCCCTCAGCATCTTCATCTCGTCTCCATGACAACCCCTCCACTAGTGCCTCCTTTCGGGGGTCAGCCGCCCCCACAACAGCAACAGGCTCAGGCAGCTCGAGACGTCAACACCGCCTCGCTTTGTCGGATCGGACAGGAGACCGTCCAAGACATCGTCCTGAGGACCATGGAGATATTTCAGCTGCTGAGAAATATGCAGGTGAGGCCGTCGGCTCTCCTCCCTCCATCAGCTGCTGTCGCTCGTTTTGATGCACCTTTCACTGGAAGATGTTCTTAAACCCTAAATGACATCAAGATTGATGGGAATAATGCACCAGCAGATAAAAATACATTTGTTGCATCACTTCCTAAAGTATAGGAGGATAAAACAGAAAAAACTACAGAATTATTAGAATACAGTCAAAATGTTACAAAAATAAAATCACAACATTCTAAGAAATACAAAGAAATTTTATGACAATGAAGCCGTAAATTTATGAGAATAACGTCTAAATATATTGGACTAAAATTGTAAAATTATGAGATTTTCTTTTAGAAATTAATGAGAGTAAATGTTATAAAATATATAAAAAAAATTAAAAAGTGAAAATAAAGCTGTAAAGATATGAGAAAAAAAATCAAAATTCTATTAAATTAAAACTGTACATTTATAAGGAAAACAAACATCTTATGAGACTAAAATTATGAGAAAAAGTCAAAAGATTTTAAAAATAAAAATACAAGATTATAGTGAAATGTTTTTATGAAAGTAAAATTATAAAATTATGAGACAAAAGTCAACATTTTTGAAAGTAAAATTGTAACATTGTAAGGAAAATTTTTATGAGACAAAAGTCAACATTTAATGAAAATAAAGATGTTAAAACATGAGAAAAGTCAAAATACTTTTAAAGTAATATTATAAAATTATAGCGAAAATGTTTTTTAATGATAAAACATTCGTAAAATTATAAGAAAAAAAGGAAAAGTAACATTTTCATGTTTAAAGTTGTAAAATTATAAGAAAAAAGTCAAATTTTTTATCAAAATACTTTCGTAACATTGAAAGAAAAAAAAAGTTATTGTAAAGCTGTAAACGTATGGGAAAAAAAAAAGTCAAAATTCTACAAAGTAAAAATATAACATTTTAAGGAGAGTAAAATTTGGAGAAAAAAAGTTAAAATTTAACATGGTAAAATTATTTAAAAAAAATAAAGAAAGGATAAAAGTTGT
>NC_050522.1:24661110-24664269 GCF_002922805.2 Oryzias melastigma | reverse complement strand
GAGAATAACGTCTAATTGGACCAAAACTGTAAAATTATGAAATTTCTTTTTTTTAAATTAATGAGGGTAAATGTTTTAAAATAGAAGAAAAAAATTTAAAAAAGTGAAAATAAAGCTGTAAAGATATGAGAAAAAAGTAAAAATTCTATTAAATTAAAATTGTAAATTCATAAGGAAAACAAACATTTTATGAGATTATAATTATGAGAAAAAGTCAAAAGATTTTAAAAATAAATGCAAAATTATAGTGAAATGTTTTTGTGAATGTAAAATTATAAAATTATGAGACAAAAGTCAACATTTAATGAAAATAAAGATGTTAAACCATGAGAAAAGTCAAAATACTTTTAAAGTAATATTATAAAATTATAGGGAAAATGTTTTTTAATGATAAAACATTCGTAAAATTATAAGAAAAAAATTCTATGAAAGTAAAATTGTAACATTACAAGGAAAAGTAACATTTTCATGAGTAAAGTTGTAAAATTATAAAAGAAAAAGTCAAAAGTTTTATGAAAACACATTTGTAACATTGAAAGAAAAACAAAAAATATTGTAAAGTTGTAAACTTATGAGAAAAAAGTCAAAATTATACGAAAGTAAAAATATAACATTTTAACAAACCCATTCAAACATTATCTGTTTAAGTTACGTAGCAGATAATAGACGTCACACTGCTCAAGAATCTCTTTACTTCTTTGTAAATGTACAACTTTATTTTAAAAAAATCAGTGTAAAATTACAACTGTTTAGGTCATACATTCATGATTTTGTCCTTGTGAAATGCTGACTTTTTTTAATCATAATTTTACAACTTTATTCTTACTTTTTTTTTTTCTTCAACCTAAAACTCCTAAATCTCATTGTAAGAAAAGTGACAGAAAAAAACGTCAGTTTGAGAATTTTGCTTTTGAATTGCCCCATGTTATTGTTCGCCCAGACTGCTATGTCTACTGGTTTCAGGATAATAATAATAATTCTATTACAGATGCAGTTTGTTTAGCTTGGAGACTAAAATAGTTTGAAATCTCTTGAAGATTCTTCAGTTCTGCATCATTTCTGCGTCTTGTAGCTCAGTTTCTGTCGTGTTCTTTAGATGAGATTGTCATGTTTCCCTGAGAAATAGGCATAAATGGGGTTGTTACATTAACCGCTCTGGTTGGGGACTGTCTCTGTAATCAAAAATTAAGTGTTTTTATTTGCTTTATTTTCTCTGTTGAGTGTCATCTCCTTTATTTTATTCCAAAAAACCTTTATTGACTGGTTAATGTGGTGTAGGATGGTTATTTTTAGACATTAGTGCCCCAAAGGACATAATTCTTAGTAATCTTTGTGGTTTAAAAGCATGACTTTCTAATTATCTGTGAAAAAAAACATTGAATTTTGGTTGATTTATCAATATTTGATTGTGTGTGTCCTCTCAGCTGCCCAACGGGGTCACCTACCACCCCAACACTCACCAGGACCGGCTGGGAAAGCTGCAGGAGCATTTACGAATGCTCTCCGTGCTCTTTCGCAAGCTCCGCCTCGTTTACGACAAGTGCAACGAGAACTGTGCGGGACTGGAGCTCGTACCGCCAGAGGTGAGTCGCCCGGAAACGTTTCCAGTGAAAAACAGAACCCCAGAATCAACGCTTGCTCTTGCGTCAGCACTTTTGTTCTATCGTTCCTCATTTGAAGCTCAGCAGCTTTCTGAGGAGTTCTTGGTTGTGTCTCTTCGCTCTAATGAAGGTCGAAGGTCAGCTTTAAGAGAAGAAAAAATTATATTTAAATTCGGTTTGCAAAAACATAAAAAATCTGAATTTAACCAGAATTTTACACTTTTTTTTTTACTTTTTCTTTTTTGTTATCATCTCTCTTCATGTCATTTACATGATTAAAATGTTGCTGATAAACTGAAACCAGAGTTAAAAGGTGCTAGCTCTTATAAAAGTCTGGAAGCCTTTAAACATTTCAGCTCCATCACTATTTTGTACATTTGTATATTTTATCCATAAAAATTGGGGCTAAAAAAACTGTAAAATTTGCTGATTTTTCACAATTTTTCACACAACATTTTTGAAAATGGAAAAATTTCACACACAGATTAGCAGCCTAAGTCTACTACCACATGCAAAGTTTTGTTAACCTTTGACCTCAGGAAAAGCCACCATCTTGAATTAAAAGAGGAAATCCTCCTCCTCAGGATTTTAATATATTCCTAACTCCTCGGGCTTCATTGCAAAGCGAATTGAGAAGAAATGTTGAAAATAATTTTAAATTCTGTTAGCGTTAAGCTAGCTAAAGTGGCATTCCCCTGTGGCTCGCACATTTTTTTACCAAAATATTATTAAAAAATGTATGAAAACATGAATCGTTGGCCTAAACTGAGCAAAACGGTGTGACACACAATATGAACGTATTAAGAATGTGATTTGGTTAACAAAAGACCTCCGTTGCCAAGGAAATAAAAACATTTACTTTTACAGATTCTTCTAAAAATGACATAGAAATGTTCGTCAGCCCCAGGCGACCAAAAAATAAAATGGTTGCTATGGAGATAAAACCAGCAGAAAAGCTAAATTTGAGGAAAACTGTTTTTTTTGTGTGTGTGAATTTGTTTTTCGCAGCTGTACGGAGGGGGAAGGGCGTGTGGGGTCGGTCAAAATGGACGATGAGTGCGGGGGATGGTAGACCATAAAATGCCACATCGCTGATTTATCTATCTTTTGGCTAAAGTAGAGCGCTTTTAATTTGGAGGAGGTTTATTTGTGGAGACTTCCTCTCGTCTTCCCCGTAGGGACTCTTATCCTCCCGCTCCCTCCAGGTTTGTCTTTTTACTTCCTGCTAATTTTAAAGTTCTTAAGACATCACATTTTCTGTTTTATTACCACAGTAGTTAATTTTCTTAACTGTTATTTCTCTGTCAGATAAATAAAACAGGCATATCAAAGGACAGCTCGGGTCCTAAGGAGTTAAATCATGGCGTTAGCATGTAGCAGTTAGCAGCTGCTGTTTAGCCGTCTGTCTGCAGCATGAAGAGCTTCACATTAAAAAGAAACAAATACTGTCTTTTTCTGTTGGAATACCTCTATAGGTTGTTGTTTGAGTTATGACAAACCAATAGAGACACTTGCTGTCAGTTTAAAGCGTTTTTAAAAGAGTTATTGATCCGGAAGT
>NC_050522.1:24658837-24660233 GCF_002922805.2 Oryzias melastigma | reverse complement strand
TGAACATGCATCGCACATGCTCGCCACACGCCGTGGGAGGTTCCCGCAGCGTTAAAGTGCATCGACGCCCTGCTGTGCGCTTGAATTCATGACAGCAGAAGCTCATTCCCGATTTCTACGGATTGACTCACAGCTAATCCTCCTCACCGGACTCCAGCTGGTGATGAAGAGGGAGGGGTCCAGCCTTAAATTAGGACAAGTTTTGGTCGCCTGCTGCTGATTGTGTGAATGTTTAGTCAGAATTCACGCTACTCTCCTGATCCTTTCCACACGTTTTTTGTCATGTAAAAAACTTCAGCGATTTCAGTAAATCTTGGCATCAAAACGTTCAGCTTGTTCAGGATATTACTGCTTTTATTTTTGGCATTCATAAACTTTATAGTTAACTAAATATTGAGCAAAAATAGTAAATATACGAGAAAAGAATTCAAACTTGACATTTTAAGTAGATTACCAACAAGTCTTTAAATGTATTCATGGATTATGTTTTCATCTTTTATAGTAATTTTCAAAAAAATTCGAGTTTACATAATATTTCAGCGACATGCTAACGTTTTTTTGGCTAATTTGTTACCTAGTAAGGTTTTTAGGCTAATTTAAAGTTTAGCTTCTATGTTAGCAACAGGCTAACATTTTGACTAATTTGTTTTCTACAGAGTTTTTTAGGCTAATTTAGAGTTTAGCTTCTATGTTAGCAACAGGCTAACATTTTTGACTAATTTGTTATCTACTGAGGGTTTTAGGCTAATTTAGAGTTTAGCTTCTATGTTAGCAACAGGTTAACATTTTGGACTAATTTGTTTTCTACTGAGGATTTTAGGCTAACTTGAAGTTTAGCTTCATGTTAGCAACATGCTAACATTTTTGACTAATTTGTTTTCTACTGAGTTTTTTAGGCTAATTTAGAGTTTAGCTTCATGTTAGCAACAGGCTAACATTTTTGACTAATTTGTTTTCTACTGAGGTTTTTAGGCTAACTTGAAGTTTAGCTTCATGTTAGCAACAGGCTAACATTTTTGACTAATTTGTTATCTACTGAATTTTCTGGCTAATTTAGAGTTTAGCTTCTATGTTAGCAACAGGTTAACATTTATGACTAATTTGTTATCTACTAAGGTTTTTAGGCAAATTTAAAGTTTAGCTTCTATTTTCGCAACATGCTAACACTTTTGGGTCATTTGTTACCTTCTCAGGGTTTTAGGCTAATTTAGAGTTTAGATTCTACTTTAACCTCTGGGTAACATTTTGGGATTTTTTTTTAATCTACTGGGGTATTTAGGCTAATTAAACGTTTTTTTGTTGTTGTTTTTTTTAGCAACATGCTAACATTTTTGGCTAATGTTTTACCTTCTGAGGTTTTTAGACTAATGTAGAGTTTAGCTTCTACTTTAGCCAA
>NC_050522.1:24632893-24658646 GCF_002922805.2 Oryzias melastigma | reverse complement strand
TAATTCGTTACCTTCTGAGGTTTTTAGACAAATGTAGAGTTTAGCTTCTATTTTAGCAACATGGAGTTTAGCTTCTATTTTAGCAACATGCTAACGTTTTTGGCTGATTTTGTTTTTTATCTACTGGGGTTTTTAGGCTAATTTGGAGTTTAGCATTTATTTTGGAAACATGCTAACATTTTTGTCTAATTTAGTTTACTGAAATTTTTTGGCTATTTTGGAGTTTAGTTAGTACTTAAGCAACATGTTAGCTTTTTTGGCCAATTTGACATCTACTGTGTTTTTTGGGGAAATTTGGAGTTTATCTCGTATTTAAGCAACACACTAAAAATTTTTACAAAATTGGCCTTTATGATTTTTAAGCAATTTTACTACACATGTTTGCGAAAATTTTAATCATCTTCAGCGCTCTTTAATAGTTCTATAATGGAATTTCAAATCTTTTAGCAAATTTAACATTTTGCAAATAGCTTTTGCATTTTCAGCAAATCCTTTCAGCAATTGAAGTAAATTGCGTCACCATTTTCAGCAAAAAGCTTCATAATCTTCAGTGACTACTTTCATCATTCACACTAGCATTATTACAGGTAATGCAACTTTTCTAGTTTTTTTGTAATAAGATAGGAAGCATATTCACTGCAGTTTAATCAGAGTCATCTGGCTGTCCACCTTCAAATGTTGACTGTCGTCCCCTCCAAGGCTCTGTCTGACCAGCCTCGCCGTGAGCCAGCTCGCCGTGTTTGTCTGCGGCTGATGCTTTGTGGGTTTTGGACCTGCCCGGCACGCCATTCATCATCCGGGAGGATTCAGATGGCTGCTCAACAGCCGCTCGCCGGAAACAGGAAGTGGAATCAATGACTCGTGCAGCGTGACCTCATCGCAGTCTAATTAGCGGCAGACCTGTTTAACGAACAGCTGGACGGAGCGTACATGTCAGCACCCCCCACCGCCGTCTTCCCTCCCCAGCTGCCGTTTGATGCACTTCTATTTAGAACCAGTTTCTCTGTTTCATCTCCTTTCTCTCCTCTCTTCACCGCATCTATTTTGGTTTCCTGCATCGTGCACGCTTCTCCTTTCATTTCCCCATCTCCTTACCCCTTCACCCTGCTGTTTTTCTTCCAGCTTTGATATTTTTCCTCCCCTCCTTTCTAACCTTTTTCTTTTCTCGGGAAAGCAGCCCGGAGAACTTCATTAGCCTGTTCTTTTCTGTCAGCCTGAAAACCACATCCATCTTTGTGTAGAACAGGCCGGGGTTGTGACTTACAGAATATAGACACATTTAAGCTCGTGCACACACTCGCACACTCGCACAGCACGCTCGCCATCAATCTTTCCCGACCCTACTCAGCACATTTCATTTTCCTCTCTGGAGCTGCCAAAATCTGCCCACTACCTTGAAAATTGGATATTTCATTGGCTTCACTCTCAAAATGACGCTATGAAAACTTGAATGTTGTCCTTTCTTCAGGTTGTTTTGAGTTTGGGGGGCTGAGCTCATGGTTTGGTATAATTTCCTGCACATGTTCTCAGTGTCTTAGCCCTTCCACTTGGTAGTTTACAGTTTGGTGAGGATCTCTGCTGGGAAATTCAGAGAAACTGAGACATTTGTCCCACTTTCATTGGCCTTTTTGTCTTTCTTTAGTTTCTTTTTTGCTCTTTTCTTCCTCATCTTGTTGTCCATAAACTATTATTCCTATAAAAATAAGGATTAGTCTTGAGATTTGCTCATGTAATCCATCAGTCTGTCTCTGTTTCCAGAGGAATTTGGGTGCTGAAATTACAAATCCTTGTTTATTTTCCCGTTTTCAGGATCCAACTGCACGACTTTAAAGGCCCAAATAGTATATTATATAATTTTAACATGTTCTTGTGACATTTTTCTGATGATAGGGGACACATATAAAGAAAATTAAGCTCAATATTTTATTCTTTTATTCAAATTGTTGTGAATCTGGAAGAGACGAAAAAATACAGATTGATAAATATCGTATTTGTGATGTAGAAAATACAGTGGGCGGGGCCACAAGCTCCCTGCTCCAATTACATCCATGTACGTCTTTGTTTTCCTGTCTGAGCTGGCATCTTAAAAACTGTTCGCCATTTTTGTTGCACCGGTAATGTTAGATGGGGGCGTGAGGGGCTGTAAGCTAGCGTGTAAACCACATGTGTCAAAGTCACGGCCCAGGGGCCGGATCTGGCCCTCCGGGTAATTCTATCCGGCCCTCCAGAACATTTTATGTTATTGTTATTAATGACCCGATGTTATCTTGAGCTCATTTCTAACTTGTATAATTTTGACAAAATGTATTTTTATGGAGAGTAAAATATTGAAAGTTATTTAAGATATAAGTCGATTTATTCTGGATTAATATTCCTGCCTTTTTATTTTTCATAATTATGTTAAAAAGTTACTGTTTTAAAGTTCTAAAAATTGACATTCTGCTAGTTTTTTTGACTATTTTGGAGTTTAGCTAATATTTAAGCTACATGCTAGGAGATCCCCTAAGGTGTTGGGGGCTGTCCTTAACATTCGGTTGAACTTTAATATGCCACTCCCCCTTAGTATGAGCTTTGCTCTTACGTCTTTTATATTATTTTTTAACATCTGTCAGAGTGAAACAGAAAAAAAGTAGTCGCTGGATGAATTTCATGTCCCAAATAAACATATAAAATAGAAGTTAAAGTTAATTTTAAAGACAACAGTAACACACATAACCACAGATTATTTGAAATCTTGTTTATTTTTTCATCAGTGATTCACTTCCCTCCAGAAAGAGTAAAAAAAAATACACAGATTTCCTTTACTTAGCGCCAGTTATTCTTGATCAGCGTCACGTCGAACTACAAGAGCTTTCAAAACACCGTTTCCCACAATGCATTGTTCTGTAGTCCTCAAGGCGGCTTGAAGCCAGTGCAGTTCCTATTTTCTGGCGGTGCTGGCTTAGGACAGCGCCTTGAACCCGCCCTTTTCCCGCGATACTTCATGACGGCGAACATTTGACGTCGGTGACACAAATTAACCAGCATGCACCGCTGCAGGCGGTCTGCGCAGCGCCGGGTCCGCCGTGGTCATCTCAAACTCGCTTACTGCTAGCACTCAGAAATAAACCTCAATTTTATCACTTTGACAGGGTCGTGCTAAAACTTCGAGGGGACTCTGGAAGTGGAAATTTTACAACTTTAGCCGGTTGCATAAGCGGAAATTTCCTAAAATTTAGGAAATCCTTTCAAAATAAAATTTTAAGCTTTAAATGCGGATAAACTGTAACTGTCTGGCAGTTTAAGTTGAGCTTCAAATGGGACAGAGAGCGTTCATTGTTTTATTTCTTTCAGCCATGATCCCAGAGCTCACGCTCAAAGGTCATTTACTGTTTATTTTCCCTTTTTTTTGCCTCTTTTACTGTAAATTATTAAGTTATTTTCAGTCCCTTAGCCGACTTTATTTGTTTTTATTTATCTAATGGGAGTAATCGATATTATTTTGGGGTAATTTTCCTTTCAATTCAAAAGCAGAGAAATACATAGTTGTGGTGTTGCGGTGTGTGACCACTAGGGGGCAGTGTGATGCAGAGCAGCAGTGCTGTTTGCCCCCCTCCCCTCTGCGCTCTCAGGAACGCTGCACGCCTGAAGGCTCCTGCACATCAGCCTTGCAGTGGTGTCAAGCAGACAAGGTCAAGCAAACAGAGCGTTTAAAAATGAATCAATTTCCCATCCGCCGTCTCATCTTCTGACTGTGTCTCCACGTGCTCGGCGTGCACGTGGGCCAGAGCGCGCACACTGATGTGGACACGCGTGTGTCAGGCGTGTATCTGTGATGCTGCGGGGGTGACTTTTCCTGTGGAAGTTGTCCCGTCAGTCATCCAGCAAACGTTTCTCTTACAGCAGCTGATACCTTTCGTGGAGGACGAAGGCTCCAAACGCGAGGAGCGCTCAGGGGGGCAGAGCCGGCCGGCCAGCGAGGAGCGGAGGGAAATCCTGGAAGTCAGCAAGGTATTGTGTCGTGTTGTGGGTCTTTGTTTCACTGCAGCTTGGATTTCCAGGAACTCAGAACCCGAGAAAGCAAACATTTGTTTTGTGTTTGTTGGGCTGAACAATCGTCTTCCAGGAAGCAAACAGATTCTCAGTGTAACCAGAAGCACAGCGACATCTCCACAGATTCTGTTTTTGTTTGTTTTTAGCTTCGGAAAATCTCCTTTTCCACATGAAAATGGTCCAAAATGAAGTTTAATATAGATTAGATATTTTATTAAAGATTGAAGAAAACAATTGTAAAGGTTATTTTTGATTTATGAGGATTCAAAATCTCACATTTGTTTTAAAATCTCAGATTTTGCCACAAATTGGCCCAGAAAAAACCCAAAAGTCATTTGGCCATCCCATAATTATTTAAAAAATATAACATTTGGATATCCCTGACACATGAATACTGTTTTTATTTATGGATTCCAACATTTTTTTTACCGACTTAAACTTTTTAGCTGAGTCAGCAGATGTATTTGCGATGTTTTCCACGCCCACAATTACACGTTTTTTTTTTCATAAATTCAATTTTCGAACTTCAGGTTTAGATTATCCTTCAGATTAGGATTAATCCTAGTTTCTTATTTTAAATCTTGAATTGTTGTGCATAGAGAAGAGAAATTTCAGTTTTTGAATTTAACTTTGTTGCAAGAAAATTCGTAAATGTCCCTTTTACAAAGTTCCACAAACCAGAAACTTTATTTTATTGACTTTTTATTCTCTATAAAACTTCTGCCGTCTGTTTAGACTTTTGTGTACGGCTCATTTAAATGTAAAGTAGATTTTCTCTTAACCGTTACAGTTAAAGCTAATAATTGGATGACTTCAGCTTCATGTGGCGGATAAATTAGTAAAAAAAAAGATAAAACCGTAACAAATAGAGTATTAGGACCACATTAAAAGAAGAAAAATAAACAAATATATAAAAATAGTCCTTAAATTAAGAGATAAAAGTCAAAATATTACAAGAATTAAGTAAAATATGGAAAAAAAGTAAAATTTTATAAGAATAGTCACAAAATTATGAGTAAAGAGGGATAATTTACTAAAATAAAGTCATAAATGACAAGTTTTACGAGATTAAACGTCTACATTTTACAAGAATAAAATAATATATATTTTAATTGGCATTTTTCAAGGAGGAAGTCGTGATTTTTAAAAAAGCAAAGTTTTATGAAAAGACATTTTTACATTTACTCCGCATTATAAATTAAACAAGTGTTGTTTATTGTCTTTGTTGACGCTATTTTACTTTTACATTCTGTTGCTATTGTACATTTACATCCTAAACGTAACCTTTGTTTTGAAAAATCACAACTTTTTCCTTGAAAAATGACTTTTTGTAAAATTTTGTGGAAAAAGTCAAAATTTTATAGTAAAAGAAAATACATTTATAAGGAAAGAGTGATGCATTTATGAACAAACATTAAATAAATTACGAGAATACATTTGTAAATGTCGGTGTTAAAAGTAATTTTTCAAAGAAAAAGTTAGGATTTTTCAAAACAACTTACATTTAGCTTTTATCAGTGCAATGGTTTCAACAAAGACAATCTAACATAATGCAGTCAGTTCAAAATAAATGTTCATTTTCTTAAAATTACAAGCAAGTTCTTCCGTAAAATGTTTTAAAAAAATCCTAAATACAACATTTTATTCCTGTAGAATTTAGACTTTTATGACTTTTTCTGGTAATTTAACAACTTTTTTCCTCATAATTTGACTTATTTTTGTCTTTTCTGGTTGCTCTCTAATACTCTGTTTTACAGAAACAGCTTTTTTTTATTTAGTTATGAATTTATTTTTTATAATCAACTCTTTTGCTGTATTTTTACTCATTTTCTGAAGCAGTTCACCTGCTGTGTGTCTGATGAGACTTCAGAACCGAGTCCGTCTGCCTGTCAGAAACATAAATCACGTTAAAGTAAAACCTATTGATCCATAGAACAGAAGATCTGGCTCCATCTGGCCTCTGAGTTCCACTGCTCGTACATCCTGCTGCCAGAAGGAAGAAGAAACTCTCATAAAAGCTCAGACCTAAATGAGTTGTTGGAGTTTGGCTGGAATTAAGAGGCTTTTATTAAAACCTTCCCCTTGTTCAGCATTCTGATATTTCCCAAACATCTTTTTTATCTCCCACTGAAGCCTCACAGATGTTTTTCTTCAGTCAGACTCTGAAGTCACGCTCCGTCAGTATCTGAGCTTCTTCGGTCACGTTGAGCGGAAAAATATCGGATTTCTCCGTCTCTGCTGGCCGGGCCACCAGTCTCAATGAACGATGTCAAAACGCTCCACTTCTGTTCCAGTCTGCTATTATGGAACCGCGGAGCACCAATGCAGTCGAGTTCGCTTCGTTTTCTTAACATTTTATTCATTTATTTAACATCTATGTATCATTTATTAGTCTAATTTGGGCATTATTAAACTTTTAAAGGGAACTTCTTACTAAAATATTGTACCTGACTCCTTATGAAGAATAAATGTGACAAAAAATAATTTAAAAATTAAAGCCTTAAGCGACGTTATATGGCGCTTCAAACAACTCTGACCTATTTCCACTGGCTCGCCTGACTCAAATCTCGTGGGTCACGACTAAATTTTGTGGGCTATGACTCAAATCTTGTGGGTCACGCCTCAAATCTTGTCGGTTGCAACTCGCATCTCATGGGTCGCGATTGAAATCTTATGGATCACGCCTCAAATCTTGTCGGTTGCAACTCAAATCTTGTGGTTTCCAACTCAAATGTCGTGGGTTGCGCTTGAAATCTTATGGATCAAGACCAAATCTCGTGGGTCGCGACTCAAATTTTGTGGGTCACGCCTCAAATCTTGTCGGTCACGACTCAAATCTTGTGGGTTCCAACTCAAATGTCATGGGTTGCGCTTGAAATCTTATGGATCACGCCTCAAATCTTGTCGGTTGCAACTCAAATCTTGTGGTTTCCAACTCAAATCTCGTGGGTCAAGACCAAATCTCGTGGGTTTCGACTCAAATCTAGTGGGTTCTGACTCAAATCTTGTTGGTCACGACCAAATCTTGATGGTTGAGACTCAAATCTCGTGGGTCATGATCAAATCTCGTGGGTTGCGACTTAAATCTCGTCGGTTCCAACTCAAATCTTGTGGGTTGCAACTCAAATCTCGTGGGGCAGGACTCAAATCTCGTGGGTCATGATCAAATCTCGTGGGTTGCGACTTAAATCTCGTCGGTTCCAACTCAAATTTTGTGGTTTCCAACTCAAATCTAGTGGGTTCTGACTCAAATCTCGTGGGTCAAGACCAAATTTTGTGGGTTTCGACTCAAATCTAGTGGGTTCTGACTCAAATCTCGTGGGTCAAGACCAAATTTTGTGGGTTTCAACTCAAATCTTGTTGGTCACGACCAAATCTTGATGGTTGAGACTCAAATCTTGTGGATCACAACAACATTTTTTGGTTCACGACTCCAATCTTGTTGGTCACAAAGAAATCTTGGTGGTTCCGATTCAAATCTCGTGGGTCACGACTAAATCTCGTTGGTTGCGACTCAAGTCTCGTGGCTCATGACCCACGAGATTTGAGTCTTTTTTTGGCTGATGACTTATAAATATGGCTGTACAGGTGCTGTCTGATGGTCCTTGCCACATTTTTTGACTATTTAAAATGAACTTCATGAAATTATAATCTCAGACCCTCTGTGTGCTGCCCCCTACAGGTTGAAGCGAGGTATCGCAGTTGAATTTTGTGATTGGTCAACTCGTCATTTCAGCAATGCTCTGCCTCTCCAGTATAAAAGCCCCGCCCACCTTTGATTCTCTAAAGGTCGGTCGTTAGGGTGTTAGCTTTAGCTTGGCTTGTAGGTGGGTTGTGGAAAATCTATGAGCTAGCATAAATTTTCAGTGAACTTTGAGAACTGTGGCTTAGTGCAATCAGGAATGAATCCAGTGAACTCTATACTGATAATGGATTTCAATGAAAGTTTCACTCAGGATTGTTAGCTTAATACGTTAGCCTTTATTGGTTATGATGCTAGCATCAGTGTAGAACCTGGCATCACTTTTTTTTTTTGCATGTTTCAAATCTGTGCTGAGAATGGAGTCAGCTTCTACCTGTCCTGTTGTGTTACCCTTTAAACACAGGAATTTAACTTGTAGAAGTGTAACTAAAATCTAAATCTAAAGCTGTAGAACTGAGTAAAGTTTGAGTGCTACAAAAAAGTAGATCAATCTTTGAAACGTCAAATCTGCCCTGAATTTAAGTTACCTATTTTAAGGTTTCAATCATTGTGTAAAGATGAAAGGCCAGAACAGAAAACATATTTAATTCAACCTTTGTGTCATGATTCACGGCCATCCCACTCAACAGCACATTTGTCCGTTTGCCTTCAAAGACTCCAGAAAATAACATTTTACTGAGGACTCATTTTTTTACCACAACTGCTTAAGGGTCAAACCTTAAGGCCGAGCAGACATTCCTGCTTTGATCAAAAATGTTTTGTCAATTTTAATCACACATGTGTCGGCTTAACAATATCAACTTTTTTTACTTAGAAATTCAACATTATTTTTGGACTAAAACCTTTTCTTTCCAAAAATTGCATTTTAGTTTGTTGAAACTGGAGCCAAACTGCTAAAATTATTTTATTTTTAGCTCATATTTTGTCATTTTTTTTGCTATTAAGCTATTTTGTTTGTTCCAAAACAATGTTTACATCCAAATAGACATTTAGACGTTTATTTTGGCTAAAAAAATCTTTAAAGGACAAATGATTCATGGATTTTTAAAAAATAATTTGAAATAAATAAAAAATGATATTGATTTAATTGTTTTTGTTAGCAGATGCATGGTGGGAAGTGAAAACCCAGGAAATATCGTAATATTTGTACGTTTAATGATCATTTATGGCGATCTGTGACACAGAACTCTCCTGGGATGACGAACCGTTTGGCGTCTGTCAGCGTCCATTATGCTTATCCCATCATCTGGTTTATCTTTGGGCAACTGTTAGAAAACGACATCAAAAACCGTGTCGTGACAGAACGTCTCATCTGTGAGAAACGCCAGAAGCAAAAAGGGGATTTTTTTTTTTTCCTCTTAAAGGAGCGTTCAGATCTAAATTTAATACAGAAACATGTGAGGTGCAGAGCCTGTAGCTATGATACCTAGATAACATCTCCCTGCAGTGTTTGATCGCAGTTCAGTTGTTATGAATGATGGAGAGCGCCAGACTTTGAGGGAAACTTCTTCATGCATTAGTCAGGAGAACTTTTTGGGGTTCCGAGTCTGCCTCTCATTCATTTTTCATTGGTTCTTTAGTGTTGACTGGAAAACAAAAGCACGGATTCTTCCTTCAGAGAAGGTTTGGTTGAAAACCTCGACTCTCCTCGTATTCTGCACAGATTTGCTTCAACAGATCAGACCTGAATTCCTACGGAGGCTGTCATGTGATGGATTACAGGAACAAACGTCGGGATCAAACAGATTCCACAGAGCTGCCACGCCCACAACAGGAACAAACTGCTGATGTAAACAAGCATGCAAGTGTACAAAACCAGATGGACCAACAGAACTTTGTTTGGACCTTTTCAAAGACGACTCTTGAATTTTTACTGTAAGTTTGACAGAAAAAGGCAGCTTTAGTTGCATTTATATTTCTACTTCTGTGGGTTTTGTAGCTAATGAAAGAAAAGCATTAATTGAAACTCAGTCCATTCATTTTTATAGAAATGATCGTACTTAAATATAAATACAGTCTGCTCTAAAGTATTTGATAAAATCCAATATGGCGGCTCGATTCGAGGGTTTTGGTCCTGAACTTCCATCCAAGGTTCCAGTGGTACCAGTGAATTTGTGGTGTCCAGTATTAGCAGAGATCCAGTTTGTTGTATAATCCTTAAGACATGTTAACACAAATCCAAACTAGCATTACGTCTATTTAGCTTCTCTTAGCAGAACTATTTGATTGTCATCTCAGATAAACATTTTTAGTAAGATCAGAGGCTCTAGAACTGGACCCTGTGGCACTCCGTGTGACATTTTGACTGTGTTTTTGATCGACAACCTTCTTAAAACTTTAGTTTCTAAGTGATAAATGTGACATCCTCCATTTATAACACAACATTTCAATGGATTCCTGTCAGTTCATTAGTCATGATAAATGAGACTGAATCATCTGAAGTGAAGCTCCTGTTTGCTCTGAAGTATTCAATAATAGGAATTCAGAATAATTCCTACAGAATAATGTGTAGGGGACCTTAAGGGGCATCGTGAAAACGGAGCGTCACTTCCAACTCGTCCTGTATAGACGTATGGTTTGGACCCCGTCTGCGTCACTTTTTAACATTTTTGGTGTCCCCAACTCATCGTTTTTTGACGTGCTAGCTGTTCCCATTAAATAACGTGTCCCAGAACCTCAGGACGCGGTACTGGACACAGTAACGGACATGAAGCCAGTACCGGGTTAGGGTACCGGTACCTGTACCGGTTTGTGGCCCAGAGGTTAGGTTGTGTAGACCAGGGGTACCCAAACTCTTCCACATTTGGTCTGGCCAAATTTAGCATTTAGCTAATATTTCAGCTACATGGTAGCTGTTTGGCTAATTTAGGCATTCTTCAGTTTTTTAAGGCTAATTTGGAGTTTAGGTAATATTGAAGCGTTATGCTAGCTGTTTTAGCTAAATGAGACATTTTTCCAGTTTTTTAGGCTAATTTTGCATTTAGCTAATAATTCAGCTACGTGCTAGCTGTTTTGGCTAATCTAGGCTTTTTTCATCTTTTTTAGGCTATTTTGAAGTTTAGCTAATGTTTCAGCTACATACATGCTAGCTGTTTTGGCTAATTTAGCTTTTTCTTTTTTAGTTTTTTTCGGCTAATTTGGCATTTAGCCAATATTTCAGCTACTTGCTAGCTGCTTTGACTAATTTAGAATTTTTTGATTTTTATTTTATTTTTTTTGGCTAATTTGACACTTCACTAATATTTTAGCTAGCTATCAGCTTCAGCGTTTTCAGCTATCAGCTTCAGTCTCAGTTTAAGCATCTTCAACTATTAATCTATTGCTGGTAATGCTTTATATCTAGTTTTGAAAAAATGTTTTGGTGTTATTTTTTTCTGTGAAGATTACAGAAATGAATTATTTAAATTTGTCTATGCGTGGCTTTCTGGAAAATCATAAATCTTTACGTTTAGGCTGTAATTGTTAGACTTTTTCTGTTAGCTTACAAACCGACCCCGGCCCCCATCAGCGGTGTAGACCATTGTTGTGTCAGTGGAAGGTCAAACATGAAGTATGTGTAAAATGGAAGCTTAAAACACTTGTGACATACGGAGGATACTCAACACTCTAGAAAGAGAGTCTCCACGGTGGTGAAATCAAGGGAAAGTGTCATGGAGAGGGGAGGAATGACACGGGCTCAGCTTATCACACTTTCAGCGGATTGTTTTGCTTCGGCCGAGGGAGTGTGCCCTTGGCTCAGGAGTTAAATGGAAATTGTGACGGTGGATTGTGTTGTTGTTGTTCCAGAGGAAGTGATTCGTCTTGACTTTTCCCGCCTTCCCTAGCAGACCAAAACTATTGAGCCTTAGTGGATCCTGGTTTTGCTTTACTTGTCCTTTTGATTGCCTGACTGGAAGCAAAAGAAATGAGTAAATTGTCTATTAATTTATCAATCTTCCAAAACCAACTAATCCCTTTCAGGATTGTTGGAGCCTATCCATGGGGTCCATCTTGGACAGATCTGTGAACAACACTTTTTTTTTTTACAAAACACATTTGACATTTTTAAAATCGAAATACCGTATTTTCTGGACTATAAGTCGCACCGGAGTGACCGGAGCTATGAAAAAAGCGCAACTTATAGTCCGGAAAATACGGTACTTAAATCTTCTTTTTGCCCTCGTTGGTGCCACAGCTCTTCATTTCTTGGTCTGTTAGTTTTGGAGTATTTTATTGATCACTCTGATATGTGAGAAAATATTTATTTGTGTTCATTACGAGAACATAACAGCAACTTGCATTATTTTGACAGCTGCACCACAGATTTAGATAAAAACATTAAAATATTTGTTTATCATTGTAAAACTGATATCTTAATGGATTGAAGTTGACGAATGGCCTCAACGATCAGTGATTTACTACGTTTAAATCTAAATAGACAAAAACTCCTAATTTTTTTTTTTTTTTTTAACAGGGACACATTTTGTCCTCAAACAGGAGCCACTCGGTTTAAATTTAAAAGCTTTGAAACGACAGAAACACACTCGGCTTTCACAAAGAGGAACTGCGTTTGTTTGTTTCCGTGTTTGAGTGGGCACAACACAATCCTTTACATAACACAATGAAGGTGACATGCAAAATGTGGCTGCCAGTTGCCGTCTGGCAGCTATATTTGTTATTTCTGTTGGTAATTAAATCATCAGCCTTCTCTGACATTTACTTTGTAAATAATTTAATTGTACAGCGAAGGGCGTGTGGTGTAAAAGGAGAAAAATGACTTGCTCTGCGCCGCTGTTTTGTGCAGCAAATGTGTCATTTTATTAGCTTCTGTCAATAAGCTGTGCGGCTCGTGAAGTGATTGGTCATCTGCGCTTACAGGCTTTCGCTTGTCGTTTGTAAAGTTAAAATTAAAGTTTTTATCTGGAATCAATGTCTTTGGAGTTACGTCACCTTTTTTCTGACTCCAAAGATGTTAACGTCACTATTTGTGTCGTTTAGAAGATGAAGAAAGGCCAATTTTTGACATAATCTCATGTCTACTGTAAAATATAACTTAATTAAGGTAAAATTTAAAGACTTTAAATGCTTGTAAACTGAGTTTGAGCTTAAAAAAGTCTGAGAAAAGAGCCTCAAGTGGCTCTTGTGAGACTTGAAACCCGTCCTGTCGTATCCCGCTCAGTTTGTGCATCGGCACCTCTTGAAACAAATATTATTTGTACTTTTTTGCTCTGAGGTTGGAGCATTTGGAACTGGTTGCCATAGAAGCTATTGATGGGTTGATAACCAATATTTCCCCTGCAACTCTGGTCGGTATTTGCTGATAAAGATATTTAAGTGTCTAAAATAAGACAATTTTAAAATCTTTTTTTGTTTCTTCATTAGAAATGCACAACTTTTTCTAACTATTAGACATAACTAAACTATAATCTTCCTTTTGACGAGGATCCATTACAGGAGTGTCGAACTCAATTGAATAGGGAGACAAAAGTCAAAACACACTTTAGGTCGCAGGCCGAACAGGATAAACATTTATTGAACACTCTAAAACTACATTTTTAAAATTTTAAAACTGTAACTTTTTAGCATAATTATTAACTTCATATATAGCATTACCTGTGATAATGCTAATGTGAATGCTGTAAGCTGAATATGGCCGCTGAAGATGCTAATGCTAATAGCTGAAGATGCTAAACTTGATAGTTAAAAAGCACTGAAGTTGATGGCTGAAAACAGAGAAGCCGGAGAGCCGGCTAAAACATTAGCTAAATGCCAAATTAGTCTAAAGAAACAGAAAAAAATGTAGGTTAGCCAAAACAGCTAGCATGTAGATGAAATATTAGCTAAACTCCGAAATAGCCTAAAAAATCTTAGTAAATACCAAAATACTCTAAGAAGCTACCAGAATGTTAATTTTTTAAAACTTTAAAACTGTAACTTTTAAACATAATTAGGAATAATTAAAGGCAGGAATATTATTCCAGAATAAATCAACTTAAATAACTTTCAATATTTTACTCTCTATAAAAATATATTTTGTCAAAATTATACAAGTTAGAAATAATCACAAGATAACATTGGGTCATTAATAACAATAAAATAAAATGATCTGGAGGGCCGGATAGAATTACCTGGAGGGCCGGATCCGGCCCCCGGATCCGGCCCCCGGGCCTTGACTTTGACACATGTTCTATTAGGAACAACATGTATCCCTATCATAAATAAAACATAAATGAAAACAGTCAGAACAATATCGATTCATTTTTAAAATATTGGGCCGATACTGATAAACTCAAGTTATCAAATATCGTCCGATACCGATACCGATACCGATACTTATATCGATATATCGCCCATCCCTGGTAGAGGCCTCGCCTTTTTTCATCTTTTATTGAATTTTAAACTGAAATCATCTCCAATGTGTGGGCTGTGATTAGGGACTCTTCTTGATAAGCTCCATCATGATGACATTTTACCACTTTGGTGATTTAACTTGGAACCACTTTTTGTTGCATTAGCTCTCTCCTTTCACTTACGGGTCTTTCCTAAACCCAAAACTCTTCTCCATGATTTAAAATCATCCCATTGAAGTGATTATGGATGTGTGGGGCCTTGGGATGGACCGGCGACCTCTCCAGGGGCTCCAGCGACCCCTGAAACTCTGCATAGGATGAGGCAGGCATTGTGGACGGACGGATGGTGTTCTTGGAGCAGATTTCCAGAGCAGCCCTAGAACATTTCTAGCTGTGATTGTGTCCAGCTGGGGAGTTGAAGCGGTCGCTCTGATCCGTGCAGGAAAGCTGCAGTGGGACGAGGGAAGCAGATGTTTGTGGCCCAGCAACATCTGCTGCTCTCGCTTCAGCCAGATAAGATACCACCAAAAACATATAAAGGGAAGACGAGGAGAAAAGGGTCAAGAGGGAGCTAAATGACAGAGAGCTGCCACAATGGAAATGCTGATGGAGGAAGGATGGAAGATTTGAGATAGAGGGGTGAAAAGAACATATTCAGCTCATATGAAAGAGAGAAAAGCCTTTTCCAGGTGAGGAAGGCGTTCGGAGCAGGATGGATGACCAGACAGATAGCCGTGTTGTCAGAGGGGGTTGATGTGTGAAGTGGAGGATAAAGGGCAAAAAATCAAAAAAGTGTATTTGGAATAAAAAGAAAAAAACAATCCAGAGGAGAACCAAGGTCTCAGCGATGTGCAGACCCTGAGGGACAGGTGAAAGATTGATGAGAGAACAGACTGATAGATCTACAGACACGCGGGGATTGTCAGCGTTAAGCCGCTCCATTTCAGATAGTGTCTTCAAAAGGCAGAACAGAAAACTGATGAAATTCAGCTGCGACATGGAAATTTGGAGCTTTCTGTTACACAATGCTGACAGAGAGCGAAGATTGATGCATGAGCCAGAAGATAAGCATCCTCGAAACCCTGAGGCGGATACGACAACCGCTGTATGCGTCGCTTTAGAAATACCACAATTGTCCAAAAAAATAAAAAATATTAATATATATATACATACGAAAAGTGCAGACCCTTTAGGATTTCGCGGCAGATATTTATGATTGTTTGTGGTCTAAAGTGCCTGATGTTGCGACAGCTTTTATAAAAAAGTTTTTACAAAAGTTGCAATGTTTTTAATATATATTATTTTAAAAAGTCCCTTACAAAATCTTAAGTGTGTAAGCATTTTTTGGGCTAAATCTGAATTAGGCTAGTATTTTAGTAACATGCTAGCTTTTTTTTTTTTTTTTTAGCTAATTTGGCTTTTAATGAAGTATGTTGGGCTAATTCTGAGAAAGCTCGTATCTTAACATCTTAACATCAAACACTGGAGCTCTGATGTTAAAGCGTTTATGGGAACAGATGATTAAGATACTTAAAATTGTTTAAATATTGATTTTTTTTTTCTTTTGTTTTTTGGAAAAAATACTTTTATTGAGTTTCTATATTTACGTGTTTGACACAAAATCTGAATCCATTTAAAGTGTGAAGTTTGTCCTCGTAAAAAAACTGGAATTTCAGTCCAACACTCCATGCTGAACATACCCCGCTTAATCCTCAACAACATCTCCATCGCGGTGTTCCGGCTTTTTATTGGAAAACCGGCTCTCCGGTTCCACCCGGGGGATGCCGTGAAGATGAAGGATGTTTTTAGAGCTAACCAACCCTTTTGTCTTCCAATGAAGTTTTTAGGAGAGAAGGGAAATGTTTGCTAAAACGATCAAAAGTGTCAGGCCGTCATTATCTCTGCAGTCTGTGAAAACAACACATACAGACTTAATAAGTTATCGCTTTTATGACGCGGAAAGGAAGACATGTTTTATTAAGTCTTACATCGTTCCCTCTTCATTCCTCGGTGTGTGTTGAAAGGAACCTCAGCCCAAACGGGAATCTTTGATTCTGCCGTCTGAATTGGTTTTGTAGTGAAAAAAGCAGCGTATAAATGCAGTCCAATTACTGAAGTGCCACAGGCTAAGACTGCAGCTGCCAGACACCATCATACAGTATCTGAGGAAACTCTAAGAAAGAGCCAACAAAGTATTCGGTTTGGAGTTTCCTTCACGCGATGCTGCTCCTAAAAACCCACGTTTTAAATCCTTATTTTCTCTGTGATTTGCAGCACAAATCGCATATTTCCTCCTGCTTTGATACGAGTCGTCTCGGTGAACGACTGCATCGGTGAACGACTGCATCGGTGACTCACCGTCTCAGCGCCTGTTCAGCCAGTCGACGTTTTAGGAAGATGTCCGTTTACTCCAGGCGTGACCAATTTGTCAAATCGAAACAAGTTAAACAAAAAAAGATCACCAGATTAGTTTTTAAAATTGTTCAGGGCTTTGCCGCCACACCAACGCGTCTTCTGTTAACAAGAGTCCAACAAGACCTGAAGAAGCAGCGAAGAATCTGTGATTGGGCGATGGCAGGATAAACCCTGGACAGGTCGCCAGTGATCGCACTTGCTACGCCGGGCAGGAGGCGGGGCTTACTACACCAGACCCCGGCAAAGGAGCTGGCCGACAGGGAGAGTGGGATGGGGAGACTGTCTGCTCGGTCCTTATACCCTTATGGAGGTTTCCTTCTTTTTATTGAGACAATGATAAAAAAGATTCTCTAGTTTGATTCTCATTTTCATTGTTCCCCTCCTGGGTTGATGCGGGACAACAAGTCATCAAACTGGTTCACAGAAACACGGAGATCGCGGTGGAAAGCGGTCATCCATCAGACGCAGCTCCTGTTGTAGACGGTGAAGAGTGAATATTCTCATGAAGCCAGACATGGAGACGTGATAACTGATACTTCTGTTGAGCTTTTTAAAATAAATCCGACCTCTAAACATCCTCCGCGTGTTGTAATGAGATGTACACAGACACCACTCCATGTAGCGAAAACATTTGGTGGTAGCTCCTCCCACTGGGGGCGTCAAGCATATATTTGAACAGGCATCGAGCAGCAGATTTGATGCCTGAATCGCGGTCCACGTGATGACTGCATTCACACTTTACTACTGTAAAGTGTTGCGTATCGACACAAAGATGCTTTTTTCTGAATTGCATTAATTTCGTTACGGTTGAAGAGTTACGGTAGTCTAAAGAATGTCAACACTTGAGCTAACGCTCCAATGTTAAAGGGTTAAACTAAAGAGCAAAGTGTGAAAATATTGATGTCTGTCTGAGACAAACATATATATTGAGTAGTGATTGGTTTTACAGCCTCAGAAAATATTTGTGGATTTCGTCTTTCGCGGTTTTATACTAGATTTTATACTAAATGAAAGGTTTTTACACTTTTATGCTATACCTCACCTTTATATTTTGTTAGTAACACATTGATGAATGCTCCACATGGAGCTGAAGACCAGTTTAAACTAGTTAGGTGGGTTCTTCAAGGGACCTATCAATACTTTTCCACTGACAAAGCCATAAATGACCTTGTTGGTGGGAGCAGGACCAGATGACCAGTCAAGGTTTAGATTTGGTGAAGATGACCATTACTGACAAAACATTGACCTGGAGCCAAACAAAGCCCGCCTTCAACATATATAAATTAACCTTATTTATAACTCTTTGCATTCCCCGAGATCTCTGTACAAGTTTGGTCCAACTTTTGAGTCTTTGGATCACTTTCTTTCTCGCCATCGAACACGCAGAGGCTAGCAGAGGCTAACCTCACTGCAGCCTGCAGAACTTCTGGATCTTTGCTGTCTATTTACAGCCTATATTGTTTCTTCACAAGTGTTACCATTGATTTAAGCTTGATTGACCTGAGAGATTCATCATCTTGCTTAAGTACATTCTGCCGCCTTGATCAGCTGCTATTTGTGCTACTTTTTACCACTTAAGCTTTCCGATTGAGTTCTCTCAACTTGACAAAACTGACAGTTCTTGTCTTTTGTAAACACTCTCGAATAAACGCTTTTGAGAGGACTTTCGTTTAGCATCCCTCGCGAACTGAATGTGAGCGGTAGCCCTGAAGACGAGAGGATGGCAGAGGTAGAAAGAAACGGGGGGGCAGATGAATGACTCCGGCGTAATGTCTGGCTGCTTTATGTGGCATCTTAGCCGTGAGTGATAGCCTTGCTCTCGTTATCTGTCGATTGGGGTAATTGCTGTTTGTCAGAGGCAGGCTGACGGATGGTGATGCAATGTGCCCAGCGTCGGGAAAGATTAAGGGGGGAGGCATCCCTCTCCTCATTTTCCGCAAGTGTCTTTGCTAAGAAGCGGGGCGCGCCGCCACAGCCTCCGTTTTTAATTGAAGTGAAGATGAAAGTGCGTGTTTTCCGGGACGTACATGCATGAATGGAGGCCTTCCCCGCCATACTTAGTGCACGCAGAAGCAACAAGCCGTGCCTTTTAGGATGTTTTTTTAATGTGTCGCGCCTGCGCTTGCGTGGCGGGGGGAGAAAACTGTTTGCAAGCATTTTTTTTCATACGTTTAAAATGCATTAGCCAGAATTCATTAGTGCCCAATGGGTTGCAACTGCTCAGTGTCTGTGCCTCAGACCTCTGACGGCGGATGTGATGGTGCATATCAATGCAGTTGTCCATATTTCCTTTGCACCCCAAATTGTAGCCTTTAGAGACCCACTCTGATCATCTTTTGATCTATTTTCAAAGAGTTTTCTGTGATCTTTTGATTATGATATGCAGTTTTAGCCAAAAATCTGTGCACTTTTCTAGGATATAGTTCATACAGTGGCAGGAGTTGATGCCTCTGAGTTGTGGGAGTCCAAGAGCAATCCCGCCCTCTTTCTCCTCTCTATTGCTGAGAGCTCTCTGTTTACACCCCCAACCAAAATCTATGCTAACAATGGGCATGTGACTGTGGGTTCTTTAACACACTTATAGCAAACGGTGTTCACACTGGAAGTTGGAAGAGTATTGGTGTGAAACATCAAAACGTTACAATAAATCACATGAATCCAGACTTTTTCTTTCACGGATCTATTCCGATATATGAAGGAATTTGTGTCATAATGTACAATTCGCAGTTATTTTTCCCTCCATGATCAGATTCTTTACCAATAATTGGCCCTTCAGTGAATTAAGGGACTTCATCCATATGTCACTACCAAGTCCCTGATTGGTCAACTGGTTTAACTTTAAACACACAATCAATGGCGGCGTGTTTTGTACATAGAACCCAAAACCATACTGAAAGTCCCACTCCAATTACGGTCTATAATCAAAAACCCTGTGCTGTTTTTAAGACATATTTTCCACACATTAGCTCTAGCTCATTCGAAATTCATCTTTCGGGTTGGAACGTGGAGTCAGGGGAGGCAAGTGAGGCTGTGCCTCACACCAAAATACATCTTAAAAAATGCATAAATTAAATAAGATAAGTTTCCTTTTTTTTTTTAGAAATGTCTATTCTATAATTGCTTTTTTTCTGTTTGGCTTTTCAATGTTTCTTTGGCTAAAAAAGAAGCTGAATTAACAAATTTCCTCATCAAATACTTGATATTGGCGGGTGAGGCACCGGCAGCCCATGCCTCCCCTATTCCACAGACTCTGACTGGACGCATGTGCTGGACTGTTTTAGTCTTTCTATCATAAAAGTTGCTTTATTTTTAGTTACTTCAATCTTCTATTTCTAGTTTGTGACTCATTGTCTTTTTATCTGCTAAAAATGTGCTTTAGAAATACACTAGGTGAGACCTGCAGTATCCCTGCCTCTGGACAGGGGGCGCTGGTGAGCCCAGAGAATGGACAGCGCTGCTAGAGAATAATATAGTTAGTGCTAGCAAGTCAAGTGTAGCCGTCTAAATACACTTTAATATTGTTTAGCATCATTTTTTAAATTGACGATTTGTTGATACTCCTCACTGGTAGTGAGACAGAGACTTTTAAAACTGAAGAAAGAAAAGGAAGACTTCTACAAACAGGTTATTCATGTGTTTCTTCAGAAGGAGCTGCGTATGGACTTCATTTATAAGTAAAATTAAGTCAGATTTATCAATTTTGGTGATTTTTTTTTCCTATGCTACAGTTTAAAAAACAACACACTTTAACTGTTGTCAATAAGATGGTGAAGAATCTTCTCTGTAGGGTTTATATGTCTGTAAATCTGATTAAGTGGATGCATCCGAATGGGGCGGAGCATGGAGTTGTAGCTCCACCCAGCGTATGTTTTGCATCAGAAATAAATTTCAAACTGTAATTCTTTGCTTCTAATTTATAACAATTTGAGTTAAAACACACTTAAAGGTAACATTTTTGCTTAATTTTATTAACATATGTCCCCCACCATGAGTAAAATGCCTCAAGAATGTGACAAAAACTTGATTTTCATCGGAGGGGTCTTTAATTATTGGTCACAAGTCGGTAAAACTAAAGGAGGCTTTTATTTTGTCGTTTCTGCTGCCCGTCTCTGTGATTGGGGGGCTGACAGACGAGCGGTGGAAGGATGATTTACAGCGGCTCTCTGCACTGCCTCATAATCATCCCATCGAGGGCGGGGGGGGCGGCTGCCCTGTCACGGGGACATCCGTCATCCCCGGAGCGCTCCGCGTCCTCTGCCTCCTGCCCGTCCTGAGAGCCTGCGAGCTGACCCCGCTGCCCTGCAGAGGGTGTAATGCTTGACCTGTGCAGCGTGGCGTAACCCCTCTGTTTTTCGGTGATCCACTTGCCTCGCCTGCCCCACCCCTGTGCTGCAGCCTGCCACCGCCACTCGCCTCGTGTTTGATTTAATACCAGCCTAAGTGTGAATAAATTCCTGTCACAGCCCATTAAGGAGGCCTTGGAGAGATCTGGCCTGTTATTAATTCTCCACAGTTCTTCTCTTTCTCTTCCCTCTTAAAGCGACTGTCTCTCCCACTCTGCCGCCACCGTCTCCCGCGCCCCTTAACCCTCCTCCTCCCCTCCTCTCGTTGCATACTGTCGTGCTTTTAATACCTCGTTAATTACCGAGCCTGTCCTCTTTATTCAAACCAGAGAAAGAGAAATTAAAAGCAAAGGGTTGTTTATAATTTCAAAAGAGCCCAGCCTCCACCGTCTGGCTCTCCTCCTGACTCCTTCTCACAATCGTCTGAGCTACATTCTCGTAAAATCATTTTCACGGGTATTGGAAGATAGTTTATCTATAGAACAGGCCTGTTATCAGCAGAGGCCTGATGATAAACAAATGCGAGCTCCTGAGTGTAATAAGACCAGGAGAGAGACGCGCTGATTGTTCGGGAGATTGGTTCCTTAATTTTTTCCCCATTTCTTTGCTCTGTTGATAACCTGTCTTTGTCTTCCTCTGAACATTTCTCCTCCTCAGTGCTGTGGTTCCTCCTTCTCTTCTCTCCTTTGTCGTCTCCGTGATGCTGTTGTGGTGTCCGTGCACTGCAGGTGCTCGTACCTGTGTCGCAAACAAAAGACTCGCCGGAACTCTCTTTGTGTTTCATTTGGTTTGCTGAAATTAAAGCTTTTCTATTAATTCCTTATGTCTTCTAAACTTGCTTCATTCTAGGAGTGTATGGAAAATCATTTGACTAAATGTCGCAATATTTCGTTTGCCGATATATAACAATATTTAATTTGACGATATATCTCGGTATTTTGATTGGCGATATATCACGATATTTTGTTTGACGATACGTCACGATATTTAATTTGACGAGATATCACGATATTTTGTTTGGCGATGTACTGTATCACAATATTCGTTTCGTGATATATTGCGATATTTTGTTTGGCGATATATCACAATATTTCATTTGACGATATATTTCTGCATTTTGTTTGGCAATATATTACGATATTTTGTTTGGCGATATTCTGTATCACAATATTCGTTTCTTGATATATTGCGATATTTTGTTTGGCGATATATCACAATATTTAATTTGACGATATATTGCTGCATTTTGTTTGGCAATATATCACGATATTTTGTTTGGCGATATTCTGTATCACAAGATGTGTTTGCTGATATATCACAATATTTAATTTGACGATATATCTCGGTATTTTGTTTGGCGATATGTCACGGTATTTAATTAGACGATATATCACGATATTTTGTTTGGCGATATACTGTATCACAATATTCGTTTCGTGATATATTGTGATATTTTGTTTGACGATATATCACGATATTTTGTTTGGCGATATTCTGTATCACAATATTCGTTTGGTGATATATCACGATATTTTTTTGGCAATAGATTGCGATCTTTCCTTTGGTGATCTGTCACGATATGTCTACAATATGCCTCAATACTTCATTTGGCAAGATATCGTAATATTCATTTATCAATATATCTCAATATTCGTTTTGCGATATATCGCGATACTTCATTTGACAATACTTGTATCAATTTAAAAGGCTTACAAGACAATATTTTATTAATTATTTATGACCGTCGTTCAGCGTCTTACTTTTGTTTTGCACCTAAACCTCCAACCAACGACACACTGAGCCTCTTTGAGTAATTCAACACCGCCACCAAATCAACAAAAAGATCTTGTGAGATTCAGCTGGTGGTTAATGTTCAGTCAGCTTTGCGGTTTTTGTTGTTACTTAGTTTTTACTTGGGAAACGAACTGAAACTCTGTACCGCGTATTAATATTCACATGAAAACTTGCTCTGGTAGTCTTGGAATGGATTTTATTTTGAGACATGTATGGAGGATGTATCCTGCTAATACACGCCTCTACTTCATTCCTGTCAGAGTCTGGGCTGCTGGAGCCTATCCCAGCTACTAGTGGGATAAAGTTGAAGCAGTTTGTGGCAGGGCTTCTATTTATATTCACAACATTTTTTTGAAGCACAACTTTTGTTGTTTTAAACCCTTTACTTGTTGATTTACATGCAAGTTTCATTTGTTGAAAATGCTGCTTTTAGAATGCCGTGTCCCTTTCACAGTTTAATTATTTTCCTTTATTTACTTGGATGGTAATTGAAATGTTGTTGACATCTCATGTGATTGAACACATAAGATCAACTCGGTTTCAGTTTTTCTATTTTTCTTGCCAGTTCACAAATATCTGTTGATTGTGGTCTTCAAGCCTGATGAAGCGTTCACACCGGACGCGATTCACGCGGCAGAGGCGTCAAGTTTTAATGTTAAGTCAGAATACAGACACAATCTGAGGTCTTGCGGTACAATTTGGGATGTCAACCAATCAGGGACTCAGCTTTGGGCATGTTTTCAATGACTCAATAAAAGGGTAAAAACTAAGATCCAATATGGCCGCTCGATGCAAGAATTTTCTTTACTTCCTGGGGTCACGTGGTTGCCGGAGACTGTACTGGTTACTTTTAGGGAAAGGTGGGATACACCTGGACAGGTCGCCAGGCTGACGCAGAACCCATGAAGTTGAACCCACTGCGCTAGCTAGCCGCCCTGTGGACAGCGTAGCGAGCTAATGAGCTCAGAGTCCAGCGGAGCTAGCAGGGTCGCCACCCTCGCTGCTATTCCCTGAGCAGCGGAGCAGGTGCGTCAAGACGTTTAGGAGTAAATTTGATGCGTCAAAAGAGAGGCGGAAGACGCGGATTTGATGCTCGATTTGCGTCCGGTGTGAACGGACCATCAGGCTTTAGGAACCACAATAAAGCAAAATGTTTGATCTAAAAATACAGCTGTAAAAAATTACTTGACAGGTTTTTTTGTATGATCCACACCACTTAAAAGTGTCTTTTCACTTGGAATCATGTCACGTCTCACATAGTTTTCGTTTTGTGAAAGCTTGTATGAAACTGACAGGAGGCCGGGTTACATTTTAGGTGTTGTACAGGTGATCCTAACACTTGTTCACTGCAGTTTTTGATGGTTGTTGTTGCAAAATTCTCCAGTTAAACCACAACCAGGAAAACATTCAGACGAGAAACAGGAGCAGCATACAGAAAGCCCCGTGAAAAGGATGTGAACGGCTTCATAGGATGTATTTATTTCCAGATTTAGCTGGAGTCGGAGTCTTCTGTCAAAAGCAGATTGAGGATCTCTGCTGCGTCTGCCAAAGGGCAGGTTACATCACCTGAAAGCCTGCTGTGTTTTGTTTGGCTTCAAACCCCGCCGTCATGTTCTCCTCCACCTCTTATTCGCTGAAAGGAAAGCTGGGTAGAAATGTTAACATTTGAACTTGAGAGCCTGCTTTGTGTGTGTGTGAATAGTGATGAGGGTGACGCACAATTAACAGACTTGTTTTCTTATCAACCTCGCCTCTTCTTTCACACGCTAACAACGTCTTCTGCAAGCAGATGGAAGATTCTCAGTCGACTTTATCTCCAGAAAACGAGGAAAGTGATGACTGTATTGGAGTTTTATTGTCGGTCACGGATTTTACCAAAAGCTTTAGAGAGATGTTGTTTATTCTTGGGGAATAATAAAGTCAAAGGTTGTATTTTTTCAGCACAGAGAAGTTGTTCAGTGGGACCTTTAGTGAAATAAACTCAATATAAATGAAGATATTTAGGAGATAAAAAGAAGGAATTCTGTCTGCTCTCAGACTTTAATGGTGGGATGCGACTGCGAAAATGTTCTTTTACATTTAAAAGAAGGAGAATTTGAATGCAAGTTCAGAGTAAACATGTAGATGTAAAGAAATAAATTATTTTTATTGTCTCCAGTCAACAAATCTTACCCTTAAAGCAAAAATGTTAGTAGTTAAAGACACATGGAGTGCCACAACACCGAACCACCACTATAATCAAACTTAATTTACACATTTTCATTTAAAACTAGTTTATTTTCTAAAAAAAACACTTCACGTAATAACTACATTCCTTTTTAATTAAGCTAACAGAAAGGAGTTTTTAAAAAAAAGAAACACAAGAATTACTTTAGGAAAATATTATTAACAGATTGTAATATAACATCTTTTGGGGGGGAATTAAAAAAAATAAAACATGAAAATAGATAAAACTGCAATTTTTTTTAAATAGAATTTAATAACTCAAATTTTAAAAGTTGTGTAGTTTAGAATCCTTTCTTAAATCAATTTTGGTTAAAAATTAAATTTATGTTATGTTCTAAAATTTTCTCACCGACGTAAACAAAGAAAACATTTATAGTTTATAGTTTATAGTATAGAATCCAAAATAACATGTTTTCCGTGACATACTAACTGTAATTAGTATGCGTTAGCATCAAGCTACCAGACTTTAACATTATGTGTTAGCATCAAGCTAGCGGACTTTAGCATTATGCTTTTGTATAAAGCTAGCAGACTTTAGCATTATGCGTTAGCATCAAGCTAGCGTACTTCAGCATTCTGCGTTTGTATGAAGCTAGCGAACTTTAGCATTATTCGTTAGCATCAAGCTTGCAGACTTTAGCTTTGTGCGTTAGCATCAAGCTAGCGGACTTTAGCTTTATGCTTTTGTATAAAGCTAGCGGACTTTAGCATTATGCATTGGCATTAAGTTGGCGGACTTTAGCATTATGCGTTAGCATCAAGCTAGCGGACTTTAGCATTATGCGTTAGCATCAAGCTAGCGGACTTTAGCATTGTGCGTTAGCATCAAGCTAGCAGACTTTAGCATTATGCATTAGCATTAGGGGTGTTGCGGATCATGGATTATCCGTGGTCCGTACGGATCAGAAGCC
>NC_050522.1:24628748-24632782 GCF_002922805.2 Oryzias melastigma | reverse complement strand
CGCAACACC
The DNA here is from genome assembly GCF_002922805.2 of Oryzias melastigma. Classification (NCBI taxonomy): domain Eukaryota; kingdom Metazoa; phylum Chordata; class Actinopteri; order Beloniformes; family Adrianichthyidae; genus Oryzias; species Oryzias melastigma. Next base: position 24,632,773 of record NC_050522.1, on the reverse strand, counting down.
CCTAATTAGCATCAAGCTAGCGTACTTTAGCATTCTGCTTTTGTATAAAGCTAGCGGACTTTAGCATTATGCGTTAGCATCAAGCTTTCAGACTTTAGCTTTATGCTTTCATATCAAGCTAGTAGACTTTAGCATTATGCTTTAGCATCAAGCTAGCTGACTTTAGCATTATGCGTTAGCATCAAGCTAGCAGACTTTAGCACTATGCATTAGCATCAATCTTGCGCACTTTAGCATTGTGTGTTAGATTGATCTCTACTTTTATGGATCGATTATTGATCTATTAATCTTAGATCGATTCAGATTCATTGATTTTGTCGACCTAGTCCTACTCTGTTGGCACTCATATGGAATCATTATTCCAGAGGTCTGCAGTAGTTTATCAAATTGTTTAACGTTCGTTTTCATTGGTCATTACTATTAAATTAAAGGTTATTATCTAATTAAAGGTTTGACCACCCTAGTGAGACATTCATCTGCTGGCGTCTCGCAGGTCGTACCCATAAACCAAATCCATCATGCATCAGCGCATGCCACTTTTTCATCAAACATCCATAACTTTTCCCGCCTTTCACTCCCAGCCCCCAGAAACCAAATCAGAGCAGAAGCCCCAATCGATGGGGCTACCTGCTGGAGACACGGGGTGCTTAGCAGGAGCTCCAAGGCCACTAGCCTCAGATACAAAATCAATGGCAGCAATTTTGCCCGAGTCGACCGACACTCCAAGCTTTCCACTTCACTACTGTAGACATATTGGAAGAACTTCTTTGATAGGTGTATGCAAGGATGACAACATAGTTATTGTATTCCTGCCAGCGCTGCAAGAGAAAGCTTTTATCTGCCTTCAAAATCCCCTTTAAACTTCATTCCCGCAGGAAAACCTGTGCCAAACACAGAACAAGCTGCCTCTTAAAACCTTCCCCTTGAGAAAAAGCCGTAAAGTTTATGAAGTCAATTAAAGGCTTTTTTTTTTTTTTAACTGATGTAAGGCAAATTAAAGCGGGTTGTCTCAGTTCCCTATGGATATACTGTCAGATGGTAGACTAGGGCACATTTAGTGTCATAGGGTTCCCCAGACAAACAGAGAGCTGTAAGTAGCTTATTACTCCCCCACCTCTATTGTGCTTTTTATTAGTTTCCTTAAAAAGGCAGTTTATTATTATTTTTCCCTCTCAGGGGACGTTTTTTTAACTTCACTTTAACATCTTTATTGTGTTTAGATGGAGTCAGACCAGGTACTGGTGATCGTTACACCCTGCCTCACCCCCCCTGAACGTGCTTGAATGAATCAACATGGATTCATTTACTGTAGCAGAATCTTTAAAGCAGGGGGGCGAGAAGACAATTGTTGTGCCGTCTGATTTAGACACCAAAAATCGATGGGTTTCCTGCTATGGCAGTGGAATGGATTGTGTCTCATTCCATGTCAATGGAAGATCAATCAAGCGACACAAGAACACACAGGATCTCATTACAACTTAGAGCTTTGTGCTGCCTGATTAAAGCGCCATCGGGGGCAGGTGGATGTGGAGTTTGGATCCCAGAGAAAGAATGTCATAAATCCAAACTTCTCTTTGAATTTATCATTTGCAGATAAAGTCTTAAGCTATGAACGGGATTGGCGTGTCAGGGGCGCCAAGTTTCAACGTTAAGTCAGTGGGACTGATGTGATCTGAGCAGCGGGGCACAATTTGGGTCGAGGGGCCAGGGTTCAGTCAATCAAGGACTCAACTTTGGGCATGAGACTTTTTCAGTGACGGTGGATAAAACACCCATCCAATATGGTGGATCAATCCAATAGTTCTTCTCCTGAAGTTCCATCCATCCATCCATCCATCCATCCACTGTGTCCTCTTTGAGCCAATGGGGTTTCTGGAGTTGTTGGGTAAAAAGCAAAGAGAAAATCCAAAGAGTCAATGGGAAACAGGTAACTCCACGACTTTTGCAGACAAAAGTTAACCTTTGGAGGGCCAAATTTGGCCTTAGCCACTTTGGGCACTCATGCCACAGACGTATGTTGAGGACAATAGGTCATAGTGAACCGTAGAAGTATGTTGAGGACAATAGGTCATAGTGAACACTTGTACAACTCGTAAGGGTAAGAAATGGTGAGACTCAGGCAAGTCATACGGATTCCTCATTTTTACAAATTCCCCAAATCCTGCGAACTGTGCAAGGAGACCGTTAGTGCTGTCCACGTGAGACTTGCCCACTTATCATGTGTAGCCTGATTGCTAGAAATGAGGAATTTAGGCTATTAGATCGTAGATTGTGTGGGCCTCCTACAGACGTCTTATGGTACTTGTGTATCTCGTACACTTCCCTGTGCGTTCCCATTTGTGCACGATCGGTTAAAGACCAGTACCGGTACTCGAACTTTACTGACGACTAGGGTGTGGCGTAAGGACACTGTACGACAGCATCACCTGTATGTCATGGGTGTATGTAACTTCTATTAGTCTTACGAATACTTCACGATAAACCTACCCCGCACACGACAATAGTACGTTCCATTTTCATTAAAGCCCCTAAGGAGTCAAGGGAACTGCAAGACACATCTATGTTTTTCTTAGTTGCTGGTTCTCATCTCTACAACCTTCTACTGATGACAACCCAAAAACCTACAACACCTGTTCAGGACTTAGTGACTTAGGCTTAAGGTAGTAAATTTCCCGTTGTGTTATCGTGTTTGTTGATGATTTTATACATTTATGATACAGTTTAATAACCTTTGAAGGTCTATGTAGACCAGGGGTGTCAAACTGGGGGCCCCCAAGTCGATATTTTGCCGCCCCCGCCCTAATATGAAAGTACTAAGCAACATCTTCTGGATGTCCACGCTTCTTTGATGATAGCTTTGTCGATAGTTACACTCAAAACTTTGCACTTGCTATTGTTATTAATTCTGGTCGTCAGGAAAGTCCTTAGTAACAGTTGCTAGCGTCGTTAGCTTCTGTCGTTTCACAGAACATGCAGACAATATATCTTAGTAGTACATAGACATGAAAACATGTTCTATAAAATTGTTTAGTAGGCATAGACAATGGACCAAATACATATTTTTGGCACAAATTGAACCCCATACGGTCCAGCCTAAGTCAGACTCCGCCTTCAGCGGCCCCAAGGTAAACTAAGTTTGAGAACCCTGATGTAGACCAATAGGAGAATCTCTAATGGACAGAAAAAAAGAGACTTTTAGAGTCTGAATACTTAAAAAAAACTTGAAAACTTTGGCTTGTAGATTGTAAAACTTAATCACGTTATTCATTATGTAAGCTTACCAAAGACAGCACTTTTAACATTTAATTAAGGCCTTAAAAATGTTTATATTCTCCTGGACTCGATGTTAAAACATTGCTTTTCACAATAAGAGCTTCTCAGCCAAAATAAAAGTATTTCTCTTTCAATAGGATTGATGATCTCATGATGACATTTTCTGGATCATCCTTCACTGATCTATGATTATTGATGCTAATGACTCGGCATAGGCTGCTTTTATTTTCTCGACTCCATATATTGTCATATCTCTTTCGGATAAAGCTGTAGTTATGCTATTTTGACCTTTTTTGCTTTCATTTAACCCAAAACAGTTTCAATTCTTCTTAAAAAAATGGGAAACTAAGCAAATCTGATGGGATCCAGGCGGTTCTGTGTCCCCTCACCGTGCAGAAATTACACCACTTTATTAAAGCGCCAGCCTGACAGGCTTTTAATGTAGACATATTCGGTGCTAAAAATATGAGCCCCCTGAGTTTGCGTTGTCCTAATTCTTCCTAACAGAGAGTTCGATTTCCTTGAGGGCGTTTTGCCTTTTTTGCATAATGTAGTGGCTTGCCGCTCTGCGGAAAACCACCTTTCCACTCAGCAGACGCTGCTTTCCAAGGTTTTTGTCACACTTATTAGAAACTCTTTACGATTTAAAGTCATTTTTCCTGTTTCTGCACATTAAATGTCTGAGTGGGGGATGGGCACGGGGGTTTCTTTTAAGCTTTTTTTTCCAAACCTGGGGAGGTAAAAGCAGCAAA
>NC_050522.1:24618732-24628685 GCF_002922805.2 Oryzias melastigma | reverse complement strand
TCATCCTGCGGGCCGCAGATGGCCCGCGGGCCGCGAGTTTGAGACCCCTGATATAGATGCTATGCGTATATGGTGGAAATGGCGGGAGGCGCAATTATTTGTAATTAAAGATAAATGCTGCCTAAAATTATTATTGTGCTTGCAGCAATGCTGGTCTGCAGGGATCAGACTGTTTTTGTAATTTTACTTCCTTTTCTCTGCATTTCAGTGAACGTTTGACCCACAGCACAGACTCAAAAACAAACCAAAATGTACACACAGCTAGTACACGGTGAAAATGTATTTAGGCTTAGTGAATGACCCCGCCCCCAAAAAATGATGACATCACAGCGGGAGAGACCAAATCTCTTATAGTGTTCAAAAAATGTTCAATTTTCACATTTTCCCATAAAATGTTAAATTAAACTTGTGTTTGAGCCATCTTCACAAAAATGACGGTTAAGTCTGCGACCTCAACCGAAGTTTCTTTGGCCTTTGATCTCGAGAAGAGGCCGCCATCTTAAATAAAAAAAGAAAAAAGCACTTTTAGTGTCATCTACAAATTTAAACTCCTTTTAGGGATTGCAATGTATCGCCTCCTAACTCATCATTGGGACACTATTAAAGAAACAAATGTCGTAATTAGAAGTTGTAGATTTAAACAACATTGGAGTGGCGAGCTCACTTAAGTGGCGTCCCCTTGTTGCTCCCACAATGTTCACCAGAATATAGTGAAACTTTATCATATGAATTGTTAGCTCAAGCTAAGCAAAATGATATGAGATATGATGTGACTATATTAGGAATGGGGACGGTGTTAACAAAAAACCTCTGTTGCTAAGGAAATCCTAAAGTTTACTTTTGCCGATTCTTCTAAAAATGACATAGATCTGTTCGGTATCCCCAGGCGACCAAAAAATAAAATGGTTGCTATGGAGATAAAACCAACAGAAAAGCTGCCATATTGAAAAAAAGTCTTTTGCTGCATGTGTCCCCCACCGAGCTCTGACCGGGCTAGCAGAGGGGGGAGGGTAAGGCACATGTCGTACACAATGACCCTCATTGGTTTATAAATCTCACACACACAACACCAGGTTAAATGAACAAACACAACTGAAGTTTGCTGGCCTTTGACCCAGAGAAGAGGCCGCCATATTTAATTAAAAAAAAAAACCTTTATTAGAAGTTTTAGATTTAAACGACGTTAGCGTGGCGAGCTGACAAAAGTAGCGTTCCCCTGTTCCTCCCACAATGTTTACCGGAAAATAGTGAAAGTTTTAATATACAATTGTTTGCTCAAGCTAAACAAAATCATATGACATATGATATGACTCTATTAAATATGTGGCCGTGGTTAACAAAAAACCTCTGTTGCTAAGGAAATCCAAAATATTTACTTTTGCCGATTCTTCTAAAAATGACATCGATCTGTTCGGTATCCCCAGGCGACCATAAAATAAAATGGTTGCTATGGAGATAAAACTAACAAAAAAGCTATCATATTGGAAAAAAATGTGTTTTTTGGTTCATGTGCCTTCCCCTCCCCCCTCTAGTAACTCTGACCAGGCTAGCAGAGGGGGGAGGTTGTAGCGTACAATGACGGTCAGGGGTCTAATTTCTTTCTGCTTCCCTTTTCTTGTTTTCTTCTCAAGTAAATTTAATCAGATTCTCAGTGGTTAGCATTTATCTATTTTTATTTTCAAATGAAAGAGAAGAAACTGTTTTTTTTTTGAGTCAGCAACTGGAGGTGGTTTGTGATTGGTCGTTCAGACTCCCCTGTGCTTCAGGGAAAGTCTCTTTTACCTGTTTGTGCTTGGAAGATCCCCGTCAGCTGTGGGGTTTATTTTCCGTCAGAAAATGATGTTTTTCCTGTTGATCTCTTCCTGCTGCAGAAGGACATTAAGGGGCGGTTAGAGAACGCAGCTCCTCTTTTCGCTCCTCTCGTCTTCTAATCCCTTCTCCTCACTCACAGACACTTACACATGTAATTCCCCGCCAGAGTCAAAGCTGCGATTTGAATTGCCAGCAGCGGGCCGGATTAGCTGAGAAATCCTCACGTGAAGTCACGTTGTCGTTTTCGCCGTTTCAGTTTGCGGCTCTAAATGACGGAAACGTCTGAGGTTTGGGAGAAGTCTCCATTCTGGAAATGTATTAGAACTCTTTCTGATTCAATCTAATGAGGATCTGATTAAATAAATACATTGTCAAGCTTGAAGAAGACTGTGTTTGACATTGTTTGGAGGTTTTGATTTCACGCCAGCGGAGCCGCCAAGAGTTTTGGAATATATTTGTGACTAATTGCTTTCAGGTCCAAGGATGTCTTCTGTTTGCTGGAACCAAAATGCAGCTTGAGATGACACAGAAGGAAAATGTTTTGGAGCTTCTCTCGCTCCTCCTCACCGTGGAGCTGAATCTTAATGCGGAGATTTCAACGAAAAAAAAAATCATTTTCCTTTTGTTCCACCCTTCTGTTGAGAATGGCATTTTTGATCTGATTTGGGAGAGACGGCTTCAAAGAACGGGTGAAGGAGGGAGAAAAATCAAACGAGGAGAAGCCGAGGAACCAAATCTAATCATTTATCTGGCAACAACAGCAGGATTTTAGGTTATTTTATTACAGACATTCAAACTCATGAGGCTGTTAAAAATTGGCAGGGAACTGTGGATCACATGCTGTCAGAGAGAAGAATCCTACAGGTACTCCTCATTAGCTCACAACTGGATCAGTTCTGGATTTCTGTCTTCATGGTGCAGCAGATTCAAGAGGTTTTTGAGAACAATTACCAAAAAAACATAAATAATTAAAAATATTTATATGCAAAATTGAATTATTTACTCTCCTGCATAAACGTACAGAGAATATAACATGAATGAACTACAATTTATGCACTAAAATTAATATATTACTGGTCAATACGTTTTGTTTTGTTTAATTTTGATATTTAAATGGAAAAACTTGTATAAAAATATCATTTAAAGGAAAAGAAAGGAAGCTTTCTGGTTGTACTGGAGGATGAGCTGCAGAATGAGAGAATATATACACATCTCCTACGTCGGCTGGTGTTTTGGGGCCTAAAAAAGAAGCTGACAGGTGAAAGATTAACGTAGAAACTCTCAGATCCATCAGGAAACTGCAGTTTGACGGTGAAGGTCTGAGCTGGAGAAACCCAAAACTGCAGAAGACTTTCACAGGAAAATACAGATGGATTCCTAAAATATCTGCTCAGAACTTTGATAAACATGTTTTATTTTATATTACACTTCGCTCTAAGTAAATGTCAGACATTTATTTGATCATTTTGGACTATATTTGAACTATTTCAGAAGAGCTGCCATGATCAACTCTCTAAATATGATCATCTCTGACTTCATTCTGCACAGATTAACGCTCCAGTTTATTGAAGTCCCATCTGCCAAAACACAAACAAAACACCTGTAGTTATATTTATGTTCACATCGGAATACTAAAAAAAAAAGACCTAATTAAGAAAAACATTTGTCATCCCACCCCAGCAGCTGTCATGAAAAGAATTAGAGCAAAGATTACAATTTTTAATCAAATTCTGACTCTAAATTTAGCTTCAAAAACTGAAACCAAAAGAATAAAATAGTTTGTTTCAGTATCTAAACAGACATCAGAACACAACAATCAATTTCAGAAGAAGATATTGACATTTATTCATTATGTTTGTTTATTCAATAACCAAAATTGACAAATATTTGATCAGGAAATGGCATGAACAGATAAAATCATTAAATAAGCTTTTATTTCTTTTAAATTGAATTTTTTAGTCTGTTTTATTAAAATGTAACATTTAAATTATAAAATACACGTTTGACAATTTATGAATAAGAGTCCTTTTTAGTGTAATGGCTGTATTGTATCTACTAAACTGGAATCTACATTTTAAAATCAAATCCAGTATGAAATTGCACAAACTGGATTTGTGATCATAAATTCGCGTAATGGAAGAAACAATAAAAAAAAAATCCCATTTATCTGATTAAAGTTTTAGCACTTGTAGGAGGCAGTTTTTGAGGAGAAATGGACATATTTTGTAAAAGGAAACACTTTTTTAAAAATAAATGAGTCACGTGACCAAACCAGAAACCACGCTGAATCAGACGCCGACGTCTCCTTTGATAGATGATGAAGATGTGAATGTATATCAAAAGATTGTTCATATCAATGTTTTTAATGACTTATTGTGTGAGTTGATTTGTGTTTATTCACTTAACTATGATTTAATGGAAGTTGTAGTTGCGAAATTGTAACATTTCTAGAATTTTTATTAAGTTTGTGCCTGTGGAATGGAAATACAACAATTAGGAATAAAAGTTCTTTCAAATAATCCTGTTAAACTAGAATAACGAAGCCTGAGCTGCTACACGATAAAGACCCTGTCCACCTTTAGACACCAAACACTATGAAAATACACAAAAGTCCATTAAAATAACTTACTTTTTCTCACACTGAGGAGTAAATCAACAAAAAATCACTCCCCTTATAGAACCTGCCTCTAGTGGTCGTTTAGGTAACTGCAACATTTAATACGACAACTGGAGAAGATGTTTAGTTTAGTTTCTCTATTCCAATGCCGCTGCAGACCATGACCAAACCCATACAGGTCAACAAACACTCGACTCTACAACAGAACCGCTACAGACCGCTCACTTCCTGAACAGTCCCCGCCCCTTTTCATTATTTAGCCAATCCATGTTGTAATCTTTAGAACAAAACTCTACACTCTAAACAACAAAAATGTGTAATAACTGACTGTTCTAATGGTTTGTTTTTGGTTTAAAGTCCCTCCCCACTCTGAAACCAGCCCCTAGTGGTTATTGAAGTAACTGCAACATTCGGTTCATTTTCAAGTCGAGCATTCTTTATTCGCTTATGTCTCAGCCTGAAGTGTGAGGCAAACTTGGGTTTTAAAGACAGACTGACCTTATCAAATATTATGACTACGTGGCGCTCTCGGGTTCCCACGGGACCAGGATGTTGTGGTTAAAACAGGTGTTAGCGATAAAAACGGTGGAGTGCAAAATCTTCGTCGGAAACGCAGCAAGTAAAACCTCCGAGACGTACGAAAGCTCTGTTTCCTTTTGTGTGAAAAATACATGTTGGTCACAAACAAGCTGCTGAATTATGGTGATTGTTTAATCAGCATTCTCACTATACTGATTCTTTAGCACCTTTCTGGACTTTTTTAGCACGTAAAAACTCATCACACTTTCAGCGAGTTTCATCAATCTTGGTATCAAAACGTTCAGCTGGTTCAGGACATCACTGCCTGTATTTTTGGTATTCTTTATAGTTCTGAAATATTGAGCAATTGAGCTCAATTTTTTATTGTATGTATTTCTTTGTCAAGCCGATCAGTGCAGACATTGTTGAGTTATCAAACAAGGCATCAAATATATGTTGTTTGTTTATATTCTTTATTATTTTAACTTTACAAATGACAAACTAAACCAATGAACATGAAAAAAACACTGAGGTGTTTATTGGATAATTTAGAGCTTAGCTTCAATTAGCATCAGGCTAACGTTTTTGCCATATTTAGTTTACTGAGGAATTTCAGGCTAATTTGGAGTTTAGCTCAAATTTAACATCCTAAATATTTTTTGCAAAATTTCCCTTTAGTAGGGATTTTTAAGTAATTTTACTAAAATTTTTTCAGAAATTTAGGTCAAATTCAGCCCTCTTTCATAGTTTTTTTTAATGAAATTTCCATTTTTTTTTAGCAAATTTAGTTTGAAATTTAATTTTCAAATAGCTTTTGCATCTTCAGCAAATCCCACTAGCAATTAAAGTAAATTACGTCACCATTTTCAGCTAAAAGCTTCAGAATCTTCAGCATTCACACTAGTATTATCACGGGTAATGTAACTTTTATAGTTATTATTATTATTCCTGTAAATATTAGAGATCTGCTGTGATATTCAAGATAAGACTCTTTTGCTCAGACTACAGTAAAAGACTCCGATCGACATGTTTCTACGTCCACTCCGGTTCTTTGTCACAAATCAAAAGTTAAATTGGAAACTGCCTTATTTCTGATTGCAAATTACATGCTGAACATACTCTGCTCTTTAAGCTAAATTACTAAGAAGAATAAAAATCTCTAATATATAATCTAATCCTTCAAGAACACGGGGGTGACTCAGAGGTTTAAATGTTTGAAGGAGTTGACAGAGACTCCTCAGAGTCTAAAGACCAACGGAGGTCCAGCATAGGTGACGTTTTTGGACTAAAAGCAGCATTTCTCCTTCCTAAGTTCCCTGCAGTAAAGGATGATATCATATTATGGGGTGTTAAGGATTAGAGGAGCTCTAATGATGAGGTTCTGAATGGAGCGAGGTCTCCCTGAGGTTTCAGAATCATGTCTGTGATAACAGCCGAACATCAAGATATACGCAAAGAGCCTCTTTAGAGTAAGACCGTCCACTGTCACTGTAGGCCTGGAAAATCCCACATTTTAGAGAAGAAAACGTCTTTATTGTGTCGAGAATATGGGCTGTGTTTCTGTTTTACCCTCAGGGATCAAGAAGATCACTTTTTACAAATGATTTCAGGCCTTCATGTTTTAAACGATGCTGAGGTTCTCTGTTAACCCTTTGATACCAGAGATCTGGCCGGGTACGCGTGAAGGTTTATTATTAAATATTCAAGCACAAATTTTAAGCACTTGTACAGGTGATGTTGTCGTACGTTGTCCATCCATCACTCTGAGTCATTACTAAGGTGTGAGTACTGGCTCCAAATACTGCATGCTTGGAGTGTGCACGTGATACATAAGTGTCTGTAGGACAGCGGTTGGATGTAAACACAATTGCTCTAATTTTCTCATTTCTAACAGTCATAAAGAAGGAATAATCTGTACGACACGTCTGAGTCTCCCAATGACGTTTGGTTAAAGACTCCTTCACATAATTTTTTGAGCTAGTACCGGTCTAGTACGGGGACTCGGAGCACACAGTACATAAACCTGGTACCTTAACCCAGCACTGGACGTGGTACCGGACGTGAACCAGTACTGGGTTAGGGTACCAGTACTGGACACGTCCCGAGGACCAGTCAGTGCATGGTACTGTGCATGGTTTGTGCCCTGTTCCGCATCTGGGGCAGGTTCATGTCCAGTGCTGGGTTTGGGTACCGGTACTGGACGCGTCCTGAGGACCAATCGATGGTCGGTACCATGTCTGCTTCACGTCCGATACCACCTCGGGCAGGTTTGGGTTTAGTGCTGGATTAGGGTACCGGTACCAGGTTAGGGCACTGGTATTGGGCGTGTCCCAAGGACCAGTCCACACCCAGGACCATGTCTGGATCGTACCCCGTACCAAATCTGGGAAAGGTTAGGGTACGGGTACTGGGTTAGAGTACCAGTACTGGACAAGTCCTGAGGACCAGTCAACACCCAATACCATGTCTGGTTCGCGTTTGATACCACATCTGCTCCAGTGTTGGGTTAGGCTACCAGTACTGGACACGTCCCAAAGACTAGTTCACACCCGGTACCATGTCTGGTTCGCGCCCGATACCACATCTGGTACAGGTTTGGGTCCAGTGCTGAGTTAGGGTACCGGTACCAGGTTAGGCTACAGGTACCAGGTTGGGGTACCAGTACTGGACGCGTCCCGAAGACCAGTCCACGCCCAGGACCGGGTCTGGTTCACGCCCATGCCACATCTGGGACAGGTTTGGGTCCAGTGCTGTGTTAGGGTACCGGTACGGGAAGCGTCCTGAGGATCAGTCCACGTCCCGTATCACATCCGGTACACCGTCCCGATACAAATAGCCAGCACGTCAAACGACGAATTAGGGACACCCAAAGCGTCAAAAAGTGGCACAGAGGGGTCCTTAACCAAACGCCAATATGTGATGACTAGAGAAACAGTTGGAGTCTCACCTACTTCTCCCTTATGTGCTGTATGCCTGCCCGCAGCACGCCCATAGAAAAAACTGTACATGGACATTTTATGCTTTAAGGATTAATTTCCCTCGATCGTAGAAACGGTGGAAGAGTTCTGGTAGTTAAAAGAAATGAGGTGAAGCTCTGGTGTGAAAAGGTTAGCAAAGTGAGTGAAATCACAGATTTTATTGGATGGGGTGTCAGGGAGCAGCAGGAGGGCCCGGTTCAAATCCCAGCTGGGTTCTTTCTCTCTGGAGTTTCTCTTAAAAAAAGTTTTTTCTCCCACAGTACAAACAAAGTGGATCTAAATAGTTTCCAGGTGATCGTGTTGTCCTGATCCGTTCTGGGTGAGCCCCTCCTTCCCCCAACAGTATCTGGGATAGGCTCCAGCAACCCCGTGACCCCAAAAGCGATTCGGTAGCTTCTAAAGACGGATGATCATCCGATCAATGCAGACTAAGTGACCGGGTTATTTCAAGACTCACTCGTCAGAGTAATGAGGCGTGATCCACGCCGCTCAAAAGAGAAAAGAGTGAGAGGAGCCTTTAAACCCCCCCCACCCCCCACCCCCGAGAGAGTCGCTCCAAATGTTCCACTCTGGAATATCTTCAAGGACAATCAGCTAAACACTTGATATTAAGAGAGCTGTGTGAAATCGATTGCTCAAGGTGTTATCTGCGCCGCAAAAATGGCTGGTAATTAGTCACGGCTAAAGGAGTGTTACTGAGAGGGAGATGGATTTAATCTTAATAGATTTCACCGCACTGCAGATGCTGAGGAGGAGCGCTCCTCTTCCTCTCGTTCCCCCCTCGAGTGCGTTCTTCTGTCGCTCCGCTGTTGCTAAATCTGCCCGGTTCTTCTAACGTAGACTTTTTTTTTTTAGGTTTCAAATGCGGCTCACATTTAGCAGCTGTGCTTGACTTGTTTCTCGGAGCGACTCGAGCCGAGGCAATTATGGGTTAGTGAAGGAACGTGGAGCACTCGGCTCCACGGCAGATGGAGATCTGGGTGGTTGAGCGGCAGACAAAAACCGGAGCGGGAAATGTGTCGGTACTCCAGTTCCTCTCAGTGAGGTGTGCTAGCTTAGCGATAAGTGAGGATTGATGAAGTCGTCTGACGTTTGAAGATCTCCGCAGGCAGCTGGGACTCTTGTGTTCATTGTATGTGGAGGAAAACGCCGCCAAAGCTTTCACGCTGTAATTATTGTCCTCTGAACAAACTCTTTAAGAACGACCAGGTGTTCTGCCGCGCTCGTGCCTGTAAATGAAAAGAAAGGGAAAGGCGTGGTGTTTGAGCTGGAGTTAGTGGTCCCGGGTGAATACAGGTGAAGCTTCACTCCTTCAGACCAACCAGCTCCACGTTATTGTTCTTCATCATGAAGTCTGAGGCTTAATGAGCCTGAAGAAAAGTTTGAATTAGCCAAAAGAAAAAGCTACTATGTCACACGGGCAGTATTTCAGCCTGCACCAACTATTGACTGTATACGAAAACTGGACTGAGTGACTCCCCCCCCCCCAGCATTCTAAACTGGAAGTGGCTCCAAGGAACCAAAATCCCAAAGAAAATCCCCTTTCTCTCTTTTTTTCTGTAGTATTAATTATTAAAGCTTTAAAAAGACCAATCAGATACCTTAATAGAAGTAGGCGGAACCTGTTGGAACCAACATTCAAAAGATTTTGTATAGCCCAGTTTCAGGTTTGACGGGTGTGGCCCCTTGTGATTCGAGAGAGTGGTTGTCATGGAAACGCTGACTTAGAGCAGGGGTGTAAAACTCAATCATACAAGGGGTCAAAATCCAAAACACTCATTTATTAAACACTTTAAAATTCAAAATTTAAAACCTTAAAACTGTAACTTTTCAACATATTTAACATATTTACCTGTGATAATGATAGTGTGAATACTGTAAGCTAAATGTAGCCGCTGAAGAAGCTAATGTTGATAGCTGAAGATGCTAATGCTGATAGCTGAAGAAGCTAATGCTGATAGCTGAATATGCTAATGCTGATAGCTGAAGAAGCTAATGTTGATATCTGAAGATGCTAATGCTGATAG
>NC_050522.1:24609629-24618522 GCF_002922805.2 Oryzias melastigma | reverse complement strand
TATTAGCTAAGCTTCAAAATAGCCTAAAAAATCTTAGTAAATGTCTAAATAGTTCAAAAAGCTAGCAGAATGCAGAATGCTAGCTTTTTAACATAATTATGAATAATAAAAAGGCAGTAATATTATTCCAGGATTAGTCACCTTAAACCTTAAATAACTTTCAATATTTTACTCTCCATAAAAAATATATTTTGTCAAAATTCTACAAGTTAGAAATGACTGAAAGATAACATCGGGTCACTAAATAACCGCATTAATCTCCACCACTGCACACCTTCCACTCAGGAAATTATAATATCAAATTGTAAGATAGTTTTCAGCTTTAATATAATTTGCAAAGTAAAAAAAAGGAATAAAAAACGATGTTTCCTAGCTTTTGTGCATTAGCATCGTGCTAATCTTTTCATGTGCATTAATCTCCACCACTCAACTGCTTGCGATTAGCATAAAAGAGTTTAAATCACAAGTATGTTTTTAGCCTTGATTGTATTTGCAAAGCTAAAAATGTGTTTTTTTGTTGTTTTTTCCCAGATTTTGTGCATTAGCATCCTGCTAATAGTGTTAGCATCCAATGAATCGTTTCTGTGCATTAATCTTCATCACTGCTCAGCTTCAATTTTGGAAAATATTGTTTCAAATCGTAAGTTTTCAACCTTGATATTATTAGAAAAGCTAAAAAAAGTAATAAAAAATAGATTCCTTGTTCTTGTGTATTAGCATCTAGCTATTAATGTTAGCTTCTTGCTAATCATTAACCTCCACTACTGAACTGCTTCCAGTTAGCATAAACTAGTTTCAAATCAAAATTATTTTTTTAGCCTTGATAGTAATAAAAGAAGGGTTTCTTTTGTTTTTTTTCTTAGTTTTTTTGCATTAGCATTATGCTAATAGTGTTAGCATTAAGTAGGTTCACCACAGCAAAGCTTCCACTCAGGGTAATATTGTCTCAAACTGTAAGGAAGTTTTTTGCCTTAATGTTAGTAGCTAAGATAAAACAAGAAGATTAAAAAAAAAATAATTTGAAAAAAAAAGTTGCTTAGTTCTTGTGCATTAGCTTCGGCCAATGGTGTTAGCGATGTGCTAATCGTTTTTTGTGCATTAATTTTCACCACTGCACAGCTTCCACTCACCATAAAATTTGCCTCAATTGTTTCAGTATTGATACTATTAGCAAAGTTAAAAAAAATATTTTTTTAATTGTTTCCAAGTTCTTGTGTATTAGCATCATGCTAATAGTGTTAGCGACGTGCTAATTCTTTTTTGTGCAATAATATTCACCACTGCACAACTTCCACTTAGGAAAATATTATCTCAAATCATAAAGAAGTTTTTAGCCTAGATATTATTAGCAAAGTTAAAAAAAACAAAGTAAATAAAAAGTTATCAGTTCTTATGCATTAGCATCCTGCTAATAGTGTTAGCATCCTGCTAGTTTATTTTTGTACAGGAACATCCACAACTGCAGTGCTACTGTTTAGGATTGGAACACAAAAACATAAGTAAGAACTTTGAATTTTATTAGCAAAAAGAAAAAAAAAAGTTAGATTTACAGATTTAAAGGCTATTAATGTACAGCTGCTAACACCGTTTGCTAACACTTGTCCATGTGTAGTTAAATAAAGAGATGATTTTGAAGGTAATAAAGTTCCATCTGTGACTTCTGCAGCTGTTCCTGTTTATGGGAAACCAGCGATCCATTTCTCCTTAAACCAACTTAAACCTCAGAAATGTTGTTTACACTGTAAACAAACACTTGTGGTTTTTCACGCCCGTCTTTGGACTGGATTCTGCTGAATCAGCCTTTCTGGATGCAGTTGCATCAGGCGCATCATCTGCACTGAAGGCAGTAGAACTCCCTTTATGACCTCTCTCTAATGTGGCGTTGGCGCGTTTCTGATTAAGGTTTTCCAGCTACACGTTGATCTAAAATGTCTAAAAACAAAATTCTCTTTTCTGATGTTTTTATTTTATTTAATGAAAAAAACCTGAAATAAAAGCAAGAATGTACGCAAAAATGAGAAATGTGGAAGAGTTTAGAGTCTAAGACGCCTTATGGAAAGCTGATGCTGCACATATTGGAATCATTATAATCATTATATTTACAGTCTGTTGCTCAGTTTTAAATGAGTTTAAACGATTGAGACACTCAAGGGGGCAAATAAAACCACGAGAAAAAACATTTCTGACTTTAAAGATTTCTGAAGTTAACATTTAAAAAAGTCGCCATTAGAATTCTATCATTTATTTTTACATTTATTCCAGCAATTCTGACAGAATTCCTAAAAAAGTCAGACTTTATTCACAAAATTCTGAGAAAGAAGAGAAAAAAATGTATAAGATACTTTTGAACTTTGCTAATATTTAGCAATATGCTAGCTGTTTTAGCTAACTCAGCTATTATTCATTTTTTCTGCTAATTTGGTATTAAACCCAAAGCTTCTTGGTTCTTAGCTGATATTTTAGCAACATGCTAGGTGTTTTTAGCTAAATTGACACCTACCAAGGTTGTTCAAGCTAATTTGGCTTTTAGCTAACATGCTATTTGTTTTGGCTAATTTGACATGAAGTTTATTTGGAATTTTTTTAGGTTAATTTGGAGTTAAGCTAGTGTTTTAGCAACATGCTAACTTATTTTTGGCTAATTTGGCGTCTACTGTGGTTTTTTTTAACTACTTTGGAGTTAAGCTAATATTATAGCCACATGCTAGCTTTTTTTGCTAAGTTGGCGTCTACTGAGGTTTTTTGGATTACTTTTGAGTTAAGCTAATATTTTAGCCACATGCTAGCTTTTTTCGTTAAATTGCCATCTGCCAAGGATTTTAATGCTAATTTGGGTTTTAGCTAACGTATCAGCAATATGCTAGCTGTTTTGGCTAATTTGGCATCTACTGAAATTTTTTAAACTACTTTTGAGTTAAGCTAATATTATGGCAACGTGCTAGCTTTTTTTGCTAAGTTGGCGTCTACTGAGGTTTTTTGGATTACTTTTGAGTTAAGCTAATATTATAGCCACATGCTAGCTTTTTTCGTTAAATTGGGATCTGCCAAGGATTTTAATGGTAATTTGTGTTTTAGCTAACGTATCAACAATATGCTAGCTGTTTTAGCTAATTTTCCATCTACTGATCTTTTTAAGGTAATTTAGAGTTTATCTAATGTATTAGCAACATGCTAGATGTTGTTAGTTAAATTGGCATCTACCAAGGTTTTTAAGCTAATTTAGCCATTAGCTAATAATTTAGCATTATCCTAGCTGTTTTGGTTAATTAGGCGTTAACTGAGTTTTTTTTGTTTACTTCTTTATGTTTACACTTATAGCTTTAAAAAAAATATGCAAATAAGCATCAGCAATTTATTCAACCTTTTTTCTTTTAAACAATTTCAGCTTATGCTGCTCAATTAAAGCATCCACCTTTTGCAATGACATTTATTTCTGCAGGAAATGCAAATGTCCTGGTTGTTTTTAATATTTTAGCTGTTGTTTTCATTGTTCTTTGAACTTTTAATTTACAGCACTTGTTTGACCGAGGTCATTTAAAGAAGCTATATAAATTAATTCAACTTAAACTTAATTAAGCGTACTATTTGTGAGCGTCTTACTTAATTTTTTTCACTGTAACCCCCGACCACTAGTTGGCAGCACTGCACACTTTGAGTCGATCTACAACGAACCAGAACAACAAGATCTCAGGAGAACCAAATTGTGTGAAACATGTACTATATTGTGTTTTTCTTAGTCAAGCGTGAAAAATTGTTCTGGTGCATAAATATCGCGATATATATCGTATTGTTCTTACCAACCCCCCACTAAGAGTTACTATTTTTTATCTTAAATGAGTTTAGTTTCAATTCAGCATTTTTATTTTTGCCGTTGAATTGAAATATTTGTTTTTTTAAGTTCTCAGTGTTTCTTCAAATATTTTTTCCCCCCAATGTTTAATTTTTAAGTGTTCAAATATGGAGTTTTGTCCTGAAATGGACGCTCTCGTTCCTCCTCTTGATCCCGATTTGACGGCGGTTTTTCCTTCTCCTGCAGAAACTGAAGCAGAAGAACCAGCAGCTGAAGCAGATCATGGATCAGCTCCGAAACCTCATCTGGGAGATCAACTCCATGCTGGCAGTCCGCAGCTGAGCCGCCCTGAAGCCCCGCCCCCAAACACACAAGGTTTCAGTCGCCGCGCGCCGGCCGGGGCCGCACTTTACCCGAGTTAGCGAATGTTCGGCCGCTTCGCCACGAGCAAATGTTACAAATGAAGACGAGAGGAGCTCGCCGCGGCGAGGAGGAAGCTGCTACCTCCATGTTCTACATTTCAATCAACGATTCTGAAGATTGATAAATATATATATATTATTAAGGCTTAATCTAGCTGCAGGTACGATCTTAATGTAGAGAAACATCATTATTTTATTAAAACATCAAGTTCTGCTTCTGAATCTTCTATCATCCTGCGCTCTGATTGGCTAAAACTTGACGCTTCCTTTACCAGTTCTGCCTATATTTTCTCATAATTAAAAACCACAACAAAACTGTTGTTTCTCTGATTCTTTTTGCATCATAAAAACACATTCAGGTTTTAAAACGCCAGTAAATCCAGTTTAAACAGCGTCTGACGTGCAGATGGCGGCGACTCGTCCTCCGTAAACGTGATCATTTCAGCGTTATCCCCGATAATCTGCAGCCGGTTTCGAAGTACCTGCTGGCGGCCCACCTGCCGGGTTTGAACACCACCGTGTTGAAGTGCTGCAGATTCGTGTCGTCGCGATCTGCTCGCTGCGCCGTAAACAGATGGTGCAGCGAACGGCGCCGTGGAGACGGGAGCCCCTTCCTCCAACGCCGTCATAGCTGCAGACTCTTATTTTGGCGATTTCAAAATGACATTTTTGTCGTCTGTCCGGCCTGAGAAAAGATGTTTGAACTTCTATGAGGAGCGGCACGGTGGTGCAGTGGTCGGCACTCTCACCTCACAGGGAGAAGGTTCAAATCCCAGCGGAGAGAGTGGGTGTTCACATTCCAAAAACCTCCTTCTTAGGTTGGTGATTGCAGATGACCCTCCAGAATGAACCCAAACATGGACAGGATAGGCTCCAGCATCCCAAAAGAGATTAAGGTTTGAAAAATAATTAAATTTTATTTTATTTTATTTTATTTTTTTCCACATCTAAATCAGCATCAAGATTCAGCTTCCCTAAACTTGTTTGAACCATTTTTGTTTCTGTTTTGGGTCTTTCTCCCCAAACTTCCATTCAGGTTTTTAACCTCCTGCAGGTCTGTTTTCAGATGAGAAAGTGAGTTTTTTGGGTTTTTTTATATGAAAATCATAAAATTAGCACAGGTTTAAGGTTAAAACTTTCTACACAAAAATAGATTTTTGGTTATAAAAGCACCATTTTTGGAGAATTTAATGTAGATATTTAAGAATTATAGAAAGTTGTTTTCTGATAAAAAAAAATATGTATATTGAATCAAATGAAATATTTAATTTTAAATCTAATTTTTCATAAAAAGTTGGTTAAATGTTTAGCAAACCCCTAAAAAATATTAACAAAACTACGTTAACCAAACGGAGGACGTTCCAAATCATTTCTATGACTTTTATTTTGTAATTTGGGGTTTGAATTGGACAATAAAATACCAGATTTTTTTAGACAAACAGGAAAAAAATGTTTGCAAATGAGAAATTAAAGACAATTTAGAGGAAGAACAGGAAAATATCATGAAAAAAGACTAAATATTTGATGATGTATTATTATATTATAGGATATTTATACTTTTTAAACAAAATAAGAGACGTTCTGAGATTTAATAACTATAGTCCCTTTTTTAATAAACTTCTTTGTATTATTAAAAAAAATCTTTTTTTAAGTTGCACATAAATCATGTTTGAGTTTTAGTCATTTTCTCTTTTTTTGTAACTTTAGTTCTAAAAGAAAAGAAAAGCTGAGCTTTGATTTTGGGACCCAAACACGTTAGTTTTGCTCCAGCCGGTCAGAGACGAGCAGAAGATCCGTCTGTGTTTCATCATTCAGTCGTATCGGAGTCGTGATGTTCTCCTGTGGGAGGCGGAGCCACAGACGCAGAAGGAAATCAATGTTGTAGCCACTAATAAACTCCTCCTCAGTTGTCCAGCAGGCCGGTTATTATTTCTCTGAGGGCGGCGTGGCGCGGCGCGGCGAGACTGTTATTACTGTGCAAATGGAGAGCGCGCTCATTGAGCCCAGCCACAGGTCAAAGGTCGAGAGCTGTTCATGCACGCTCCCCTGGTATAAATGATCAAATGAAGGAGCACCGCGGGGTCGGGAGTGTGGAGTAGGAAGTCGGATCATTTCAGAATAAAAGCCTGAACAGATTTGACACATCCGGACATCATTTAGGGAAACAAGTCGGGTTGAATAAAGGAGCTGCGGTCTAAAAGAAAAAAAAAGAAACTTGTTTTATTAATCAAAATGGAAACCCTTAAAAAATAAAAGCGGGAACTCCTGACAAACGCCACAATCTGAGAAAATAAAATAATACGTCTTTTTTTGGGGCACATTCACGCTAAAATGATTCATGTGTTTAAAAAAAAAAATGAATGAAAACTTCAGTTTTTGTTGATGAGAATTCATGAAGATTTCAGCTAAAATTAAATCAAAATAAAACGTCTAATTACTCCAGTGAACCGAGTTGAAATGAGCAGAAAACACAGATGGTATTTCCCACTTCTCCTGAAGTCAAATTGGTCGGAACCATTGACTGTACAAGAGTACTGGACAGAAAATATTTGATTTCCGGCTCCAACTAAATTAAGTCCATGTAGTCGCCTTTTTTTGCGATATGAACGCCGCCATGTTGGAGCCAGACGCCGTACGTAAGCTAGGATTGGTCCCGGTTTCCATGGAAACCAATCGGGAGTGAGCTTGTTGGAAAGCCACGCCCCTACCACCTAAAAGTGGACTGGATGTGGGGGGCCAGCAGGCTCCACCTACTTTTATTGAAGCTTCTGATTGGCCAGTTTATAAATACAGAAAAATATGAAAAAAAATGAGGATTATCCTAAAAAATGGTATCAGAGCAGGAATAGGATTTTGGCTTCTTGGAGCTACTTCCTGTTTGGAACACAAAGGGGAGGAGCCAGTCAGTTCAGAAGTATTTCTGAAACCAGATTCCTCCAGTTGGACATTTGTAGAACAAGTTTGTCTTTTTGAAGTTCTTGAACATCAGTCACTTCAAGACGCTTTCAGACTTACATGTTCGCTCGGCTCCAGAATCTGTTTCCATGGATACCTCGCTTGGTTGAGACACTCATCTAAAGGTTAAAGGTCTCTGTTTACATGCAAGTGAACCTTGGTGTGGTTGAGCAACAGTATGGGTGCAACCAAGACTTAAGACTGTGAGTGACATGTTCTTGTGGGGTTTTCTGCTGAAAGGAGACAAATGTGAAGAAAATTCAGCTTTAAATCGCATTTCAGAGTGGAACTTTAAATTCAAAAGGTCTGATGTTTGGACCACTCCCATCCAGACCGGATGAGGAAGAGCGGACCGACCAAAAGAACAAAAAAACTCTCCTGAACTGAAAGAAAACGTTTGTAAATCTGCAGTCGACATTTTCAAAATTACTTTAAGCCCAAAAGGAGAAAAAGACGTTTTCGTGATATGAAGCGGATTTTTCTTCCTAAAAAGAACTGATGAAAAGGAAAGTTACCAAAATAAAAGACTTCCACATATAATCAAATATGAGTTTATTTTTTTATAAATCATTTCTTACAAAATTGGCATTTCTCTATTTCATTTGTGGCGTCTATAAAAGTTTTCTCTTAGTTACAAGGAAGGAGGGAGGAGAAGGCATCAGGACGGCCGGGCTCAGGCGAGTCCTCCCGGCCGCCCGTCGACGGTCAGCCGACGCTGATAAATAATCCCAAACAGGAAGTGGTCGTGCGTTGTCGCCTTGGCAACAGTGTCCGAACACAACAACGAAAAAGGGGCGTGAGGATGGAGAACTCAACTGCTGATCGAAGGCACAAATCAATAATCCGGGTAAACTTCCTGTGCTGAAGCTGAAGACCAGAACTTGCATAAAGCTCCCCTGATGAGGTCTGTGGCCCCGCCCACACGCGCTAAAGAACGGCGAGAGCGGGGGAACGTTCCTTCACTGGGATCTGCAGAGGCGCAGGCGTGATTGTGATCTGGCGGGGGCGACCCAGCTGCCGGTTCATCCCCTCGTGTCAGCTGGTACCGCGAGAGCCGACGCGGTGCGGCCCGATCCAATCTGGGACGGCTGGTGTGTGCGACCGTTTTCTCTCGGGGAGATCCGTGTTAGAAAGACACTGCGGTGTGATGGACGCCCCCCCCCCACAGGAAGTGAAGAATGAATGCACAGTGAAACATCATAAAATAGACGGAATACCCCCCCACACAGGAGACGTTTGGTTTGCAAAGCATCATGGGACACATTGGGGGAGGGGTCAGACAGTCACATAGGAGGCTTGATATGGAATCAGACGATGATTTCTGGTTTTTGCAGATGAATTCTAGAAGTTTCCTGATTTACACAAAAGATAATCAACGTTAAAGTGCCAAAAAAAGAAAAAAAATCTTCCACCGGCGGGAAGAAGCGTGGAGAGTGAAGATCGCTCTCTGATACGGTTTTTTTGACCACGACGGAGAAGGCCGCATGAGGAAAACAACAAGAATCAAGCGTCCGGCGTGGATCCAACACATTCCCATCCCAAAGTCGTCATATCTGGACGACGGCGAAGGACCCCCCCCACATCACTTTTTGACGTTTTAGATGTCCCCAACTCATTTTTAACATTCTGGCTGTTCAGAGGTCCAAACGTTTTGTCGGACATAACCTGGTGCACGAACCAGTAGCAGACGCGCCTGGTACCACAGGCGCCCACACGGCAAAAAACA
>NC_050522.1:24593631-24609326 GCF_002922805.2 Oryzias melastigma | reverse complement strand
GAAGCGTGGAGAGTGAAGGTCGCTCTCTGATACGTTTTTTTGACCACGACAGAGAAGGCCGCACGAGAAAAACAACAAGAATCAAGCGTCCGGCGTGGATCCAACACATTCCCATCCCAAAGTCGTCATATCTGGACGACGGCGAAGGACCCCCCCACATCACTTTTTGACGTTTTAGATGTCCTCAACTTATTTTTAACATTCTGGCTGTTCAGAGGTCCAAACGTTTTGTCGGACATAACCTGGTGCACGAACCAGTAGCAGACACGCCTGGTACCACACGCGTCCACACGGCAAAAAACACCATCTTAATTCTAGAAAGAAGTATTTCTTTTTAGTAGAAATTGTGTGTCAGCTGGTACCACGGTCCAGTATCAGATCCGTCCAGTACAAGGTTGTGGTTATGGTTCGTGTGCTGGTGCACGAACCATAACTATATCCTGTAGCAGATGCGCCTGGTACTGGGTTAGGGTACTGGTGCGCATACCAGTACTATGTCAGCAGATGTGTCTGGTACCACGTTATGGTTATGGTTAGGGTTCCGGTTCGTGAACCAGTACTATGTCCAGTAGCAAATGCGTCTGGTACCAGGTTATGGTTAGGGTTCCGGTTCGTGAACCAGTACTATGTCCAGTAGCAGATGTGCTTGGTACCACTTTATGGTTATGGTTCCGGTGCGCGGACCAGTACTATGTCCAATAGCAGATGCGCCTGGTACTGGGTTTCGTTAGGGCACCCGTGCGCGTACCGGTACCATGTCCAGTAGCACATGCGTCAGGTTATGGTTAGGGCACCCATGCGGTCCACCTGCGTATCGGAGGTCAGGGAGACCTGATTGAATTGGATCAGCCAGCACAGAAAAAAAAAGACCAAAACGTCAATTCTTAATGCGGAGAAGTCCTTAACCAAACAACTATTGGGTGACGACTTAGGAATGAGAATGTGTTGGTAGACAGGGACGCTGAAAGGAGGGGATAAAGAAGGCTGATTCTAGGGGCCCAGATTGAGGGGGGCACAAAAGCCCCTAATGCAAATTTAATTTTTGTGGATCACAAACATTGGCTGACGGGACGGGCGCCGCGTTCAAACGATCAGTCTGCAAATGATATGTGATGTCGGCCATCTTTATTGAGGTAGTGATGGGGGGAGGAGCTTGCTTTCTTTTGAATCTTGTCACTTTAAAGCACAATAATGTGCAGCGTTTCACCTCCTGGGAGGAAAAACTGTTTTCTAAATGAAAAAGGTTGAACTCTTCCTGACAAATTAAGGAGAAAATACTTTTTTTTAACTTAATGGCTCCTCAGATCCGTCGGGATGGCAAGAAGTGACGGATGACGGGAATATTCCGACATAAAAGAGCTACAGACCCTCCCCCACCCCTACCATGGTGCTGCCCCACCCCCACCTGGTGGGGGTGGGGCAGCACCATGGTAGGGGTGGGGGAGGGGCGAAACATTCTCCAGAGGGGGTGGAAAACTGTGAGTCTGGGGGGTCGATGATTGAAAAGTTGTAAAAAAAAACGTGAAAAGATGAGAAAACTGCGACAAATATGAGGGGGAGGGGCGGAAGGAATGAGGAAAACTTCAGCCTTTTTTTTTCTTTTTTTTTAACGGCTGAAATTTTTTGGAATTCACGAGGAAACAAAAAAATAATCTATAAAGCTGGGGGGAGGGGTTTAGGAAAGCTGGGTTGCCAGGTTTGCAAGCACAAACACCTTCTCCTCTTTGACCGTCCTGCACATGTGCAGAGAGTGCAGGAAACGCCGTCTCGCTTGTACAAAAAATATGATATATCCCATAGTTCTCCTCATCAGTAGTGTGTTTGTGAAACATACAGAGTTGTTTGGCATGTTCATCACGTCGTATAGTTGTGTGTTTTTCATATCCAAACGCCATCTGCTCGTTTCCTCCCCTCTGCTTCAAGTCCTGGCAGCAGCAGCGGCGGCGGCGGCGGCGCTCCGGTCGTTGGCAAAGCGCTGGGCGGAGGACAGAGCGGCGTCCGTCCAAACCGCTGGAGTCCGACTGCTCCGTCTGGCCTCCAGCGAGTCCCTGTCTGGAGCCTCCCCCGGCGCGGGGTCTCCCCCGGGGGGGTGGCGGTCCTGTCAGAGCCTCTCGATGTCCCTGTATTTCTTGCGGAGGATGGAAACCTGGTCCTTGAACAGAACGGGATCCAGTCTCATCTGGGAATGGATGAGCGGCATGCCGCCAAACCAGCTGGCGAACTTGTTCATGCAGGTCTGCCGCTGGGCAAAGTGGTCGGGATCGGCCCACCGAGACGCCCTCGAAGACTGGGGGGGGGGAGAAAAATGGAAGAAAATTTGGTGAAACTGTGAAATGAAGAATAAATTTACTCAAATGTTAAATCAGTGAAACAGAGAAATACAAAAGTAACCCACAGGTAAAATACAACCAAGATTATATAACAAACAATTACAGTCAGAAATTAAAATAAAACCCTAAAATGATCCCAAAACGAGTAAAAGAAAAGTACATCTCTGTTCTCATTGTGTCAGAGACATAAATAAGGGATAAAACTCTTTAAGGTGTGACCCGTTGTCATGGTAACACCTATCATTCTTCTGCTCCTGGTCTATGAGGACTAACCAGCAGATGAAAATAGTAAATATGCAAATTCTTTGCTTGTTTTAGTCCAGATGATGAAGCTAAACTTTAAAAAAAAAAAGAAAGTTTCCTAGATGACTTTAAAGCTAGATCTATCCACCATTAACTCAAACCATTGACTGTAGATCAACAAAATAAATGAATTCTCTCATTAATGAGTAATAAAATGATTTATCAACATCTACCGTATATTACAGTAAAAGCTGTTTTTTTTTACTTTGTTTTTTTTTTTGGTGGGGTGCAACTTATACTCAGAAGTGACTGTATTTTTAATAAATAAATGGGCGCTCATATATTGTTATTTTTCCACAAACAACCGCCAGAGGGCGCTGTAGGTGTGTACCAGTTTTTTGCAGAAGAAGAAGTGCTGTCCAAAACAAACATGGAGGAGAATCTG
This sequence comes from Oryzias melastigma, assembly GCF_002922805.2. NCBI lineage: Eukaryota > Metazoa > Chordata > Actinopteri > Beloniformes > Adrianichthyidae > Oryzias > Oryzias melastigma. The sequence goes on along the minus strand of NC_050522.1, from coordinate 24,606,308 downwards.
ATTGTTTTCCTGAATTTTATGATATTTTTCGTATTTGCATCAAGACTAATGCGAGAGTCATGAAACGGAGTCGCAGAGACATGGAAGTACCGCTGAAAGCGCCATCATTGAAACGCAGTATAGAAAAATAGAAGACTGAATGATCTCATGAACCCAGACATGGAGCAATGATGACCCAGGATTTGGTGGAGCTCTTTAACAAAACTTAAGATGCTTCCATGAGGCTAAAACCTTGACAATAGCTCCTCCCACACGCAGTGGGAGTGTCTAGTTCACGACCACATTTATGGACTAGCACTGAGTATCAAATTTGACGCACATCAAAATAGAGGCAGCAGATGTGAATTTGAAGCATGAATCGTGTTCAGCAGATTTGTTCAGAAGCGTCGTATTTTTATCCCCAAAGTGCGACTTTTAAATGAATTTTAGTTCTTTATTGGGTGTTTTTATACTCAGGTGTGACTTATAGTTATAGTATAGTTTAAACTTAAGAGCCCAACATGGAATCCTTTCCGTGAGTCAATAAATACGCCAACAAATGTAGTAAAAAAGTTCCTCCTGAGACTGAACTCTGATCTGTTGGTGCGAGAACGACCCGCCGCCGCCTCACCTGACCCATCATGGTCTCCTTGTACTGCTTCTTCTGCGTGACTTTGATGGGCGGCAGCTTGGTTACAGCAGAAACCAGGAAGTTCATCAGGATGTCCTCACAGTTGGCCAGCTGGTCCACCATGTTCTTCAGGCTGGTGGGTAAGTAGCTGGTGTACAGATGATGGTAATACCTGGAACAGGTGAGACGGTTCAGTCACAGCAGCAGACAGACACAAAACACTGGATTTGGATTAAAGCGACCACACATTTAGAGCTAAACTTCTTCCTTAAACAGGGACATTTTCAACTGTAATGAGCTCAGAAGGCCACAGGGGGCAGTAGAGGATACAGTAATTGTATCTTACTTCTTAATTTATGACTTCTTAAAGTATGAAGAGGCTGAAGAAGAGGGATGCTTTTGGCTGTAGAGGATGGTAGAAATGATTTTAGACGATTTTATTCAGTGATGTTGAGTAGTATAGATCGTTAGCTACAGTTCGGCTTTAGCATTTAGCTTAAACACTCGCACAACCCGATTAGTCGACTATTAAAATATTCCTTTGTTGCAACCCAACACTTCACAATAGTGAAGTGTTCATGGAATCAAAATCAAAAAATTTTGTTACTGAGCAACTTTGCGATAATATCGGGGCGAAGCTGCTTTTCTCCGTGTCAAAATCAGCTAAATCTCGTTGATCTAGAGAAGCTAAGCTAACATTAGCGCAAACAGAGAGCAAACTTATTACGACTTACTCATATTGATAGCTGTAAATGTTAATATTAGGGATTATGATTTTATCTAAAGGTGTTGAATAATAGGGATCGCTAGCCTAGGTTTGGCATTAGCATTTAGCTTAAATAGTCGCACAACCCGATTAGTCGGCTATTAAAATAATCGTTTGTTGTAACCCAACACTTCACAACAGTCAAGCGTTTATGAAATCAAAAGATTTTATCACCGAGCGACTTTGCGATAATATCGGGACGAAGCTGCTTTTCTTCGCGTCAAAATCAGCTAAATCTCGTTGATCTAGAGAAGCTAAGCTAATATTAGCGCAAACAGAGAGCAAACTTATTACGACTTACTCATATTGATAGCTCTAACATTACAGATGACAATTTCATTTAGGGTTGTTGAGTGGTAAGTAATGCTAGCCCGTGTTCGGCATTAGCATTTAGCTTAAACACTCGCACGACCCGATTAGTCGACTAATCGCGGAAATAAATCAGTCAGAAAATAATCGGGGAAATACGTCAGTTTAAACACTAGAATTAGAACAAAGGGGGTTGTATCCAATCAGAGGAGGCTGCGCTCTGATGTGGGCGGGGCAAGGATTCATTCATGCAAATAAAGCGTCTAACCAACTCATAAAGGCTACGTATTGTAATAATAATAAACTATCATTTCTAATTTTTAACGACTTCATATGTTTAATTCAAGAAGAATGAAAGGTTTCCAGCTGGAAAAGCTGCACGGATTCCAGCTGAACGGACGGAGCGAGCGGCTCATTGGAAGTGATTGAGCGTTGGGCTGCTGTGATTGGCTGACTTCAGCTTAATGGACTGATCTCATCACAGAGGAGTGGAGCCGTATTTGAGCTGACAGCGGTTAAGCTTGACTTAAAGCGGAGCGGGGGAGGCTGCGCAGCCCTGAAATTGACATTTTTTGATAAAACGTTCTCGTGTCAAAACACGGGTTTCCCGCGGCGCCGCTCCACCGAACAGAACATTTATGATCCACACACGGCTTCATCAAAGAGCTCCATCAAAGCCAGACAGGTGAGGGAGGAGGGGGAGGGCGGTACCTGTGGAAGAACGCGGCGCCGGTCAGGACCATGGAGTAATCGTTGGTCCATTTGGACGTGTAGCCCCAGCGCTCCTTGTTGCTGTCCCAGAAGTGGCTGCGGGCCGGATAGCCCACGATTCGCTCGGGGAAACTCTGCCAGACGGTGAAGGCGAAGTCCACCTGCAGACGGGTCAGAGGAGAGTTTTAACAAACGCCGTTGGTGTGGTCACGAGGTTTAACCCTTATTCCTCTTTCTTTGCAGCATATGTTTTAATTAGAGCACAATTTTTTTATTTGCACCGTCATTTCTTTTTATTTGGAGAATTTTTTAAAATTTGTAATAACATCCTTTCTTTCTTTTTATTTGCAGCATTTTTTTAGATTGCAACATAATTTTTGATTTGCAGCATTGTTTTATTGCAGGTAATCTTTTCCATTTTTAGCATAATTTCTTTTTATATGGAGATTTAAAAAATGTGTAATAACATCCTTCCTTTCTTTTTTATTTGCATTTTGTTTTTTATTTGCAGCTTCATTTCTTTCTATTTGGAGATTTTTTTTGTAGCAGCATCATTTGTTTTGTTTTATTTACAGAATCATTTTTTTCATTTGCAGCATAATTTTTTATTATAAGTAGCATAATTTCTATTTATTTGCAGAATAATTTATTTTTATTTGTAGTGGCATCATTTTTTCTTTGTATTTACAACATAATTATTTCTTTATCATTTATTTTTATTTCTACAGTGTCTCTTGTTGTTTGCAGCGTTTTGTTTGCACACTTTGTTGTTTTTTGCTGCATTGGTGGATCTGGACCTTCGGCCCGTTTGACTGCAGGTTCCTCGTCGTATTCGGTAGCGACCGTCCGGTGTGAACACCGTTTGCTCTAAGTGCGTTTAAGAATTCACGTTTAGTGCGTTCTTGCTCTGACGGACGACCGAGCGATCTACAATCGGAACATTTCCTGCATTCGAGTTTGATCGTGTTTCGCTGTCTCCGCCTGGACGGCCGGCTGTGGCTCCGCCCTTAAAGTCAGCGTCAAATATGAAGGTTTTGGTGAAGAAACTTCCTCCAAACCTTCACAGAGATTTCTTGTTTTAACATAAAACCTTCTTTCTTAGTTTCTGGAACGAGATAAAAAAACAATTTGAACGTTAAATAAGAAAAAAACGATTTATTTTCACCGTCCGTCCTCCACAGAGGAGACGGTTTTCAATCTCTGTGATTCATCTTCAGACTCCGGCTGTTTTTGTCTTGTTTTCAGGACGGTTCATTAGAGTCACTCTGTGGCCGGGCGGCGCCGTACGAGCTCGCCGGCGTGCTTCAGGTCTCACCGATTAACCTTAAGTGACAATAAACGTATGTTTTCATGATCTTTGAATTTGAGAGGAAATTGCTTCAAATCCTGAATTCTAAAGCAGTTTATAAACTATAGAACCTTCCAGAACTTTTGTTGCTAAAGAAAAAACTAAAAAGAATTTTTTCTTAGGAAACATTTCTGCCTCTTTTCATATTTTTGATAATGTTAGTAAAAGAAGACATTAGTCATCGAACGACATCAGCTGTTTGTGGTGACGATCAAAGCGTCCAATCAGACGACAGGAGAAAAACGTCGACAGCAGAACCGGAAACAGAACTTTCTCCTGCCGTCTTTGGGTTTATTTTAATAAAAGACCTTTAAATGTATGTTTTTAATTAAAAAAAACTTTTAAAAATGAGATTTTTATTGTTTTTTTTGTCGTTTGTGGGAGTTTTAATCTTTCAAAGCCTTTATTAGATTTAATTCCGTCCTACAAACGGCGCCGTACCTCGGTGGTGGACAGCACAGTGTCTTCATCCAGGCTCAGAACGGCGTCCGTCACGATGGTTTCATACGGCACAAAGCGGCTGCTCATCACCTGCAGGAGACGCAGAAGCTTCAGTGAACCAATCAGAACCCACAGAGAACAGGAGGACTCCTCCTTCAGCAGCGAGATCCAAAGATCTGATTGGATGATGGAGTAAAAGCAGAAGTGTGTGGAGGCGGAGTTTCTATTGGTCCAGAGGATTCCTTTAATTCAAAATATTGTTCTCAAAAACTATAGTAAATTTATTCTGGTTGAATATTTATTTATCATCAAATAAAAAAGGAAAATAAATATGAAGTATTTGGTATTAGGTAAGTATTGTAGTCATTTTATTTATCATTTATTCATCTCAGTGCAGATTATCATCCATAAGTGTTGTTAATATTAAATAATAACGATAACATTTATTTTTATTTATTAATCATCGATAATAACTGATCTTTTTTTGGTCCGTGTTCTTGTGAGTCACACATTTAATAAATGAATATTCAGTAGACGGTTGGCATTTAATCTTTTTAAATAAAATAAAACAGCTACATTAATTGTGTTTTTAAGTAAACAAATAGTAGTAAATTGTATTTATAAAATCACATCTTTTAAATGAAATTCAAATTTTTTTATTGTGTTTTTTTAAATACATTGAGAATATTTTAATGTTTATTTGTGACAAGATGAATATATTTTACTTTTTAAAAACATGTACATTGTAATTTATATATATATATAATATTATATTAATAAAAGTACATTATTGCATCTGGTTTGCCCAACAAACTATTTTTAAAGCCGTTTCTGATCCTTTTTTTTGAATAATCGAGTCCCAAGTGAACAGATTTTTTTCCCAGAGATGTTTCTAGAAGCAGAAGTTCCTGCCTGAGTTCTCCTGCTTGTTTTTCTGTGTTCAGCTCTGCAGAAATGTTGCTCCACGTTTATGAAGTCTCCACATTCTCCTGGCAGCGTCACCTTCTGCATCCAGCAGCAAAACCCCTAAAACTTCAGCTGCACGTCAGCGGGAGTCTCTGCCAGCAGCTAACGTCTGTTGGGACTCTATCCCACATCATGAAGGAGGAGGACTTCTGGAGAGTCCCCTGAATGTGGCGCTTGGGGCTTTTTGTGCTTAATGTTTCGGGTTTTCCTGCTTACTCCAGTGGACGCCGCCTCATTTCTCCTTAAATTGTTCAGTGATGATCTAAAAACATAAAACTTCACTGAGAAACGATGGAGCGTGCAGACTGAGGTCAGGTGACTGAGGTTGGCCAATAGGCCAACAGTTGCTAGAGGCCAGGGGTTGGCAACCTTTAAAAGAGCAAATCGGTCTTGTTTTCTACTGATCAAGACCTAGAAGGAGCCGAATCTTTACCTTTTACCTTAAGTAGAGGCCAAATTAGTGTAAAATCTACCTCGTTACTTAATTACTAGCTGAACTCCAAATTAGCATCAAATTCCTCAGTCAACTAAATTAGTCAAAAATGTTAGCATGTTGCTAAAATAGAAGCTAAACCCTAAATTAGCATTAAAACTCCAGTAGATAACACATTAGCCATAATTGTTAGCATATATTGCTAAAATATTAGCTAAACTCCAGATTAGCATAAAAAACTCATTAGAGGCCAAATTAGCCAAAAAAAGCTAGCTTGTTGTTTAATTACTAGCTGAACTCCAAATTAGCCTCAAATTCTTCAGTTAACTGAATTAGTCAAAAACGTTAGCATGTTGCTAAAACAGAAGCTAAATTCTAAATTATCCCAAAAAACGTCAGTAGATAACAAATTAACTGAAAACATCTGCATTTTCTCTAAAACATTAGCTAAACTCCAAATTACCCTAAAACCTCCAGTGGACAAAAAACTAGCAAAAAAAAAAAAGTTAGCATGTTGCTAAAATAGAAGCTAAACTCAAAATCTTTTGAAAATTCCCCCCCTTTTTTTTTTTAATTTTTCTTCATCCAGAGAGCCACCGTGGAGGGAGAAAAGAGCCACATGTGGTTGCAGACCTCTGCTAGGGGCAAACTAGGCAATTGCCTTACAGCCTCCAAGCCACCAGGGGGCCCCAAAGCTGCATGTTCAACCTCTTGAGAGGAGAACAAGAGTGTGTGTTTTTACCTGTAGCTTTCTTGTGTGCGTATTACATGCTTAAAAATAAAAAAATTGCTTTAGAAAAAAAAACTATAATATTTATGGACAAATTTGTATGAAGTTCCTGAACCACACTGTCACGCAGGTGGGCTATGTCCGAATTCCTTCACTACTCACTATATGTGCGTTTGCCATTTTGTTGTGCTGTCCGAATCTGTCCGAGAAATTTTCCCTGAAGTTTTTGAAAAAGAAAAACCTGCTATACAGACTTTTTTTTTACTGAAGTTTGTTGCGGCTAGCTAGTTAGTTAGCATCACATATCGGAACGGATAAACTAAAGAATAAAAATCGAGATCTGTTTATTCAGATTCTGACTCAGAAGAAGGACATGTTGGTGTGATCAGAGAAAAATTAGGGGCTGACAAAAAAAATTAGCATTTGAAAAAGTTCGTAACATAAAAAAAATATTCTGGGCGGGGCCACAAGCTCCTTCCTCCGCCCATTTTGATGACACTCGTAGATGACAAGACCCTAAGATTGTGTTGCACCAGTAAAGTTGCAACCAATTGGGGGTGTAATCTAGTTGGTAAACAGAGAGAACGGGGAGGAGAAAGTGGGCGGAGTTGCCAATAATCCCACCCACAACTTGCTGTTTCAAAGGTATTGATATGGTATGTCCGAATTCCTTCAACTACTCACTATTACAGTACGTTCGCCAGTTTGTACTGCTGTCCGAATCTACCAATTCCAAAATCGAGTGCACTCAAAATTTTCCAGAAGTCTTTGCGAAAAACTAGCGTCCATCGATGCTCACTACATTAGCAGATATAGACCACAATGCATTGCGGTTAAACAATTTTGAACAAAAAAATGTATTTAAATATAATATTTAAATAAGCCATCCATATTTTTACCATCAGAACACGTAAATAAACGTCGTGAATTGTTCGTATTTATTCGATTTTCACTTTGGGAAATCGTCATATCCGACGTTTAGAGAAACAAAAGAAAAGTGGTGAGCATCAAGTCTGAATTACCTTTAAAATCCAGCACACTATAAAAAACCGCACTCTACAGTTTTTTAGTAGTTAGGGGGAGAATTCGGACACACTGATAAAGACGTTTGTAGCGGCTAGCTAGTTAGCATCAGATTTCGGAACGGAGATCCGATATTATTCAGATTCTGACATGTTGGTGTAATAAGTGACAAATCCGGAGCTAACAAAAAACCGTTGGTTAAAACGGATTTTTAAGTCAAAAACAATCTGGGCGGGGTCACAAGCTCCCAGCTCCGCCCATCTGATGCCACTCAGACGACTGAAACGTAGAATCTGTTGCACCAGTGACATTGCAACAAATTTGGGGTGTAAACAAAGAGCTCTCAGCAATGGGAAAGAAGTGTAGCTCCGCCCACAACTCACAGGTGAATTCTAATGAACTCCAGCCGCTCTACAGAAACTATGTCCTAGAAAATGACCCAAATTTTTTAGATTTTGGCTAAAATTGTGATTACAAGACGATTGGAAACATGAAAATAGATCCTCCTACGGTCTTCTTCTCCTGATCTTTTCTAACCTCAGAACTCACTAAGAAGAGTTTTCAAGCTGACGGCGCCTCCAGCCATTTCGGCTGTTGGAACGGTCACATTAAGGAGTACAACTCCTGGTCCTGCATGCAGACGTGTCCTCCGGCTCGGCGCTGATGGAAGGTGGAAGCTCTCGCCAGCGGACGACTAAACAATCAAGGAGAACACGCCTTCCTGGAGCTCCGCTAACGGAGGAGAAGTGGCTCCCGCTTACTCCTGACATCAGTCCATCATCTCCTTCAACGCGTTATGACCTTAAGTAGTGCTGGAGAACCCGAGGAGCTCTGGAGGGAAATCGATGAAACCTCCGATTTCACAAATGGAAAAGAAACCAGAAACATCCTTTCAAAGGTTAAACTGTCAGCTAAAAACCCAACAATCTGCTGGTGTTTATCTGGGACTTTAATTATGCGAAGGTTCGAGCGCCCGTGGACAGATATAGGATCCGGGCTTTAAAGTCCGCTGCTTAAATATGCATGCAGACATCCATAAAGAGGTTCACCTTGAGATAAATTTCAGAGCGAATCTGTTTGCTTCCAATAGAACCGTATGAATTTTTAATCACCTCTAACGAATTCATGGCTTTGGAAGGGAGCCGGGCCGCGACGACAAGGAAACAGCCCAGGAGAAACGCCAATACGGTGCGAGCGCCGCCGCCGCGGGGCGCGGCCTGTCATTTTCCACGGTGACGGAGCGTGGATACAAGTTTCCATTATGCCTGCGGGGTCGCCTTTCTCCTCCAAATCAATAAAAACACACAAACGGGGACAGGCGCTGGGATGTCTGATACATGCGGCTCAGATTTGCTCTTCGCCTCCTCCGCCATCCAAACGGAGCCGTTCTCCGGAATGGATGGCTGTCCTTGAGATTCCCCTGGAAGCAGAGAGGGACGGCGGTGGGCGGACGGAGGGATAAACATCTTGAGGATATGGAGACGGGAAGTCTTTGGTCTGCTGCCATGATGAGAAGAAGGAGAAGAAGAAAGTGCTTTGCTTTGACAAAGAAAGTGCGCATTGTAGACTCAAACAAACTCCTACGCAGCCGAGAACGGCTCGCCATCCCGCGGCTTTGAAGATCCACAAACACTCAACCGTTAATAGATGTAAACATTCCCGCAGAGCTCGGAGGAGCTGCTGGTTACAGATTCAGAGCGGCTCTCCGGGTCGGGGACTCGTGAACGCCGCCGTTAACCTCCTTCCCCGTAAACACCTGTACCGGCTCCCCCCCGCCGCCACACGACACACCACAAAACAAGGAGGACGCCGTTCCATCGCCACGACTCCACATCCCTCCAAACGACCAATTAGAACGCGCAGAACGGCGGGCTGAACCAACAAAGGAAAAGGTTCAGGTGAAGATTAAATATTCAGAGTTAGGGGTAGACGTTTCTCTATTTGACGATTGTAATATTTAATACATTTACTGTGTTTACTGTCATATCTCAAATATCGTCTTTTCCTTTGTTTTTAGTGCTAAAAATGCTTAAAGTAAATCAATCATGACCATAATTTGATCTTAATTGATCAAAATTGACCAATTCTGTCCGACATCGTTTGTAACGTGTGATGAAAACATGGAGATGATCCTCCTAGAAATGGAGAAAATCACCTAAAAATGTCCACATTAACTAAAGTAATGAAAGTTAAATGTAAAATCTGAACCTTAAGAAAGTAAAAAACTATTTTTTCAATTAAAATAATCCTATCAAGGAAGTTTTTTAATAGAAAAATGATCTCAGTTGAAGAAAATGTGACTTAGTGACTAGAATTATTTTCTTTAAATACACATTTTTGATTAAAGCATTTTTTTTACCACACCAGCAGATTTTTATTTTTTTTACTTATTTAAAAACATTTTTAAAAAATGTTTGACTCTTTTTTAATTTTATTAAAGGCTTTGTTTTTGCACAAATGTGGTGCAGATTTTAAATTCTGAGGTTTGGATTCACACTGCACTTCTGAGAGTGGACTATACCTCTTGATGTTTGGTCTGAAATAAACATTATCCAATTATAAACTGATGAGAGAATCACCTCCTCACTAAACCATATTTCCTGGTAAGAAGATTTAAAGTTTTGTTTTTAGACATTCATGATATTTTAGGTTTTAAGTTGTTTACAAGCTTTTCTGAAAATCACCATAGTTATCTCAAAGTATCCAAAAATAGGAAGATATGATTAAATGCTTGAAAACTCTGAATAGAAAAACTTAATTTAAGACAAAAAAAAATCTCAAATTTTACTGAAATTTTGGGCTCCATTTTAAGGATTTTATTTAAAAATTCAACAAATGTTGAGTTCGGCTGACAGTCATTGTCATTATTTTGGAAACAAACATTTAGATGTTGAAGATGCTGAAATTGATAGCTTAAAAACCCTAAAGCTGATAGCTAAACTTAAAATAGCTAAACTTCAAAATATCCCAAAAAACTGAAAAAGGTCTAAACTAGCCAAAACATGTTGTGTTTAAATATTAGTCTAACTCCAAAACAGCCTAAAAAACTTAAAAAAGAAAAGCCTCAATTAGCCAAAACAGCTAGCATGTAGCTGAAATATTATCTAAACTCCAAAATAGCCTAAAATTTCTAAGTAAATGCTAAAATAGTCCAAAAAGCTGAAAGAATGTCAATTTTGATGATGGTAAAACTGTAACTTTTTAACACAATTATGAATAATAAAAGACAGTAATATTATTTCAGAATAAATCAACTTAAACCTTAAATAACTTTGAATATTTTACTCTCCATAAAAATATATTTAGTCAAAATTAAAAGTTAGAAATGAGCGCAAGATAACATCATTAATAAAATAAAATAAAATAAAATGATCTGGAGGGCCGGATCCGGCCCCCGGGCCTTGACTTTGACACATGTACCCAAGGTCACTTGATATGAAGACTCATTTGCACATCGTCCAATCAGAGCTGCTGCCGCCCAGCGATCCAGAAGTCACCTGATTTCTTAATGGTATCGCCCCAGACGCCTGACAGCCATCATTACGCCAACAATTAAAAAAAACTTGAGCGCCGATATGAAATCGTGAAGATTTAACCAAACTTCAATGGAACTCTAAACTAATATTTCTCATTAAGTAAAAACGACAGAATGACTACTATCTAGTGATCTTCCTCTAAAGATTAGCCTTCTTCTGCTGCTTTTATTCTATTTCTACTCAGGTTTGGTTTCACCAAACTTCACCTGTGAGACTGACACCAGAGTTTCCCTGAGAACTCTGATAACTTTGGCGCAGAAGCTTCCTGCTGGTCTGAAACCGTCCGGGACGTCACCTCCATCCCAACAGCGGGAACAGCAGGAGGTGAGTGACAGTTTCACAGACAAATTGAGAAAATGAGGGTTTGCTGAGTCTGGTGGGGTGGGGGGTTCAGCTCATTGTCATTGGCGTGATGCGATGTCCTGCAGGCATGAAGAGGGAAAAAAAGCCTCCCAGCTCCCTGTTCTCCACTTGTTTTCCAGGAGAACTTGACAGGAGGAAGGAGAGAAAGAAGGAGGGAAACAAACAGGGAGAAGACACAAACAGAGGATGAGAGGCTGATGTTTGGGGCCCCCGGATGGTTTGTAACGTTAGAAGTCAGACATATTAGCCCGGGGCTTCATGCTGCTCTGCAGGAAACTGAGCTCTTCCAGCAGAAATCCGCCTCCAGCGCTTCGTCTCCTCCTGCTCGCTAAAGGACAGCAGCAGGAGGAGGAGCAGAGTCAAACCAGCAACTTTTGGAGCCACGAATCTCTGGTAGAACTGGTTCTAGTTCAGGGGTCGGCAACCTTTAACAGTAAAGGAGCCATTTGGGTTTGTTTTCTACTCACCAAAACCTAGTAGGAGCCGTATCTTTACCTTTTACCTTAAGTAGAGGCCAAATGAGCAAAAAATCTAGCTCGTTACTTAACTACTAGCTGAACTCCAAATTAGCATAACATTCCTTAGTAAATTAAATCAGCCAAAAATGTTAGCATGTTGCTAAAATAGAAGCTAAACTCCAAATTAGCCTAAAAATCCCAATAGATAACAAATTAGCCAAAAATGTTAGCATGTTGCTAAAACATAAGCTAAACTCCAAATTAGCCTAAAAAGCTAGCTTGTTGCTTAATTACTAGCTGAACTCCAAAATAGCCTAAAATTCCTCAGTAAACTAAATTTGTCAAAAATGTTAGCATGTTGCTAAAAGACAAGCTAAACTCTAAATCATCCCAAAGAAACTTCAGTAGATAACAAATTAGCTGAAAACATCTGCATTTTACTAGAATATTAGCTAAACTCCAAATTAGCATAAAATTCTTCAGTAAAGTAATTAGTGAAAAACGTTAGCCTGTTGCTAAAATAGAAACTAAACTCTAAATGAGCCTAAAACCCCAGTAGACAGCAAACTAGCAAAAAAACATTAGCATGTAGCTAAAATAGAACAACATTTTTTTATCTTTCTTCAGCCAGAGAGCCACCATGGAGAGATAAAAGAGCCACATGTGGTTCTGGAGCCGCCGGTTGCAGACTTCTGTTCTAGTTGGTATAAGTTTGGGATTTCCATATCAGAACTCTGATCAGTTACTATTCTGACATCACAGCGGGAGAAACCATCAAAGAACAGAATGGGGAGAAGTCTCCAAAAAAATGATTAAAAATCCACAAATGAAACCATACGTTTAGAAATTATTATGGGATGGCCGCACGACTTACAGCCTGGCAGCCACTTCCCACACGGCATCAGCTTAAAGGGTAACCAAACCAGGAAGTGGGAGGCTGACTCCGCCCACAGATGAAATTTGAAAATCCAGTCAGAGGGGTG
>NC_050522.1:24588786-24593082 GCF_002922805.2 Oryzias melastigma | reverse complement strand
ATCAGAACTCTGATCAGTTCTTATTCTGACATCACAGCGGGAGAAACCATCAAAGAAAAGAATGGGGGAAAGTCTCCAAAAAAATTATTAAAAATCCACAAATGAAACCATACGTTTTGAAATTATTATGGGATGGCCGCTCGACTTACAGCCTGGCAGCCATTTCGTGACAAAGTGTGAAATGTGGCCATTTTTAATGTTTTCCAACAATATGGTAAAAGACAACTTTATTAAATGTCCCACACGGCATCAGCTTAAAGAGTAACCAAACTAGGAAGTCGGAGGCTGACTCCGCCCACAGATGAAATTTGAAAATCCAGTCAGAGGGATGGGGGTTGGGGCGGGACTGTTATCATTACTGGAGCTGCAGATCATGACGTCAGACTTCTGACTTACATGGTTTGACCAATCACAAAATTCAACTGTAATGCCTCGATTCAACCTGTAGGGGGCACACAGACTCGTTTTGACTATATTTTGAAGAATGAACCAGTTTTATTTCGATTTGACAAAAATTTGGCTATGACCAACAGACAGCACTTTTAAAGTCCCATTTTTAGATGTCAACGCCTAAAAAAGTTACTTTAGGGTTTGGTTACCCTTCAAGGCTTTGGTTAGGGCTCGGTATTGATTATAATTCCCAAAAACGATTCGATTCACAACACCCTAAACCGGCGTACCAGATTTTCCACTGTAAAAGTTGAATAAATGAATCCCTGACTCAAGCTGAATGAAACAATATGACACACAATATGAACGTATTCAGAATGTGGGCGGGGTTGACAAAAAACCTCGGTTGCTAAGGAAATCCCAAAAATTACTTTTACAGATTTTATAAAAAATTACATATTCGTGTTCGTCAACCCAAGAGGACCAAAAAACAAAATGGTTGCTATGGAGATAAACGAATAGAAAAGCCGCCATGTTGAAAAAATGACCAGGGTGGGAGGGGTAGAACGGGGGGGATGGGCACTCTCAGCTTTAATTTTGCTTACGTTTATATTTACAAAACAAAAAAAGGTCACATTTGAAGTAATTTTGGCACAATTGACTTTAAAATGAGAATGTTTAAAGGGATTTAAGGCGAGGCGTTGCACAGACTTCAAAACCAAACGCAGGCCGGGAGAAACCAACGTGAGACAGAGCGAAACGATCTAAAACAGAAGGGATTTCGGAGGATGAAAGTGAGGGCGGATAAACGCAGAAGTGGCAGGAAAAAGCCGAGCAGGATGAAAAACATTCCCTGCCTCTCCCTCTGTGGGGTGGAGGAACACAGCTCGGCTCGCCGCGGTAAACACAGAAAACCCCACAACCACAACAAACCGCAGGCCGCCTGGCACACGCAGACACCAACGGCACACTAAGCCGCTCCGCTATCTGTCCACGGGCACGCCACTCCACTCGCAGACCTCCTGCTGTGATTGACAGCTTGGGAGAAACCACTCAGAGCCACGGGGAGGAAAGCCATAAACCCGGCCTACCGCCGCGTGAGTGACACTGATGTGGAAACTATTTCCACGGACTGGCAGGTGAAGTTAAATCCCTGCCAGCTCACAGGGGGACGCGGAGGCAGATGAGGCTGATGTCTGATACAAACATGATTCCCCACAAAAAAGAGGCACTTTTAATGTGGAGAGCCGGCTCGGATGGGCTCTGGATGAAGATGTCCTCCCTGAGGGCTGCAGAGAAATGACAGCCGAGTGTGGGGGGAGGGGGAGGGGGGGGCAAACACTCGTCAAACGCAGACGGACAGTCAGATCTGTCTGACCTTGGCTGCTGATGTCGACCTGACCCGCATCCATCACACAAGTAAAGCATTAACTAAGAAAAACAACAGGTTAGAGGACGGAACCTCCGCTTTTTCATGGAGGTTTGAACATGACCTGCAGTGACCCCTGGTTGATTAACACTATAAAAACTGAATCTTTAGAACATGTGTCAAAGTCACGGCCCGGGGGCCAGATCCGGCCCTCCAGATCATTTTATTTTATTGTTATTAATGTCCCGATGTTATCTTGAATTCATTTCTAACTTGTATAATTTTGACAAAATATATTTTCGTGGGGAGTAAAATATTGAAAGTTATTTAAGGTTTAAATAAATTTGAAAATAAGTTTTACAAATTAGCTTTTTGGACTATTTTGGCATTTACTAAGATTTTTTAAGCTATTTTGGAGTTAAGCTAATATTTTAGCTACATGCTAGCTGTTTTGGCTAATATAGTTTTTTTTGGCTAATTTAGGCTTTTTTTGGTTTTATTACTGTTTTAGGGTTTAGCAAATATTTCAGCAACATGCTAGCTAGCTAGTTTTGGCTAATTTAATTATTTTTTCGTTTTTTTAAGCTGTTTTGGAGTTTGGCTTATATTTCAGCTACATGCTACCTGTTTTGGCTAATTTATTATTATTTTTTTTAGACTTTTTTGAAGTTTAGCTATTTTTTCAACTACATGCTAGCTGTTTTGGCTAACTTACGTTTATTTCGTCCTTTTTTTTAAGCTAATTTAGCATTTAGCTAATGTTTTAGCTGGCTATCAGCTTCAGCGTTTTCAGCATTTAGCTTCAAGCGTTTTTAGCTATCAATTTCAGCATCTTCACCGGCTGAATTCAGCTTCCAGCGGCCACACTAGCATTATCACAGCTAATGCTATATATCTAGTTCATAATTATGTTAAAAAGTTACAGTTTTAAAGTTTCAGAGTGTTCCATAAATGTTTATCCCGTTGGGCCCTCGACCTAAAGTGTGTTTTGGATTTGACCCCTCGTGTGACCGACTTCGACTCCCCTCTTGTAGACGCTTTGGCTTCATATTAGAGTTTGAATTGAACACCCTTTCAAAATAATAGTCCAATATATTTAGTTTGAAGAAGTAATTTGTTTAATCTCAGGTGACTGTGGTTAAACTAAAACTTCTCTTTGTTCATAACTCTCTGAAACTGTGATCTGGCTCTTTCTGCATCACTCAGATCTCCAGGCTCCTGGTGGAGCTCCAAGGTCTACAGCTACTATGAAGCTTTAGCTGCCAAAATCCTTAATAACAAAACTGTTGTTTAACCCACTGACACCTAATGATACAACTATGCATCAAACAACTTCAGCTCCACAATTACCCATGTTTAGGGTTAAAATCAGGCATCTTTAGAGTTCATTTTACCATCTTGTTCTTATGGTTTTAGTGTTTTTAAATGTATACGTTTCATTTTGTCTCAGAAAGTTTTGTTGTGATCTCGTTTCTCGTTAGTGAAAGTGACTTTTCTGGATTTTTGTTCTGGCTATGACTCTGTTTTTATATTTTCATTGTAAACACTAAAAAACTAATTCTTCTATTTATTCCAACTTAAGAGTCTTTTTTTTTCTTTAATAACCATAAACTAAATGCTTTTGAGACGACATTTTCTAAAATCTGATAAAAATAAAGTTTCATAGAGTTTTTTAAGCAAAAAATAATGTATGACATTGTTCAAAATTCAAATATGTTTGAGTTTAAAAGCAAAAACTAACAAATTCAGTCCTTTCACTCAGAATGTTGTTTCTTTCCTCAGAACTGGACATTGATTATATTAACACTGGTGAGTGCCTTCAAAATAAAAGCCTCTGAACTCTCTCATTTTTACAGTAAGTTCAGATCAGACCGTTTCTGAAAGTCTCATTACTGAAGTTTAATTAAAACGACATAAAATGTTTTTTAACAGAATCAAAACTTATAGACTCCTAGAAACTCCAGCGAAGAAAAATGTTAAAATGTTTCCGAGGACATCAGGAGTGAAGTCCTTCGGACTGATTGAACCTCGGAGGCGTGCACTGGAGTTGACGCTCACCTTGTTCTCTCCCTCGATGACGATGACGGGCACAGCGGTGGCGGGCCAGCGGTGCTTCGCAGGAAGAGGTTTGTCACAGTTCCACAAGACAAGAATCTGAAAGACGGAACAGGAACGTTTTTATCTCCATGTCCTTCAACGCATGAAACTATTTTAAATAACTTCCTCGTATCAGCAGAAACAGTCGGCCGTTTGCCGCCGCCGCAGCCCAACAAACATGTGACATTTACCTTCCCGCTGGACGGCAAATGCCAACTTATTACAAGCAGATCCAACATTAACGAGGCAGAAGGGCGGCGGCGGCGATAAAATACTGCCCGCCACGGCCGCTCGGAACTATCCCGTCCCCCTGTCAGGTTTTCACTCCCCCCAGAAGGAATTCATTTTCCTGTTCGCCTCCGATCGGAGGATGTTTCACACCCAGAGTCGGTGTTTCTGGCCGCCGTAATGGCGAATGTCATGTTTTGTGCGAGGTTCAG
>NC_050522.1:24569882-24588042 GCF_002922805.2 Oryzias melastigma | reverse complement strand
GCACCAGCTAAAGGTCAGATATTAAACTGAATTAAGCACCGCGTCATTATCTACTGTGTGATGGAGACTGGGGATGGGTACTAAAACTTTGTGCCAAATTAATACAAGTAACAACATATGCAGTACTACTGGTACCCGAGTGTACTCTATCACTGCTACCAACATATATGATATTACCAGTACTATGGTGCTACTGACATATTCCATACTACAGGTACTAACATATATAGTACTTCTGGTGCTGAGGTGTACAGTACTACCAGTAACAACATGTACAACAATACCAGTACAAACATTAACGATACTACTGGCACTGAGGTATTCGGTACTCCCGGTACTAATATAAACGGTACTTTCAGTACTGAAGTATACGGTATACTGAGACTGACATATATGGTACTTCTGGTTCTGACGTACAGATAAATGACATAAATATTATCTAAACTCCAAAATAGCCTAAAAAATCTTATTAAATGCCAAAATAGTCCATAAAGCTAGCAGAATACCAATTTTTAAAACTCTAAAACTGTAACTTTTTAGAATAATTATAAATAATAAAATCCAGGAATATTATTCCAGAATAAATCAACTTAAACCTTAAATAACTTTCAATATTTTACTCTCCATAAAAATATATTTTGTCAAAATTATACAAGTTAGAAATGAGAACAAGATAACATCGGGTCATTAATAACAATAAAATAAAATGATCTGGAGGGCCGGATCCGGCCCCCGGGCCATGACTTCGACACATTTACTGCCTCAAAAGCGTCTGTAATCCTACTTTGATTTCACTGATCGTCTGGTATTTTTGTACGTGTTTTCACTTTACAGTCTGAGAAATTTTAGACATAAACAATGAAGGAAATTATGACGAGGAAAATTTAATTAAACTATAAATTAAATTAACTAAAAAAAGCTTCTAAAAGAAACATATTTTCTGGTAAGTCTGTTATTTTTTTCAGGGAAGAACAAATCCTTCCAGAAACAGCAACAGCCTCCCTCTGGGGGTCAGAGGTCACGTGACCTGCTGCTCTGTCCTTGAGCGGCTCCGTAAACGAAACCATCCTGGTTCCACTGGCACAGAGCTTGTGGTCGGCGCTGTGCTCAGGCGTCCCCCACCGGAGGCCAAACCGCGAGAATTTCACTGCAGGGATCAATAAAGCCTCACATTACCCCGACATTAACTACGTCACGCCCGCGGCGCCCCGCTAACCAACCGGACCTGCCAAACGGCGTTTTGGATGTGTAACGTCTGGCTTGTGTTACGGCGCCACAGTGAGACCAGAGCAATGACGCACGGCGGTTTGATTAGTTTAAATCAGGGCTCCCCAAACTTTGTCTTTTCATCACTTTCTCTGATGTGAGGTCGGATTGAAGGCTAACAGAAAAAGTGTAACAATAACAACCTAAACGTGAACATTTACGGTTTTCCTGAAAACCCCAAATAGTGAAAAAAATAATTTCTGTAATCTTCATAGAAAAAAATAATACTAAAACATTTTAATGATAATGCCAGAGTGAATTCTGTAAGCTGAAGATAATAGTGCTAATAGCTGAAGATGCTGAAAATGATAACTAAAAACACTGAAGGTGATAGCTGGCTAAATGATTAGGGAAATGCCCAATAAGCCCAAAAAACGGAAAAAAAATCTAAATTAGCAAAAAGCTAGCATGTAGCTGAAATATTAGCTAAATGCCTCCCCCCAAAAAAGCTGGTTACATTTTTAATTTAGCCAAAACAGCTAGCATAAGACGAAAATACTGGCTAAACTCAAAATATGCCTAAAAAAACGAAAAATTAAAAATTGGCCGAAATGGGTGGCATGTAGCTGAAATATAAGCTAAATTCCAAATTAGCCTAAAAACTGGAAAAATCTGTAATGTAGCTAAAACCGCTAGCATGAAGAAAAAATATTACCCAAGCTCCAGACGACCCTAAAAAACGGAAAAAATCCTAAATTAGCCAAATCCACTAGTGTGTAGCTGAAATATAAGTTAAATGTCAAAGTATTCAAAAAAACAAACAAAAAAAAAACACTTTATTTGCCAACACAGAGAGCATGTAGCTGAAATATAAGCTAAATTCCTAATTAGCCTAAAAACGGGTAAAATGTGTAATTTAGCCAAAACAGCTAAGAAAGACAAAATATTAGCTACACTCCAAATTAGGCTTCAAACGGAAAAGATCCTAAATTAGCCAAATCGCTAGCATATAGCTAAAATATAAGTTAAATGTTAAATTATTCTAAACAACTAAAAAGAAGCAGAAATTAGCCAAAACAGCTAGCATGTAGCTGAAATAAAAGCTAAATGCCAAATTAGCAGAAAAATGTTTAATTTAGCCAAAACAGCTAGCAGCTAAAATATTAGCTACGCTCCAAATTAGCCTAAAAACTGAAAAAAATCCTAAATTAGCCAAATCAGTTAGCACGTAGCTGAAATATTAGCTAGATGACAAATTATTGTAAAGAAACAGAAAAAAATCCTAAATTAGCCAAATCAGCTAGCATGTAGCTGAAATAAAAGCTAAATGCCAAATTAGCAGAAAAATGTTTAATTTAGCCAAAACAGCTAGCATAAAGCTAAAACATTAGCTAAGCTCCAAATTAGCCTGAAAACAGAAAAAAATCCTAAATTAGCCAAAACAGCTAGCATAAAGCTAAAATATTAGCTACGCTCCAAATTAGCCTAAAAACTGAAAAAAATCCTAAATTAGCCAAATCAGCTAGCATAAAGCTAAAACATTAGCTAAACTCCAAATTAGCCTGAAAACAGAAAAAAATCCTAAATTAGCCAAATCAGTTAGCACGTAGCTAAAATATTAGCTAAAAATAGCCTAAAAATCCTTAGCAACTACCAAAAACATAAAAAAGCTAGCATAAAAAGAGCTGAATATTTTAATAGTTGAATGAGCTGAAGAGATTTGGACGTCCAAAAACCGTACAGAAGAGAAATAATAATAAAGAACTAAAGAAAGAAAAAGTGAATCACTATTAAACCAATAAATATTCTCTCCTCTCTTAGTTCAGACTCCAGAAGGTGGAATCAAAAGTCACTATGTGGTTCTGGATCGGCATATCTGATGGTGGATGTGGAGACGGGCCTGATCCGGCCCGCGGGCCGTACTGTGGAGACCCCTGGTTGAAATAAAAGCTTCACAAGCCAAAATGTGGGCGTGAAAATATCTGCCGGAGTGAGATAACAACAGGTATGGAGTCAGCCGAGTGTTAATCCATTCTTGCAGGCGTCTATTGCTGTTTGATTAGAAAGACAGATGGCGTCTCCGTCAGCCTCCATCCTGTTTTCTCCAGTGTGGTTGGAGGAAGAAACTTCCATCAAATGTGTGTGGACACGCAGCAGCAAACACACAGCGGGAGCCCAACGCGCTTCAAAAGCTTTCTTGAGTCCAATTTAGCCTGCGACTCCAGCATTCTCCTCTTTCCATTTATTCATGTACACCCTCGCCTCCTCTGTAGGAGCACACCTCTCAATCGCTCCTCTTTTCCTGAGAGAGAGGAAGAAAACACCCCGGCGGTGCGCCCGGCGCTCCACTCAGAATGAAACACACAAAAGTACCCCATAAAAAATAATAGCAGGGTAGAGTTTACTCCTTCAACCTGCTGTTACGAGCGAATGACTTGTTGAAATTGAGGCAATAACAGCATTTAAAGTTGGGTTTTACCACCTGAAGGAGCAGCTGAATTCTGAAGATTACATTCTCCTAATTTCCCGCCATTGCTTTAACAAGCTCAGCGTCGAGTGGAGACGACGGGGGTCTTTCTAACGGATGGTGGACGATCCCGCCTCTCTGTCTCTGACGCGGTTCACTCAGACGGGAGATTATAAAGAAAAGGAGATTTATCTGGAGGATTTTAAACCCCTTTGGATCCATTTTAAAAGCGTTTTTATTGATCTTTTAATGATTTAAATGTAAAAATCAGAATCGATTTCTAGGACAGAGTTTCTGCAGGAGTTCAATAGAAATTCCCTTAAAAGTTGCTGAGAGCTCTCTGTTTACACACTTCTGCTAGCTTACGAGAATCTAATAGTCTGTGAGAGGATGTATCAAAATAGGGCGGAGCTCGGAGCTTGTGGCTCCGCCCAGCGTATTTTCTTAGTCACAAATCAACACATTCTCAATCCCAACGAATCACGTATTGACGTTTGGTTAAGGCGCCTCCGCGTCACTTTTTGACGTTTTGGGTGTCCCCAACTCATCGTTTCATGGCTGTTCCCAACCTCCGGGCCTTGAACTGGTACCGCTCCAGCACCGAGACACGGAGCACACTTGTACCCTAACCAAGTACAGGTACCCCAACTCTAACCCGGTACTGGTTTACGTCTGGTAACTCGTCCACTGCCAGTACTTGGTTAGTGTACTGGTACCCTCTGCGTCCCGGTACTGGACCAGTACCAGTTCATGACCTAGAGGTTGGGAAAAGCCGGCACTGGTAACTCATCCGGTGCCGGGTCAGGGCCAAGGGGCCACAACCCTCGGTACAAGATACCCGACACATGGACTGGTCCTTGGGACTCGGCTGGTATTGGTACCCTAACCCGGTTCTGGTTAACATCTGGTAACTCCTCCAGTGCCAGTACCGGTACCAGTTTACGGCCAGAAGATTGGGAACAGCCAGAACTGGTCCTAGTAACTCATCCGGTGCCGGGTTAGGGTCAAATCTCCACAACCCTCGGTACAAGGTACCAGAAACAGTACCGCACATGGACTGGTCCTAGGGACTCGGCCGGTATTGGTACCCTAACCCGGTATTTGTTCACATCTGGTAACTCTTCCAGTCCCAGTGCTGGTACAGGTTCACGGCCCAAAGGTTGGGAACAGCCAGTACTGATAACTGGTAACTCATCCTGTGCCGAGTCAGGGGCAAGGGTCCACAACCCTCGGTACAAGGTACCGGACACACCACTGCACGTGGACTGGTCCTTGGAACTCGGCCGGTATCGGTACCCTAACCCGGTACTGGTTCACATCTGGTATCTCATCCGGTGCCGGGTCATGGCCAAGGGTCCACACCCCTCGGTACGCAGTAACAGATAAGGTATCGGACACAGTACCACACGTGGACTGGTCCTCGGGATTCGGCCGGTACCGGTACCCTAATCTGTTATTGGTACACGTCTGGTATCTCATTCGGTACCAAGTCTTGAGGGTTGTGGACCCTTGATGTTGAGAACAGCCAGCACATCACAAAAAGACGAGTTGGAGACGACCAGAACATCAAAACGTGACGCGGAGGAGTCCTGAACCAGAACGTAAATATGTGACGACTAGAGAGTGAGAACATGTTGCACAAATACACAACACAACAATATTCACAACAAATGTAATAAAGAAATACTCAGAAACGCAATTTTGAGATGAAAAAAAAGCCCCCAAAAAACCGAGAGTGTCTTAAATGAAACTTCAGTTTGTTTCCGTTAATCTCAGCAGAAGTTTCAGAGCTGAGTTTGGGATTTAGTCCTGAGAGACCATCAGATTATCCATTAGGACTCAGGCTAATGAGATGACAGGGATTAGATGGACGGAGTTTGTGGGATTGAGGCTGTGGGATTAGCTGGTTGGCTGAATAGTTCTTAGATTTAGAATAGAAACAGAGATTATCTGTTGGAGTTGGTTAGGAAACCGTCTTTGAAAGTTGAGTCGAACATGATATTGGTGATAAATTGGGTGAAAAATGAAAACATCACATTATTAAAGTATTTTTGTCATTTTTTATCTTAAGTGATTTTTCATTCAAATAAAAGACTCTTAAATCTTAAATAGCTTTTTACACCATTTGAACTTGAAAACATTTTGTTCTAAGTGATATCTCAAAAAAACAAGTTTTTTATACTTTACATGATATTTTTGGGAGAAATTTCAATAAAAGAGGAGCACAACACGACTTATTTTAGGAAATCTTACCGTTAATATTCTACTCGTTCTGTTGGCAGATATTTTCATTTATCTAGAAAAAGATCTTATATCTATATTTTTAAACTTCATTTGAGGACATTTCTGGTTGTTGATTAATAACTTGACCTCATACGTTTCAACTGGTGATATTTTATCTTATGATGTATTTCTTCTTAACTTCCAGAAGTTTATTTACAATAAATCCTGGTGCCATAAACAACATTCAATTTTTCTTAAAATTTCTTAAAAATTTATTCTATTTCCACATGTATCTATGAGTCTCTCAATTCAAAATAAAAAAAAAAAACACAACTAGGATCAAACCAAGTGTAGTTTTTTCCTTTTAATATTAATGTTAATCGTAAAGAATCTTTTTGATTTTTCTTAGACTGAATTTAATATTTCTGTTTGTTACAGTGTGTAAATCATCAGCTAATTTCATTAGGAGTTTATTATACAGTCATTTATTTAGAAGTTTTAATTATAAAGATAAAAGAAAATAATAACAATAAAATATTAATTTAATTAATGTATAAGTAAAAAATGATATTAATTTTCTATGAAAAACATATTTTCACATTTGTCATTCATCTCTCAATTCATTTCATTTATTTATTTTCTTTATTTTTTCCACAAATATATTTTTTTATCATAAGAACTAAAAAAAAGACACAAAAACGGATCATATAATAATATAAAATAGTATCAGACACATTTATGTCAGAAGTGTAGAAAAAAAACTGTTTTCCTATTAAGTGTGATTTTTAATTAAATTCAAATAAAAACATGTTAAATTATAATTTTTAACCATCAAACTTGTTTTCTTCCCAACAAGAAAAAAACAATAGTTTTTAAATAACATTAATTATTTGCAGGTTTTAAAAATGAAATTACTATTTTATTTTTACATTTTATTTAAATATTTGTATGTATTTAATTGTTAAATTATTAGAGTCAAATAAATGTATGACTCAATATATTAACGAGGTTTGATATAATTATGTGTTTGTTTTTCTTCTTTTGGTTTTTGTAATAAATGAAAATAATACAATTCCAAATAACATTAATAATAAAACTTTGATTAGAGGCTTTAAAGAAGCATGCACATGTTAAGTATTGTCGACTATTATGTGTAATTATCAAGGATAAATGAGAGTTTTTTGTGCAGAAACTGCAGATAAATAAAAAATCTGTTCATGTTTAGACATTTTTGATCAAATAAGGTTTTCAAATGAAGGTTCATTCATGCAATAACCCTAAAAAAATCTATTTTCTCTAAATGCAAACATCCAATCAATCTAGTGACAAACAAACAATGACACAACACAATTCCACCCACACATTCACACAGTAGCAGCCATCAGGGAGCAAATTCCATTTCATTTCCTGCTTTGGTGAGGAGCATGCTGGGGAATCAATACATGCCATCTCCAGCTGTGCTGGAGGGGCCCGGCTGCCATGGAGACAGATGCAGCTCGGCTCCAATTCAATTCTCTGCAGTGAACATACGTGGACGGGAACCAGCTCGGATGAGGCTCCTGTTACAGAAACACGGCGGCGAGATTTAAGGAGTCAAACGCTGTCCGTACCTGCGCACAATACTGGGATTTGGCCACGGCGACCAGCAGCTTGAGAATGGGCTGAGACTGGGACACCAGAGGGGAGACGGCGTGGATGACGGCGGTGAACTTGGGGTAAGGTTTGATACCTGGAACACAGAACACAAAAATATGTCACGTTAATTCGGGTTCCGTATTTTCCGGAGAATAAGTCGTAGTTTTTCCATAGTTTAGCCAGCAGTGCGACTTATACTCAGGACGGACTTCTTTGTGTTTTTTAATTTTTAACACATAAATCGGCTCATGTATTTGTTATTTTCCCAGTAAACATCGGTGGTCCTTTAGCGGTTGGTAGAGGAAACAACCACTAGAGGGTGCTGCTGCCGAAGTATTTACTACTGACAGCAGCTGAAGAAGTGTCGTCAAACATGGAAGAGAATCTTAATGTTTTTCTCTTAAACTTTACAATTTTTCTTATACAGATCAAAAGATTAATATTCTTGTATTTATTTTATATATTTTATTATTTTAGCTACGCTGGGCTTGTTCTGAAACGTCAGACTTTTCTCCCAAAAGTGTGACTTATATATACTCCATAGCGACTAATATATACTTTTCTTTTCCTTGATTAGACATATTTGCTCTTGTGAATTATACACTAGTGCAACTTATACCCTTAGAACAAATGTTTTAAAAACATTTTTTTTAACAATTTTGGAAATATTAAACAGATACCAGCTCAGACGAGAAAGAAAAAGACATATCGTACTTTATGAACTAAAAGTCGTTCCAGAATAAATGTCACAGGTGTTAAAAAATACATATCAATAAATAAAATCAAACATAAGTTGCTTTTTTTCTCCAATTTACTGAACAAAACACGAGAACAAAAACAGACATTTCATCTTCTTCACTACCATAATCATATTTAGCTTCATTACATATAGGAGGAATTGAGTGTCTAGTATATTATATTACATTATTATATTGTTTTTATTATATTATATATTTTTTTATTATTATTATATTATTTTTCTGTGATGTCATCAGTAGCAAATACTGATAAAAAAGAATAAAAAGAAAACAATCATAAGTTACATTAAAAAAAATTGAACAAAATATGGAAAAAAAACAGAATTTTCATCTTCTTCACTACCATAAATGGTAGTGAAGAAGATGAAATATTTATACATGAAATATAGGAGGAATTGACTTGTTTTCTGGTATATTAATTAAACAAATATTCACTTAGAAATCAAGTCAACTAAACTATCACTTTAAATCAATAAATCCATTGAATTCTTCTTTTTCTGTCGCTGTGGAACCACTCAGTCGAGGCTCGTACTTGTTCTTCTGCGATGCTATTAGTATGAAATACTGATAGACTCGTCTGCAGTGCCCTCTAGTGGTATAAGTCGCACCATCGGCTAAACTATGCAAACAAACACGACATTCTCCAAAATACACGGTTCAAGGATCTGTAAGTGGATGCATCAGAATGGAGCCGATTTTCGTCATATATTTTCTTATTTTTCAATATTTTCAAAGCTTAATTTTCTTCATATTTGTGTCCATCATCAGAAAAATGCTCCAAGAAGATGTTCAGAAGTGAACTATCTGTGGGCACTTCACATCTATTTGCAGAAGAAGATATCAATCACACACACAGATTATTTCTGGCCACGGAGGAACGTTTTTCAAAGGCTTTTTCCTGGAACATTCAGGAAGGTTGATGTGTGTCTTCAGATATTACTTCTGGACGTCTTCTGGGCTTTATCTCCTCCAAATAAACAGACAAGCATCTGCTGATGTGATGTTAAATTCAGCCTGACTTCATGTCTGAAAGGAGTAATAGGGAGCGAAAGCGAGGAGGAAAAAAAGAGATTGAAACAGACACATCATAGAGGACGTCCAACTTTTCCTAATTTAAATCTAATCTAACCCAAAGCAGCAAAGCATGGCGGGGCGGAGATAGCATTAGATGAGCCTCCGTTCTGCCACCCAGCAATTTCTGGGAAGAAAACATGCACTTTTCTAACTTGGTAAACTGTACTGGATCTTTCTGATTCCTAATGAGAAGTATAGAGTCTGCAGACTTTAATCTCCTGGTTATAAATAGTTGCAAACAAGACGCGGACTTCCATAAAACCGCCAACAAAACCAGTTTTCATGTCAAACCGAATTTGATTTTCTACAATTTATTGTGGAATTTGTTCTAATTTCAGCTTGTGATTCATAGAAGTGGCTGCAAAAGTAAAAGGTGGAATTAAAAAATAATTAAAAAGAGGCTTTTGTTGGGAGAAAATGGAATGGCTTTTGAGAGCGAGGTCCGCTAATTAACAGGCAGGTTTTAGGCGAAAACGTGAAACATCGGATCCTCTTTATTTTTGCTTTTCGTCAAACCGTGCACGAGGCTCTCACACACATTTCATTCCAATCACAGGTTTAATGGGAAGCATCTTTATTGACTTTTTATAGGATAAATACCCCGAGGTTCCTCATCCATGACATCTCCATCTCTACCGCTTTAGAAAACATCATTTTTCTTTTCATTTTGCTGACTTTTCAGGCGGTGTTTTCCACTGGTCTGCTCTCCTCATCGCTCGGGAACAAATGTGTCGTTATGCAGATGTCCCAGCTGATCGCAGCAGATGCTGCTCCTCACCGAGTCTGCAGGAGGTTCCTCTGCAGGCTCGGTTTAAAGAGGGAACAACAGAACAGAATAAAACACTCATGAAGAGACGGACGGGGCATTAATGCTTTCTTATCGCATTGAGATTCACAGTTTTCCTTCTTGCTGTTAGCTTTTACTTTTTAAATAAAGATTATTTGTTTGCAATAAATGAAAAACAAAAATATGACCTCTTTAACGGTCCGGATTTATTTAAAGACTTGTAATAAAAATGGAGTATCTAACATGTTCTTGCTGCAGATTTTTGGATGATTGAAGCTTAAATTATATTTCTGAGTCTATTTTTAAATTATTTTAATCATTTAACACAAGACGCGTCTTCAGTGACGCTTAAACACAAAATCTTTTTATTAGGTTATTTTGAAGTTTAGCAATTTTTTCAGTTACATGCTAGCTGTTTTGGCTAACCTCAGTTTGTTTTACGCTAATTTGGTATTTAGATAATACTTTAGCTGGCTATCAGCTTCAGCCTTTTCAGCTATCAGCTTCAGGATATTCCGCTATCAGCTTCAGCAATTTCAGCTATCAGCTTCAGCAATTTCAGCTATCAGCTTCAGTGTTTTCAGCTATCAGCATCTTCAGCTATCAGTTTCAGTATTTTCAGCTATCAGCTTCAGCTTTTTTAGCTATGAGCTTCAGTGATTTCAGCTTTCAGTTTCAGTATTTTCAGCTATATGCTTCAGCAATTTCAGCTATCAGCTTCAGTGATTTCAGCTATAAGCTTCAGTGATTTCCGCTTTTATTTTCAGTATTTTCAGCTATCAGCTTCAGCATTTTTAGTTATAAGCTTTGGTGATTTCAGCTATAAGCTTCAGTGATTTCAGCTTTCATTTTCAGTATTTTCAGCTGTCAGCTTCAGCATTTTCAGCTATAAGCTTTAGCGTTTTCAGCTATCAGCTTCATGTTTTCAACTATCTGCTTCAGCCTTTTCAACTATCTGCTTCAGCATTTTCCGCTATCCGCTTCAGTATTTTCAGCTATCAGCTTCAGCATTTTCTGCTATCAGCTTCAGCAATTTCAGCTACCTACTTTACCTATAAGCTTCAGTGATTTCTGCTATACGCTTCAGTGATTTCAGCTTTTATTTTCAGTATTTTCAGCTATCAGCTTCAGCATTTTTAGCTATAAGCTTCAGTGATTTCAGCTATAAGCTTCAGTGATTTCAGCTTTCATTTTCAGTATTTTCAGCAATAAGCTTTAACGTTTTCAGATATCAGCTTTAGCATTTTCCGCTATCCGCTTCAGCGTTTTCAGTTAACAGCTTCAGCGTTTTCCGCTATAAGCTTCAAGGTTTCTTTTTTAGCTTTCAGCTTCAGCATCTTCAGCAATCAGCTTTAGCATCTCCAGTGGCCAAATTCAGCTAACAGCATTCACACTAGCATTTACACAGGTAATGCTTTATATCTAGTTCATAATTATGTTAAAAAGTTACAGTTTTAAAGTTTTAAAATTGTAGTTTTAGAGTGTTCAATAAATGTTTATCCTGTTCGGTCAGCAACCAAAAATGTGTTTTGGATTTTGCGATTGAGTGTTACACCCCTGAGTTAAGGTCATGTATATCAACAATTAAGACCAACTCGTTTGCGTATTTCCCATTTTATTCCTATTTTAGATTAAAACTGTAGCTTCTTATCTTGTTTGTTATGGTCTGTACTCGCCTTTTTAAGGTATTAGTTCCAAATATGCAAATTCAATTCTTTAAAGACTTTTTGAGTCACCATGGGAACCCTGATTGTCTTTCTACAGGTTGACCTCGTGGTCTATAACTATGAGATTTCCCTTTAGGAATCCTCTTCCTGCCCGTGAAGGAGGAGTGAGGACGTCACTGCAGGATGGTTTCTTCAGCTCCTCTATGTGGATCAGGATTAAAAGGATCCATTTGATGCAGATGGACGCGGCTGCAGCTTCCACACTGACTAATAACTCTGTTGTGATGGTGTGTAATAACGCCGAGCGTCATTATCTCTGCACAAGTGCCTCCCCGTTTTACAGCGGTGCTGACAGAGTAGCCACTCCACGTATATCCATGAAATTTTTATTGTTGTCAAGGGGGCGCGCAGTTATTTACAAGAATCTTTCCGAGCTTTTTAATTAAAACTCCATCTCGCTCCAGCAAATTAAAGCCGAGCCGCTCCAGCTGTACGATCCCGTTAATATGAACGACGGGAAGGAGCTCGTCTTGTCGTTAGCTTTCAAGAAGAAACGGAAATGTCGCCTCATCTTCTAGAGTCCATCTGTTTAATTGACAAACAGACACTTGAAGCCACGTTTTGATATGGGCTGCACGCCGCAGGTGCTCCGTCGGCTGTTTGCGGCGTGCTGTCAGCCGTGGACGATGATGGAGTGACGGGGTGGGGGGGACGGAGCAGCTCCCCGGTTGCAGATATGTGGCGAGGGGGAAAACTCGGCGCCGCTGAACCGTGGCGGGACGAATTGGCCTCTCTGCAGAGTCGGCAGCAGCGGCGCTGCTGACTCAAAAAAGCAATGATGGACAGGGTGGGGTAGCGGCGGGGCAAACACAAACATCTGTCACGGAGCCACTCGCCCGCCGCCAGACAAAGCTGTTCCAGGAGAAGGCGGCGAGACCGTCTGGACCGGACGATCCAAAACCACTGGAACCGGACTTTACTTCGTGACAACGACGGAGAAACCTGGAGATACTTCAGCTGACCTCTGCGGGTCATTTCCTGTGTGTGAATGTGGGCGTGTCCCTCACCCAGAGTGGCGTAGTAGAAGGGGAAGTCTCCCTGGTATCCAGAGTACTGAGGCAAAGCAAACAGCCCCCCGGGGTGACTGTTCCACATCAGGCTGCTCCGGGATCCGTGCTCCAGAACACGGTCCTGGATGATCTGGGAGGAAAAAAACACATTTTCAGTCGGTTTTTATTAGGGGTGTAGAGTAAAATCGTCTTGGTGATATATCACGATATTTTGTTGCCGATACTTGTATCGATTAGACAAGACGATACTCAATCATTTATGAGTGTCCTTCAGCGTCTTACTCTTGTTTTCCACCTAAAGTCCGAACCTCTAGGTGGCAGACACTGAGCCTCTTTGAGGAGCTACAACAACTAGATCTCACGATATTTAGCTAGTGACAAATGTTCAGTCAGCCTAGCGGTTTTTGAGACAAAAAAACGATCAATCCTCGCAGACTCCCTGTAACCTCACCCGCCCAAATCTTGAAGAGTTCTTGAAGTTGTTCTTTGGGGATAATGTCAAAAATTCCAAAGTCAGATTTGTGCCCGCGTAGGAACATTCAGCATTCCCGACTCCGAGGTAAAGAGACTAGTCAAGCAAAAACATTTGATTACATTCCCTTCACTAATTGCTACTTTTGAAGAGGCCCACCATCCTCAATGTCTCGGGTCTACGACCTCTTTCATATGTCTGAATTCCCTCTACGACAGGGGTATTCAAATCCAGGCCTCGAGGGCCGGTGTCCTACATGTTTTCCAACCAACCTTCCATTGAAGCTCCTTAGTGGCTGCTAATTTCCAGGATCAGGTATGTTTAGCCAATAAGGAGCTTCAATGGAAGGTTGGTTGGAAAACATGTAGGACACCGGCCCTCGAGGCCTGGACTTGAATACCCCTGCTCTACGACCTAACTACCACAACACTCTAGTGCGCGGGACTATCTATGCCCTGGATCTTAACCCTTGTGCTATCTTATGGGATGACCCAAGCCTTACATCCGGTTAACAAATGTGGATGAAGGTGGGCAGGATTTCATGTCTGCCACGGACACCAGTGACAATCAACAATCATTGCGTACTGTCTTGTGGGGTCCAGATGACCCTTGGTTCCAACATCAATATACCGAGGATAGCTCAAGGGTTAAAAACAGTTTGAACGACATCCCCACTACTTTTTTTAATGTTTAAACAGCAAATATGACATTAGGATCTTTGCTAAATTTGACACACACGCCACCAGGTTAAGTCTACCACCACAACCGAAGATTTGTTGATCTTTGACCCTGGCAAGCCTGAAAAGTGGCGTTGCCCTGTTGCTCGCACATTTTTAACTGAAAATTTAACACACGAGTCCCTGGCTCAAACTGAATGAAACAATGTGATGTACAACATGAATCTACTGTATTAGGAATCTGGGTATGGTTAACAAAAAACTTCAGTTGCTAAGGAAATTCAAAAATGTAATCTTGCTGATTCTTTTAAAAATGACATAGATTTATTCGTCATCCTCAGGCGACCAAAAAATAAAATGGTTGCCATGGAGATAAAATAAACAGAAAAGCAGCAATTTGAAAAAAAGTTTTTTTATTTCAGGAATGTGTCATGTGCAGCTCCGATCAGGGCGCAAGAGGCAGAAAGGGTGGGTGAGGGGCGGGTAGCAACAGCTCAGCCAATAGGGACGAGTCAAAGGGGGGGCTAGAGTGGACGGGGGAGGGTAGCAACAGCTCAGCCAATAGGGACGAGTCAAAGGGGGGGCTAGAGTGGACGGGGGAGGGTAGCACCTGCGGCCAAAGCGTGAGGATTTTATTATTACACGAGTATTGTTTTAGTTGTTTAAGCAAGACTTTGATGTATGAGAGAAACAAAATGCTAACAGAAAAAAAATAAAACAACCCAAAGAATACCTGTAGAGCACATGTCAAAGTCAAGGCCCAGGGGCTGGATCCGGCCCTCCAGATCATTTTCTTAACTGCCTGATGTTATCTTGTGCTTATTTCTGACTTGTATAATTTTTTTAAATATATATTTGGAGAGTAAAATATTGAAAGTTATTTAAGGTTGAAGTTGATTTATTCTGGAATAATATTCCTGCCTTTAAAAAAAAACTACGGTTTTAAAGTTAAAAAATTGGCGCTCTGCTAGCTTTTCGCACTATTTTGGCATTTACTTAGATTTTTAAAGCTATTTTGAAGTTTAGCCATTGACATGAATATCAATTGTATTATTAATATCTTATTAACAGTCTATATGTTCAGCCAATATTTCAGCTACACACTAGCTGATTTGGCTAACCTAGTTTTTTGCATTTGTTTTATAGGCTGCTTTGGCGCTTAGCAAATATTTTAGCCAGCTATCAGCTTTAGTGTTTTCAGCCAGAAGCTTCAGTAATTTCAACTTAAGCATTTTCAACTATCAACTTCATCGTTTTCAGTCATAACCTTCAGCAAATTTAGCTATAACCTTTTTTAGCATTTTCAACTTAAGCGTTTTCAGCTATCAGCTTCAGCGATTTCAGCCTTTTTCAGCTTTAGAATTTTTAGCTATCAATTTCAGCATCTTCAGCTATCAGCACTAGCATCTTCAGCGGCCAAATTCATCTTACAGCATTCACACTAGCATTATCACAGGTAATTCTATACATCTAGTTCATAATTTTGTTAAAAGTTACAGTTCTAAAGTTTTAAAAATGTAGTTTCAGAGTGTTTAATAAATGTTTATCCTATTCGACCTAAGGTGTGTTTTGGATTTTGACCCCCCTGCTGTAGAAAATCCAAAGTAAATAAAGTCGGTCTCATAACATTTCTGGAGCCATCCTCCATTTATTCTGCGAGTATT
Source organism: Oryzias melastigma (assembly GCF_002922805.2). Lineage (NCBI taxonomy): Eukaryota > Metazoa > Chordata > Actinopteri > Beloniformes > Adrianichthyidae > Oryzias > Oryzias melastigma. The sequence continues at coordinate 24,572,342 of NC_050522.1, read as the reverse complement.
AACCTGTCTTTGAATACGTTTGACTCATTTCACGGAGGACTCGTAAAAGTCTGAACTGTTTGTGAGCATAAAGGAAGAATCGTTAGCCTCTCCGATTACGGTGGATGAAATAATAAGGATATGATCAATGAGCCTTGTAATCACTCCAATAAAACATTTCACACTGAGAAATGAGTTTTCACACTAAAACGCCACAGACTTGATAGTCATAAATGTAAATGAACATCAACACGGCTAATGCGTCTGCCTCCAGTAACCCCCGTTTGCTTCGGGAGCATTATTCACACCTCAGGATTCGGAGGGAAGTCAGGCGAGCTCGGCTGCGTTTGCTTCGCCGCTCCTCAGTATTGACGGACGCCAGCTTGAATCACTGTAGCACAAAGAACAGCTGAAAGAAATCGGCTTTATTGGGTAATATTTCCCCACAGACGAGCCGGAGTCATCCGCTGTGTCCACACCGGTCCGTCAGGCGTGCCCCGGTGCTTTCTGGGTCCAAATAGAGCAGTCAGTCAAACGGTCAGAGGTGAGGAGGGCCACTATTCTCCCCCGCCGCCACCGCCGCCACCGCCCGCGCTCGGCTTGTGCTGAACAGGCAGAGGAGAGGGATATTGCTGCTGTGCCCTTGAGCCTTGCTAAATTGCTTCAGTAAAACAGACACAGGTTTGCAGCAGTGTTTTATGAGCACTATTGAATCAGGAGGTGATGGCTGCTGGACTGATATATAGGACAGAAGGAGGCGGCCGGGTGAGGACGGCGTCGCTCCGCCGTGGAAGGAGTTAATGGCACGGCTGGGGGGCCTTCGCCGCAGTAACACAAAATAAAAGGGGGAAAAACAAAAACAGCGGCGAGTTTCTTTTACTTTTGCGAGGCCCCGTCCCCCGGGGGCCGACGCTGACCGTTTGGCTCGGAAAAACAGATTAACTCCCAGTCTGTTGACTTCTCTATAAAAACAGCGACTGCCACCTCCAAAGCCTCCAGCCCTTTACACCTTATGAGGGGCAATTTTGCTCGCTTGGCTGCAGCTCCTCCCCCGTCGGCGGCCCTCAGTCGGACATGATGGACGACTCAATCTCCCCTCAGAACAGCAACAATCAACCAATTAGAGCATGATAGATAAATCCTGCGTCGGCCGCACTCCGCTTTAACAGGCCGCTTTAATAGGTGTACCAGCAGCGGGGATCTGATATTGACCTTGTGATTGGTCGAAATGTTCCCACCACCTGACAGGTAAAAGTCCGACACACGGAGTTTAGTGGAAACCTGACAGACACATTTTTTACTCCCTTCAAGCTTTGCTATAAAACAACAATCACCAAGCAGAACCAACAAGCTCAGATTGTGAGATCAAATCAGGATCAGCTTAAAGTTCATGAGAAATAAGACATTCAAAAATACACATCGTAAATCATTTTAAAAAATATGTAAAACTTGAAAGTTTGCATAAATTTAAAATAAATATTGAACATTTAAAAATAAATATTAGAAAATGTAAATAAAAAAAAAAAATTTACAGTTTCAATTCAAACTTTTTTGTTTTCGATCCCAATTTTTAGCGGGGGAGGGGCTTTGAGCCCATTGGTTACAGTAGCCGAGCCTGACATTGGTTGACAGAGGTTATGATGACGTCATATCCCCATTGGACAATAACCTCAAAGCCCCGCCCCTTTTAAACATCAACTTCTTTTGCAAATTTGATAATATGATGCAAAAACCGCAAAGACTAAAGAGGAAAATATAGATAATAAACTAGAAAAAAAAATGAACATTTAAAATAGTTTAAACTAACTTAAACTTAAAGGAAATATATAAAAATCAAAAACACAAATTTGAAAGTTGAATTAGATAAACTATAATGAGCGTTAGCATTAGCTATCCTATGGAAAATTCAATTAAATGTTAGCATCAGGCTAACATATTTTAGCCTTATGTGCTAAATCGATTTATATTTGTATGAATCGATTATTGATCTTTTAAGCTTAAATCGATTCCAATCGATGAATTGATTGTATTAACCCAGCCTTGCTTTGGTCAAACGTTAGCATTAGCCATCCTATAGGAAATTCTATTAAACGTTAGCATTAAGCTAACAGACTTTAGCTTCAGGTCCTAAATCGATCTATATTTGTATGAATCGATCGTTGATCTTTTAAGCTTAAATCGACTCAAATCGATGTATCGATTGTATTAACCGAGCCTTGTTTATGTCGAACCAGCGTTAGCATTAGCCGTTCTATGGGAAATTCTATTAAACGTTAGCATTAAGCTAGCAATTTTAGCCTTATGTACTAAATCGATTTACACTTTTATGAATTATTGATCTATTAAGCTTAAAATGTGAAAATTATGATCAACTATGAATAAGTAAAATTTGAAATGTCAATTGAGGACAAAAAGGGAGACACATTTTTTTAATTAAAATTTAAAATATTTATAAACAATATTTAAATTTTGGTAGAAGTT
>NC_050522.1:24568779-24569802 GCF_002922805.2 Oryzias melastigma | reverse complement strand
TTTACATTTTGGTAGAAGTTTCAGGTTTAGAGTTTTTTTAAATTCAGGTTTCAAATTTATTTTTTTTCCACAAATATTTAGGTTAATATTAAGGTTTATAATGTTTAGTTTTTTCAAATGTACTATCTGTTTTTTGTTGAAGCTGATCCTGATCCGACCCCATTCTGAACCTCCTAACCATGTTTAAAAAGTGAAGTTTCCAGAAACCGTTTTCCTTTCGTCAGAACTGTTAACCTGGAGTGTGTACTTCGTTGCATCAGGACCCACCACCACGGAGAAGCAGCATTGTCCATTATCTGAGCAGCTGCCACAGCATTTACATACGTCTCCTCGGCTCGTCCGCCCGTTCCTCGCCACTCCCCCCCCCCTCACCTCGCCGTTTCACACAACAGTCAGTCAGGATTAGGCACTTGGCGCTCGCTGCTCTCAATCTGAGCGCTGGAGCTCGCTCAGAGGCCGTCGCCGGGCCACCTTGCTCTTCAGACGGGAGTGACAGAACGTCAGCGGGGTTATGGCCGGGTGGCGGCGTGCCGGTCTGCGCAGACGCGTCCTGACATATGGAGATGCGCCTCCGACTGTGTGACAGCGGCAGTATAAGTGGAGATAACAAACCCGGCAGAGGAGCAGAACTTCCTGAAATCATCCCCACTCTGCAGCACGAGCCCATCGCAGATAACCTGTGATGTGAGCGCCACATTTAGGTGGAAGATTCTGGAGGAAAAACCAAACGATAGAAAACTGCGTCCGTCTATCAAACTAAACGTGAAGGATAAGGAACTATCAGCTCTATGAGGGTTTTCTAACTACATTATATGGAGCTACATTGAGGCCGATATTTTTTGAAACCCAAGTTGAAGAAAATATTGGTGTTTGGCCAAAACATTTTTTTATGTCTGAAACTTCTTGCTATTATTTAATTATTTTCAGCTTCAATTTTTTTATTTTTTAGGTTTCAAAACTCAAGATTTCAATTTCAAAACTTTTTTTTTCACTTTCAACTCTATTTTTTTTTTTTAACTATTG
>NC_050522.1:24567473-24568347 GCF_002922805.2 Oryzias melastigma | reverse complement strand
CCGGTGGATTTAGCCGTTCCAACAAAAATAGCAAAACTCCTAGAATTTAATTTAGTGTATAATTTGCAAAGACATCTGTCTGGGTGTGTGGAGGTCACAATCCACACAGATGCTCCCCGACTCCCTCTTCAAGGTGCACTGATCTCCCTTCTGGCTTTCCGTTGGGGCCTCTTGGAAACAGCTATAAAGACGTTTGTCATTAGAAGAGCTCGGATGGCATTTAAAACAAACGGGTTTCTGCGCGCTCCGTGCCAAACCGCGGACCTGTTTGGGCCATAATAAGTAGTCAATTGAACTCTGTAGGGGGCTCTCTGTCAACTTCCTGCAGGCCTCAGAGACCTGGATGTTATTAGGGTTTGAGAAAGTCTCCTAAACACCATACATCACTATTAGGGTCCACAGAAAAACTCTTCAGCTCTCAAGGCTTCTGTTCTCCGTAAAGGGTAAAACTACAAATCGCTTTTACAGCCATCCTTCAAGCCCCCGGGGCTGACAGACCCTCATAAAAATGGGATTTAGGCAGAAGAAGACTGTAAGGTCACTAGTTTTAGTCCTTTAAGTCAGGGTGTCAAACTCAATCGCACAGGGGGGCAAAATCTGAACAGGATAAACATTTATTGAACAAACTAAAAATAAACTGTAAATGTTTAACATTATTATGAACTATAAAGTATTACCTGCAACAATGCTAGTGTGAATGCTGGAAGCTGAATTTGGCTGCTGAAAATGCTAGTGCTGATAGTTGAAGATGCTGGAATTTATTGCTAAAAACGCTGAAGGTGATAGCCAGCTAAAACATTAGCTAAATGCCAAACTAGTATAAAAAAAGCCCGAAACTTAGGTTAGCCAAAACAGCTAGCATGTAGCTGAAAAA
>NC_050522.1:24559148-24567227 GCF_002922805.2 Oryzias melastigma | reverse complement strand
AGAAAAAAAAGAAAACTAGTCAAAACAGCTAGCATGTGGCTGAAAAAATAGCTAAACTCTAAAACAGCCTAAAAAACTGAAAATGCCTAAATTATCCAAAACAGCTAGCATGTAGCTTAAATATTAGCTAAACTCCAAAAAGCCTAAACAATCTTAGATATCCAATCTTAAATATCCAAGAAGCTAGCATAATGCCAATTTTAAAAACTTTTTAACATAATTATGAATAATACAAAAGGCAGGAATATTATTCCAGAATAAATCAACTTAAACCTTAAATAACTTTCAATATTTTACTCTCCATAAAAATGATACCAGTTAGAAATAAGCACAAGATAACATCGGGTCATTAATAACAATAAATAAAATGATCTGGAGGGCCGGATAGAATTACCCGGAGGGCCGGATCCGGCCCCCGGGCCTTGACTTTGACACGTGCTTTTAATCAACAAGCAACATTTCCTGTACACTACATTTGATGTGGTGTAGGGAAAGACTTAAATATTTCTAGTTGGATGGAGTGGTCTTCCTGCACAAACACAGCGTGTCCGAGTGTCCTCACCTCCAGGGTGGTCAGCACAATCTTCTCCACGGAGGAGAAGTACGCCTCCCAGAGGAACTGAGTCTGCTGTCTGAGGGACAGGATCTTATCCGGGTGGATGGAGCGCACCGTGGTCGGGATCTGCACGCCACAAAGGACAAACTTCAGTCAGCTCAGACGTGTGGAGACAAAATGCAAGTTCCAGAGTGAATAACATGATAGATTTCACTGAAATTCCTTCATTTTAAAACTTCAAAGTAAGTCAAAATAAATGTTAGTTTGACGAGATTTCCTTTGTGTTTCTCAACTTTCTTTTTCTATGAGTTTGGTATTTAAGAGAACATTTCAAACTTTGTTTTTTAGACAGGAGTTTTTTTTTAAGTACTAATCTTCTTATATTTGTGTAGAAACTTTGAAGTCTCAGCCAGAAAGTGTTTACGGAAACGTCAGGGATTTGGAGTCCGACCTCATTCAGGTCTAATCAGCAGAAGCCCGTCTTCATTTCTCAACACAACGGCCAAAAGTTGTGAGTTTACAGACGATTGCAGCTTACAGAGTTGAATGAAAGGAGCTTGGCAGCATTTACAAAGACGCTAAAAATAGGTTTCATTCAAGGCGAAAAGGGAAGACACTAAAAATTCACAAAGAAACGAGGATTCAAAGGGAAAAACTGTAAATGCTGCAATCTTCAGAGACGGAAACATCCCTTTTTTGTGGATCTTTTGACCAAAAAAACTGTAGAAAAACCTAAAAAACATTCCAGAAAATTGTGTTTTGCTTTGTATTTAATGTTGAAAAAGTTCTTTTAGTGGAAACAAATGGGTTTAGCATCTCAGATGGAGGATAAAATGTCAAGTCTGGTATCTTCTGCTTTCCAGGTTGGCCCCAAAGGACCCAGATTCTGGAGATCAACTCTCTCTATGGGGAGATATTTGGAAAGACGACGACATCCTTCATCTCCTTTCAGGAACATCTGGATCCCATATTCATTTGATAATGCACTTGGACGTGTGCATTATCAGAAATTAACACATGCTGTGGAAGCCTGAGCAGGCGTTGGATAATTATTTTCGTGAAGTGCGTTAATTTGTCAGTATAGGGTCCTTTCTGCTTATTTTTGTCCAGATGATGAGAAAGTATGTCTTAAAGAATCCTGTGCAGTGGTACAGAATCTCTGGGCTCTGTGACCGGAACTTCTTTTGTAAGTGTGCATTATCATCGTGGATTATCACTTTTTAATCCACACCCAGCAGCCAATCAGAATCGAGTATTCATCTGGTATAAACAGAACTCAACAATGACCAACTCTGTATCAAGAACAATAATTTACATAAGGGATAAAGCTCAAAGAAGTGTGCATTATCAGAAATGAACACACGTCATGGAAGCCTGAGCAGGCGTTGGATAGTTGCTTTCGTGAAGTACATTCATTTCTGATAATGCACACTTCGAAAGGCATTATCATACTTTCAATAAATTTTTTGTACTTTAGTCTTGTTATTTTTTTCAGTTTAAATTGCTTTTTTTTAAAATGAAAAGCGTATTATTTCATATGTGGTGTGGCGCGTTGTTATGGTAACATGACAATGCGCTGCTGAGTCGATTGAGCTAACACAGATATCTACTGCAGTGGCAAAAGGAAAGCTATGTAAATGCTGATCGTCACAACAGGTTAAATAAAGCATCGGCTCAGGGAGAAAGTTCACCTCTTACCGCTTGATTTTGTCCAGAAAATGAAGAAAAAGTTTGTTTTAAAGAAGCCTGGGCAGTGATACAGAAAATGTGGGCTATTTAAACTGAACTTCTTTTGTAGGTGTGCATTATCATCGTGGTTTATCACTTTTTAATCCACACCCAGCAGCCAATCAGAATCGAGTATTCACCAGGATCATGGTATAAATAGACCTCAATGACCAACTCTGTACCAAGAACATTCCTTTCAGTAAGCGATAATGTGTAAAAAAAAGTGCATTATCAGAAATTAACACGTTGTGGAAGAATGAATTACATCGGACAGTTGCTTCCACAAAATGTTTTAATTTCTGATAATGCAGACTTCAAAGAGCATTATCATACTTATACCATGGTTTCCTACAAAACAAATAAATATTCAATTGATTTTTTGGTACTTTATTCTTGTTATTTTTTCAGTTTAGATCACTTTTTTCATTAAAGCAGACTATTTGATATGTAGTGTTACAGTAACACGATAATGCGCCGCTGAATCAGATGAGCCAACACAGACCTTGACAGCTTGTTTTTGTTCAGAATATGAGAAAAAAAGCTTGTTTTAAAGAAACTAGAGCAGTGATTCCACATTATCACTGTGGAATATCAGCAGCCAATTAGAATCGAGTATTCACCTGGACCACGTTATAAATAGAACTCAACAATGAACAATTATGTACCAAGAACATTCCTTTCACTAAGCGATAATGTCTAAAGAAGTGTGCATTATCAGAAATTAACACACGCTGTGGAAGCCTGAATGGACGGTTAATTTCTGATAATGCACACTTCAAAGAGCATTATCACACTTATACCATGGTTGCTTACAAAAGAAATAAATATTCAATTGATTTTTTTTTTTTTTTGTGAGCGTCTCCGCCGGCCGTTACCTGCAGCAGGAGCCTCTCGTCGCCGATGACCGTGGCCCTGTTCCAGTCGATGATCTCGGAGAAGGGCAGCTCCCAGCCGTTACTCAGCACCACCGGCACACAGGCAGCCTGGGACGCACAGAAACGCACAACGGTCACACACAGGCGCTACTACGGCAACAACAGGTCATCCTACAGTGGAATTTGTATGAAAAAGGACATTAATGTTTGTCAAATTTTCAAAACAGTGGCGAAAAATAAAAGCATTTCATTTGTTAGTGTTTTTGTTTGGTTAATCACGGACAGGAAGTGAAGGACGTGGACACGAAAAAGATGAAATGAGGGGAGATGGCGAGGCTGAATGTGACCTTTGGCAAATGATTGGCAGGAGAACGGAGGGATAAGAGGAGGTGTAGAAGGAGCAGCTGGTGTGTGTGTGTGTGTTTGTGTGTGCTTTTATGGTTGGGGTTTGATGTAATGACGGTGCTGTCACTCCCAGGTCATAAAGGTGTCAGCTAAACCAGAACCGGGCCTCGGGCTGCACACAAACACACACATTTAGACTACACACGTGTAGGAAAGGTCTACCTCTAAGCACAGAGACTTTCTCATGCAAAGCTCAAAAGCCTGCAGCCTCTTTGCCTTCATCCTCCACTGTGTTGTGCAAAGTCAACGGTTGGTGTGAAAATCCACGCCGGGAACAGAGGGAACGATTTCCTCCCAGCTCCAGAGCGCCGCTCGTGCACGAGCTGTGAGGCTCTTGATGCTGAGATGGGGTCAGTACTAGGGCTGGAACGATTAGTCAACGACGAATCGACTATTAAAATAGTCGATTCGTCGTTATTTTATATTATATGGAGTCAGAGTGTAGTTAAATTGAAGGTTAGGAGTTTTGGAGTTTTTTGGTATTTATTAAGGTTTTTTTAGGCTATTTTGGAGTTTAGCTAATATTTCAGCTACATGCTAGCTGTTTTGGCTAATTTAGGCTATTTTTTTTTGTTTTTTAGGCTGTCTTGGAGTTCAGCTACTTTTTCAGCTACATGCTAGCTCTTTTGGAGAATTTAGGCGAGTCTTTTTAAGTTTTTTAAGGCTGTTCTGGAGTTAGGCTAATATTTAAATACTAGCTGTTTTGGGTAATTTGGGCTTCTTTTTCTGTGTTTTAGGCTGTCTTAAAGTTTAGCTAATATTTCAGTTACATGCTAGCTGTTTTGGAGTTAAGCTAATATTTACATGCCACCCTGCACGGCTCTAAAAGCTAAAGACTAAAATTAGGGCCGTGCATGTTGATGGATTAACAAATTATGATTAACGGATTAATATTTATTATTGCAAATTAATTGCATCTCTGAGCAGCAGTCTCTCTCTTTCTCTAAGCGGTTCAGTCATCCACAGCGTGCATTAAAACACTTCATTTGGTTCTTTTCCCACTCATAACGTGGTTATTTACAAATGGAATAAATATTCAACCATTTTTTGTAATTTAATCTGGTTATTTTTTGGGTTTAGATCGCTTTTTCATAAAAAGTGGACTATTTGATCCATGGTCCGACTTGTAGTCATGTCATGTAAATTTTATTTTGTGATTATTCGCAGATAATAAGGGGTCGGCAAATACTGTAAATAAAAAAAGTGAATCACAATTGATCGCGATTAATTTCCCCAGCTTTGCTATTAATTGGTTAATTTCTTTTAATTGATTCCCGGCCCCTAAAAAATTGAATGACAGCTGGTCTGATCCTACCTATTTGAATTTATCTCATTTCTTTTCATCAGAACTTTTATTTTAATTCAAAATAAGAAGAAACAGAATCATAAAGAAGTTTAGCAGTTTGTTAAACGGTTAGAGTGATGGATGATTTTGAGGGAACTGGAAGCAGCTCGAAATGAGGAACGACCATAAAACCCTGCAGAATCCCTGCTATCAACAGTCTACGGGAGCCTGGAAGGCCATCATGCAGGCAGGGAAACGTGCATCACGTGAGCCAGATTCCTGCACACAGATGGACGGACAGACGCGCTGCCAGCAGAGTCTGTGTTCCAGAAAAACAAACGACTTTACATTCAACAAGCCAATAATAAAAAAGGCCCAGTCCAGATCCAGTGATGGGATGCGGGTTGATTCTAGCCTTTGGCGCCCGAGCGATACATATGTCCCGCATATGCAACCCTGACGAAGAGATTTTATTTGAGACATATGCCACCATCAAGGCGAAGCTTTCCTCTGTGTTTTGCCCTCGTGGGATCTGTGGTTCTTTCAGCAGGAACTCATTCTGCATGACTTATGACAGCGGGCCTTCAGAGTCACAGGAAGTGCGCTCCGCCGGCCTGGCAGCAGTTTGGCTCCGCCTCCTGCCGACATCGCAGGATGAAGGAGAGAACCACAAACCGCTTGTTCTTTTATTTATTAGGACAGAAAGTTATTGGAAAATGTGATGTAACACGTCGCTGGTATAATAAAGTGGTATAATAAAGTTTTGTTTATTTTGTTATTTGTTTATTTGACATTTTTGAGGGAACACAAACGGAGTTCCATCAGGATCTGATTAAAGGGAATGAAAAACCAGATTGTACATTTGAAATAAATGAATTTAAAATTTGAAACATAAACCTTAAACAATAACCAAATCAAAATAATGTGTATTAGTAACAGCTACTGTTTTTGTTTTTTTTCCCTTTTTTTGTACAATTTTCTTTTTAGATGTTTCGTTTTTCAGGGTTTATCCTAATTTCCGTTGAGGCGAGGCTTGGTGCCCATTAATATCAAGGGATAGAGCAATGAGCTATTGAGGCTAGAGTCGCTACGCTAGCTTGTTCTGTACGCAAAGATGGACGCCATATTGGACAGGCCAAGATGGCCGCTCACTGCTGTGCTACAATTGTACAAACAGAGCCGGAAAAACAAGAATGTGACTTCTCACAAGTAAATTATTACTGTCAGCTCATAAAGGAGAACTTCTAGAAAACAAGATCTGAATGAATTTACTCTCAATAATTAACGTTCAGGCTGATCTTGGAGGTCGACTACCCAAAAAACCTGTTATGATACGGACTGAGGAGTCTAGCAATATAGGTAAATCTCAGTTTGTGTGTAGATTTGAATTAAATCACAACCGTCCGTCAGGTATGAATTCTGGTTCATGTATAATAACCTATTTATTTATAGAAAAGTTTGAAATTTCGTTCATCTGTTGCACTTATTTTTTTCTTTATAAAATTGGACCAAAATGAAGCGTTTTGGTCGTTTTACTGTATCTGGTCTCATTGTTTGAAGACGTGTCCAATATGGCGTCGTACTTCACATATCTTGGACAACGGTAGCCGGCTAGCGTAGCATCTTTATCAATATATCTCATTAGGAAAGAGGCTATGGTGACATTCTGCCTCTGTCAATCATGTCAGCTTTAGCCAATGGGGTCAAAGCCCCGCCCCTATGAAAAATGGAAATTAAATTTTAAAAGAAAAGTCTGAATTAATAGTGTAAACTGAGGGCTGAAATCAGGGAAAAATTGACAATTGGCCAAGAACGTTTTTAGGTGTAGAGTTTTATAAATTATCTATATAATTTTTAGTATATATATTGTAAAGATTTTTTATCTTTTAGATACTTCTTTTCAAATACACTTTTTTTCCTCCAATTTTTAAAAGAGCTTACTTTTTCAAAAATAAATTTATTTCTTTACTTTAAACTGATTTGACCCCATAGAAACAAGACACCGTAACCTTTACGATAAAGATACATTTCTTCGAAAATGTCTGTAGCTTCATTCATAAATAAGCTGTTAGTTTGAAGCTTTAGGAGATATTTTTCATTTATTCTCCGTATTCTTTCAACAGAATCTTTAGTAAAATCTGCGTCTGTCTCTTTAAGACCCTAAAGGCCTGTCCTCTCCTCTGATTGGTCGGATCACTTTTTTAAAAACATCTCTTTTCATGTTGTTCTCATTCATTCACGATAAATTTGCTTGGCAACAATGGTGCAAATGTCGTATTCGGATGAGCAATATTTGTCTTTATGAAAATAATTAATACCTCGTTAGAAAGCCGACATGATAAATACTGAAAAGGGAAATTACATTTATGTCTCTTTAAATCAGCAAATAACCACATTTCTAATTGCCTGCTGTTTTCCTAAAGTCAGGCGATAATTTAACATGATTTAACATGAAGAAAGGTGATTAGAGGCAGAAAAAAAGAGCCCATTTTCTCTGGGAAAGTCTTGCCTTTTAATATTAATGAGATCATTAGTCTAAAATGAAGTTGGTAATAAACTGCTTTTCCCTCAAATCTGGAGGTAGTGTTTTTGTGGTTATTTCTGAACAACCGTGCTGCGGCGGCGAGTCGAGCACGAGTGCGGCGCCTCCTCGGGGTGTTTGTGTGATTTACCTGCAGAGCCTCCAGGAAGCGAAAGGAACCAAGCCGCCTGCCGCGAGGCACCAAGCAAAAAGTGGAATTGTGAAGCATCTCCTTGTAGTCGTACCTGCAAAAAAATCATAAAAACAGCAAAAATTCAGTTCCTTATTCGAATAAATCTTCAAAAACAGATATTCCTTCAATGCAAAGTGGTCAAAATCTATTTAATGAGCTTTTTCCTCAGAAATCAACTCCTCTTCATTTCTTTAGTCTATCAGTGACAGCAGGAGGTAGCAGAGGAGCGCTGTGGCTCCGCCTCCTTCTAACAGGTAAACCGCGCTGATTGATGGAGACGTGATGATGTCACTCTTCTCTTCAAAGTCGCACTATGGACTAAAATGTAGGGAAAGTAGAGAAGACGAGGCAGCAAAGTAACAAAAAAACAACTTTATTATTGACCTGTAGGTCAAATTAATACAACAAAATATTTCTTGTATTTCATTATTTTTTAATTAAAATATTATAAATACAATTTAGGCATCGATTTTTTTTTAAATATATAATTTGTTAAATTATAAACACCAAATTCTG
>NC_050522.1:24555566-24558012 GCF_002922805.2 Oryzias melastigma | reverse complement strand
ATGTTATATATATATATCTATATATATCTATATATATATATATAGATATATATACATCTATATATATATATTTGGGTGCATCAAGTCTTTCCTCCACAGGTTTTTTTCTCAGACATAGTGTATTTTGTTGTGTTGTGTAAATGGAAATTATATATATATATATACTTATTTATTTTAGATCCATACAATACATTCTGAACTTGTCGTCATCGCATCGTCAGTCTGTATGATACGCGTATCGCAAACGACAGTGAAAACTGCAATAAATGGTTACCATAGAACATATATTCATACATGCTCCACAATCTCATGGCAGCTTCAGGTATTTAACAAATCAAACAGAAGAATCAGTGCCTCTTACTCTATAAGAGACATTGATATATATATATATATATATATATATATATATATATAGTTGTTCTTATCCTATTACTAATTATTGCTCTGTGTTTTATGTGAGGCCATCTTGAGTGTCAAGAAAGGGCCGTATAAATTAAAGTTTTTATATCATATATATATATATATATGCACCACCTAATTAATAATTATATTTATTTTGCATTTCATGCAGTTTCTTAAGGTAAAAATATAATGTAAAATGTAAAATATAATGAGCTGTAATGGTTGCCCTCTTTGGAGGTTAAAGGACTTGCAGACAGAAAATCGTTTTCCCCCAAACTTAATCCATACAAGGTGAAGGTTACATGCGCACGAACGTGCACGCGCGCACACACACGACTCCCACTGACGCTGCACTGTAGCCGTGCGGGGTGTGTGACGGCGACTGCTGATGCTGCCTTCGCCGTCTTCCTGCGTGACCGCAGACGCTGCCGGCGAGATGTTGCTCGGGTCTCTTCTTTAGCTCGGCTCTGAGAATGTATGGACACATGACAGCCTGTGATAAAATCCCTCTGTCACTCACGCCCACGTGCACGGCGGTCTGTGCAGCACCTAACGCACAGATTCTGGCAGGCGACAGCTGCACTGCCTCACACCGACGCCCATCACTTGTGGATGGAGATGAAGAAGCCACGTTAGCCTTTAATTCCACACCAGCTGTCTGCATGCGCGTGTGGACGGACCGACCAGCAGCAGATGAATACAAGTTGGTGATATAACTGTAAACCGACTAGTTTGGGACGATCACTGCTCTCTAAAACTCTTCATCTTCTCCGGATTTGCTCAGAAAGTTTCATCGTCATGCTGACGTCCACCTTCATCTCAGTCAAGACCCACTTCAGTGAAAACAAGACCTTTTTTGATGGAGGACATTAAAAATTAACCTTATAATAGGAAAAAAAAATTCCTGTTTGAAAAGAATTGGATTTGTGATGTAGAAATACAGTGGGCGGGGCCACATGCTCCGCCCCATTCTGATGCATTCACTGGTAGACAAACAGATCCATGAACGTCTTTGTTTTCCTCCTTTGAGCGAGTAGGTTGCTCCTCCCACCTCCTGGTGGCTACCAGGCGACCATGTAAACAGAGAGCTCTCAGGAGGTTGGGGTTGCTCTGCCCCAACGGTCCTGCCCACAATGGGAAGTATTGCTGCTCTGCAGAAACTATGTCCCAGAACTGGGATCCCCAAGACCTACTTTTTTATCCATTTTATTTATGATCAATCATAATATAATCAATATTGTAAATAAGAACATGTTCTTAATACGTTACCTGGTTAAAAAAAGGGTAAATAAAATAAAAATCTATTTCTGAAGGAAGTCAATTTAGAAAAACTGCTGGATTCTCCCACCACGTCCAACAAGTCGCTCGGTCTCGTGTTGAAAACCCACCAACCACTAAACTGAAACCTTCAAGCTAGCTAAGTTAACAAAAAACAAAGTTTCTGAAACAGAAGAACTTCAAAATAAAAGAAATCTGCATTTAAACAGACACAAAATCCATGAGCCTTCACTCCAAATGTGGATTTATTATTCCAACAGACCATAATAATAATGCAGAATATTCAGCAACCGGCTGCTTAATGTAACGAGGATGTTGCTAATAAAGTTGAGCTTTTTTTAAATTGTATTTTTAACATATTAAAAGAATACCAGCTTGTGACCTTTTTATACTTGAATGTATCCTATATGAAATAGTGTACAAACTAGAAAAGTTGTATTACCTGCGATAATACTAGCGGGATGTTTTTGGTGAATATTGTTGTTGAAGATGTTTGGATACTTTAGGTGCTAAATAATGTCCTTAACTTAACAGCTTAACATTTTGATACCAATTGCAAAAGTTTCAAAGTGTACAAAGATTTTCTTGAAAAAATAGTAACAATTTGGAAAATTTTAAAATGAGTGAAAGGTATAAATACAAAAAGTAAAAGCATGAATGTCCTTAATGCGCTAAACGTTTTGATACCAAACTTTGATAAATTAGCACAAAGAATTGGAAGAATTTCTTGAAAAATTGCAAAAAAAAATAAATTAAAGGTACAATT
>NC_050522.1:24544728-24555473 GCF_002922805.2 Oryzias melastigma | reverse complement strand
ATGTGTAAAAGCTATGAATACCAAAGTACAAGTATGAAGGTCCTGAACGTGCTGAATGTTTTGATGCCTGACTTGCATGATTTGCAGGGAGCTCACAAAGTATTTTTGAAAATGGCAAAAAATGCTCAAAAGCTCCTGAACGGGCTGAAAGTTTTGATTCCAAAGTTGCATAACTTGGAGAAAATGCGCAAAAAATGTAAAGAATTTCTTGACGAAAATAAAAAAACTTGCTTAAAAATGTAAAATGCGTAAAGGTTTGAATATATTATGAATGTCCTGGACGTGCTGAACGTTTTCAGATTGCTTACATTTATAAATTGCACAACGAATTGGAGGAATTTCTAGAAAAATCGCAAAAATTGCGTACAATTTAAAAATATGTAAAAGCTCAGAAAACCAAAGTACAACCAAGAATGTCCTGAATGTGCCAAACGTTTTGATACCAGTCTTGCATAATTTGTGGGAAGTGCACAAAGAATTTGAATTAAAAAAAAAAAACAAATCACAAAAATTACGAAAAATTTTAAAATATTTAACAGGTATGAACACCTCTAGTACTAGCCTAAATGCCCTAAATTCCGTTGATACCTACAGTATATTTTAAAAGTTTCAGAAATGCACAAAGAATTTAAAGTATTAAAAAAAACTCAAAAATTGCAAAAAGTACAAGCGTGAATGCCCTGAACGCTTTGATAACATGATTGCTTGAGTTTTCAAAGTGCATCAAGTTTTTGAAGGATTTATCCTCATCAATATATCAAAGGTAAAAGGTGTAGGAGCTGAACAAGGTGAACGTTTTGATAGCAGGATTGTTGAAAGTGTGATTCAGTCTTTACAAAAAAACGTACGGAAAAGAGAATCACTAAATATACTTAAGAGATTTTAAGAGAGATTAAAGATATTTTACACGGGAAGAAGACAAACTTTACCACCAAATGTTGTAGGAAAAAATTGGACATCCACTTCAGTTACATACCGGCCAGTCTATGAAAATATTGTCCGACATTTAACTGATCTGTGGCCTAAAAACGTCCTAAAAAAACATCGATTTTGTGATTTTGGCTAAATAAAACCCCAACATAATCAAAATGAAAAGACCCTCTGGGAACACGCTGAAAATAATCAAAAAAAGATCAGAGTGAGACTCTTTTCCAGCAAAACTGAGGACGAAGCATCGTCAAAGTTTGAGAAATGAAAGGTTTTGATGGCAAACGGCTGTAAGGGTTAAAAGAAGATTGCGGGTCAGACGCTGGAATGAGGTGAAGAAGAGTCACAACCTTCAGCCCGTCTTCCTCCTCCTTCTTCAAGCCTCCTGGTTTACCCGTAATGTGGAGGTCAGAGGTCACACATCGCGTCTGCCGTCCCCATGAGCTCCGCTCCTCCACACATTTACTTTTCCTGTAATGCTCCTTTGCAGTTTGCGGGAGTTTGTGTGGAGGCTGAACTCTCCTCACACCTCGGAGCAGAGAGAACGGAGGTGCATGTCTATGACAGCATTAAGGCTGCTGCTCGCTGGACGGATAATGACTCTTGGAGGGAAGGAAAGGAGTCGAGCGTGCGGAAGACGCTGGAGAGACAATAAAGTACATCTGCTCCAATAAACAGAGGGGCTGACCTCTGCTTGTGCAACCAGCTGTTTTGTATTCACATGTGTACCGCAGGGGGAACCAGCCATCAATTAGAGGATAAATCTGAAGCTCAAACTATTAAAACCGCGGATTTTATTTCCTACAGGAACAAACTTTTGTCTTTGAGTCTAAAAAGATTGAACTGCTACCACTGAAGTCTCAAAGGAGTAAAGGAGCACACACCAGGTGTGAATGGGTTAAAAAAATCTCAAAGAGCATGCTAACGTGTCGCCATGGCAACGTGTCATTAAGTGCCTTTGTTTGCAGTGACTTAATTACATGGGAGGGGTGTTCTGCTGCACCGCAGGAGTCGCTGTGGAAGTGGGAAAGGGTTGAGAGTGACATCATCACTCCGAAGGTTTTTTGTTGACTTTGCTGTAGAGAAAGGATGAAGATGCGGTTAACTTGGTAAAGGTTGGCGGCTCTGTCAGCAGTCGCATGGCAACTGATGACACGGAAAGTAGCAGCTGTAAGAACGGTTCTAAAGATTCAGCGGTACGTCTGGTAAAGGATGCAACATGTTTGTTTGATTAGAAATACGCACAATTAAAATTACACAAACTTCTTTTTTTATTTGTTAATAAGCAAATAACAATCATTGACCCCTCCCCCTCGTGTTCCAAACAGGAAGTACCTTTTGGTTTCAAGAGACCAAAATCCCGTCGACTTCCATGGAAAAATTGACAGTTATTTCTGTCATTACATTTGTAAGAATATCCATTCTTGCTCTTTCTTCTTAACACGTTCTTTCTAATCCTATTTTTTTTAAATGATATTTTTTCTTTATTGTAAGTTATTCAAGTTATAAACTAACCAATCAGATCCCTGGGTAAAAGCATGTGGTGCCCGCTGGCCCCACCTTAAACGTTTGATTGATATATTCTCCTGTGTGGCCTTAAGACACGCCCACTTATGATTGCAGACAGTAATGTCTCTAAAAACGTGACCCACACCGACTTGGACCAATCACTGGCGTTGGATTTGAAAATGGCGGCAGACGTAAGCCACAGTGACGGTTTTGGGATTTTCTATGAGTGACGTCGGGAGAGATAATATGTCTATGAGTGTGGAGGTCCGAGTATGGATCCATCCTTTCTTGTATCAACGGTTCAGGGTAGTGGTGGTGGTGGTGTCATGGTGTGGGCGACATTTCTTGGGCCCTTTTGTACCAACAAGATGGTTCCAACGATACAGTCTACCTGAATATTGTTGACCATGTCCATCCGTGTATGACCACAGTGTACCATCTTCTGATGCTACTTCCAGCAGGATAAGGCACTATGGCCGCCACGATTAGTCGATGAAATGAGGAGGGTGGCTGGGCGCTCCCTTAGAGAAAGGGGGAGGAGCTCAGTCACCCGGAGAGACGCTTCTTCTCCTTATAGAGAGGAGCCAGTCGAGGTGGCTCTGGCATCTGGTCTGGATGCCTCCTGGATGCATCCCAGGAGAGGCATTCTGGGTATGTCCCGCTGGGCGGAGGCTCCGGGGAAGACCCAGGACACGCTGGAGAGACTATGTCTCTCGGCTGGTCTGGGAACGCCTCGGGGTCCCTCCAGAGGAGCTGGAGGAAGTGACTCGGGCATCTGGTCCGGATGCCTCCTGGATGCCTCCCAGGAGAGGCATTCTGGGTATGTCCCGCTGGGAGGAGGCTCCGGGGAAGACCCAGGACACGCTGGAGAGACTTGGTCTCTCGGCTGGTCTGGAGACGCCTCGGGGTCCCTCCAGAGGAGCTGGAGAAAGTGACTCGGGCATCTGGTCTGGATGCCTCCTGGACACCTCCAAGGAGAGGCATTCTGGGTATGTCCCGCTGGGAGGAGGCTCCGGGGAAGACCCAGGACACGCTGGAGAGACTATGTCTCTTGGCTGGTCTGGGAACGCCTCGGAGTCCCCCCAGAGGAGCTGGAGGAAGTGACCGGGGAGAGGGAAGTCTGGGCATCTTTGCTTAGACTGCTGCCCCCACGACCCGGTCCCGGATGAGAGGAAAAAGATTTATGGATGGATATGTTGACGATTAAAATAGTCAACAACTAATTCAATACTCAATTAGTCGACTAACCAACAAAAATAATCGGTGATTAGTCGACTTTAAAAATAATCGTTTGTGACAGAAACACCGTGTCATAACGATGGAAACGTCTTTCTTGAACAAGACAATGAGTTCATTGGACTCTAATGGCCTCTGCAGTCACCAGAACCCAATAGAACCTTTGGGATTGATGGGAGATCAGCATTATGGATGTTCAGCCGACAAATCTCCAGCAACTGCATGATGCCATCGTGTCAATATGGACCAAACTCTTGAGGAATGTTTCCATGTTGAATCTATGCCACCATGGATAGAGACATAGAAGGTATGGAGCTTTACATATTTGTAGTATCAGCCTTAACCTCAAAATATAAACATGATTGAAGATTGTATTTTATAGATAAGATGCTAAACTATCCCCTGTGCTTTTCTAGGTATGTTGATGTTGGGGGGGGTCATCTGGACCCCAGAAGACAGTGGTCAGAATTATTTTTCCAATGGTTTTTGATTTCCACTGGTGTCCATGGTAGTCATGAAATCCTCTCCACCTTCATCCATATTTTTCATTGGATGGATAAGACGTCAATGTGAGACTTGGGTCATCGAGACCCCATAAGAAAGCTCAAAGGTTTGTTCTCCTAAAAGTTCAAATCCTTCATATCTGACTACATTTTTAGCAACATGTTTGTTTGGCTGTCTCCATGCCAAGCCTCATAATGCACTTTAATTTGCATGTTATTGTCTGCAAAGTGCTCTATAAATAAAGTCTTGATGGACCAATCTGCCTTTGTTTGAAGAAAAACTCCTGAGAACAAAGTGCCAGGAGGAAGACTTGGCTCCTGGTTTTGTGTTTAACAAGAGTCCAGCAGACACCTAAACGCTCCGTCCTCTAGGAGATAAGAGGAAAAACAAAACCCCATCCAGTCCGATTGTCTTACAGGAACCAGAGAGAAAAGGATCCAATTTGCTGCTTATTGAGGCTGTTTTTACATTATCCTCCCAGACCTCTCTCATGACTCCCTCTTCATTCTGCTGGCTAATTTCTTTGTCTTTCCGAGTGGGTTTTGTGTGAGTCAGTGGAAGAATGGGCGTCTGGTGGCCTGATCGCTGAAACAGAAGGATTTTTTTCCCCGCTCTAATGCAGCGGGGCTTGGAAACTGAATCTAACGCGCCGTGTGAGCACTATCTGGACGAAAAAATGTTCTGCTCTGTGCTGCTGCTGCACAAGGACGGAAAAAATATGCTAAACAAAAAGGGAGGATGCTCATGAACGACACAGAAACATCAGAGTGTAAGTGAAGCAAACTGCTGTGTGGGTTTGTCCACATCTTTACCCAGAAGCTCTGAGAGAGAACATCCAGATGTGCTCATGTCCATTTGGTCCCTCAGCGGTTATAACTCCTGCTGTACACTCAGCAGCTAATTCATTAGCCCACTTAGCATTCATTAGCCACCTTATGCTAATACAAATCAGCTCTCCAGCATGAGGTCCTCAAAGCCAAATGAACAGGATTTCTGTGTTCAACCCGTGAAGGCCGGAGGTTGACTGGAGTTTCCTGCACCAATGGGTGCAGAATGCTAAGCTAGCCTGGTTAGCTGGTAACCAAAGACTGAAGTGGACCAGAATGCTCAAACCGGCTAATCCTAATGATCATAACAGAGTAGTTCCTCCCACCTTCAGATTCAGACAGCACCAGAAAATGGCAAACGCACAATATAGTGCACTATTTAGTTAGTGGGGGGGGCATTTCGGACATAGCTCAGGTGAGCGTTCCCACTGGCCAAAAAGACACACAATCCACAATAAAGCTAAAATATTAATTAAGTGCTAACTAAGCCTAAGAAACAGAAAAAGCCTAAGGTTGTGTCTGAATTCCTCCCCTAATCTCAATAAAGTGCGTTCGCCATTTTTAGTGCTGTTCGGATCTACTAATTAAGAAAATTGAGCCCACTGGAAATTTCCCAGAAGTCTTTGTGAAAAACTAGCGTACATCAATGGTCACTAGATTGGCGGATATGAACCACAATGCACTGCGGTTGAACAATTTTGAACAAATAAACGTGTTTAAATGTAATATTTGAATAAACCATCCACATTTTTACCATCAGAACACAGTGGAGTCATAAATAAACGTCGTGAAATCTGCTTTCACTTTCGGCTTATCCCTTTAGGGGTCGCCACAGCGTAACAGCACCCACTGTTTCGCATCAGTTTTTACGCCAGATGCCCTTCCTGTCCCAACCCTGTACTTGAGGGGCACAGGGACCCAGTTAGGCAGCAGCAACAAGGGTCTTGTCTATAATAAACGTCGTGAAATGTTCGTCTTTATTTGTTTTTTCCCTTTGTGAAATCAATCACGTCATATCTGGTCTTTAGAAAGACGAAAGAAAAATAGTGAGCATCGTGTCTGAATTACCTTTAAAATCTAGGGCACTATATAGTCCCACACTACGTAGTTATTTAGTAGTTAGGGGTTAGGGGGGGATTCAGTTAAAGTCCATGTTAGCCAAAACAGCTGAAATCTAGCAGAATCTCATTATAACTTCCAACTTTACTACATTCTGACTCCATACAATATAAAGTAACGACTAATCGACTATTAAATTAGTCGTCGACTATTTTAATAGTCGATTAGTCGACTATTAAAATAGTCGACTAATCGACTATTAAAATAGTCGATTAGTCGACTAATCGCGGCAGCCCTAGTGACGTCAACACTTTGCTTTGTCCATAGCTTTTATGGACCCTTCACAGACCCGGACAACCCAAAAACCTCCAGACCCCCACGAGGGGTTAACCTGTTCTGGTGCAAGCGACTGAGGCTTCAGAGAACAACAATCCTTTGAACAAATGTCTCCAGTTTGTGAAGTTCTGAGATCCTCCATCTGCTGTTTTGAAAAAGTCCAGCGGAGTGAGAACGGAGTGTTCAGATGTCCTCTTTTCTGACTCCTGGCATCAAACCGAACGTCCATATTGACTCGAGTGTGAGCAGGCCCGTAATGTGGCAGCTTTTTCTGCCCCGTCACAACAGCTTCCTTGGTAAAATTACTGATTGATTCGTCTGAGCTTCTTCTTCTCTTGTTTATCCTGTTATTTTCCTTCACTGTCACCTCAGCTGAGTACACACCGCCGACTGTCACAATGGACCCTTAAGCTCCTGTCAGAATGTGATACCACCAACACGATTGGGTTAATGTGTGCGATTCGATGAAGGCCACCTTCATGCTTTGTTGAAGGTAACCCTTGAAAGCGTACATGGATACGTCTCTGTTTGATGCCAACACCAAACCCACACCTGTCAGAGTTTGCCCGGGGAGTCCCTGTAATTCACTGCGGCAGAATGAAATCCAAACCAGGTGGGAGAGATTCTGAAAATGTCACGCCGGTTTCTTATATTTGTGTTCCAATAAGAGCTGGACAGCGAGGATAGCTGCAGGAGGTGGGCGTTTACAGCTGAGGCCAAAATAAGAACAAAACATGTCCACACACTATCTGAAATAAGACTCATTACCGGGCGACTTGGGTTTGGTACATCCGTGCAAACGTCTGCCTACGTTTGGGTCAGGAGCGGGTTCTTCCCTGCGTCGCACACCTCCATGCGGAGATAGGAAGTTTTTAAAAATAGCCATCTTTCCTGGCGCCAAGCTAATTCAGCATGGCAGCTTTATCCTCTCTTCAACTTGTCCGCTCAGACTGTTTCTCTCCTGCGAGCAGACGGAGGACGTTTGTCAGTTACATTTTGTGTCACAAATCTCGGAGGAGTTGTGGGATTATTCCGCAAAATGATCAGAGTATGAAGGGAATGTGCTTTTATGGGATGAGTCACGATCAGACCGAGTACTTCTTGCACGAAGGCCCTGTGTGGTCTTGGAGATGGGGGGTCAGAGACATCGGAGACCAGCTGTGGCTCGCTCTGCACCACGGAGAAAGTGTCTACATGTGGACAGAGACCATCTGTAGACATGCCAGTACATGCTCTACTGCCTTTTTGTCATTAGACGCTGAAACATGGCTGAATAACCACCACAATGTACCAGGAAACCTTCTATCTAGTGAGCATACACTTGCTTTAAGTTTATATCTATCACCAAAGTGACTAACGATATATGTTGAAATACAGACAGTAGAAATACGTCGGTGCTAGTTTTAATGGATCTAAGTTTAATACCGTCGACGACGCTATACTACTAACGGAAAACATTTTGTGGGTCCTACTGGGCCAGTACTAAACTGGTTAAAAACTTGGAAAACAGGAAATATTTTGTGTCAATTGGTAACTTCACCTCTGAGCCAACAGAAATTACATGTGGAGTGCCCCAAGGCTCCATCCTGGGACCACTTCTATTTAACATCTACATGCTCCCACTGGCCCAGGTTATAAAGAACAACAACATTAGTTACCATAGCTATGCAGATGACACACAGATATATATTAGACTGACACCAGGAGACCGAGGCCCTGTACAGGCTCTTGGTAAATGCATTGAGGACATTAATGACTGGATGTGTCACAACTTACTTCAATTAAACAAAAACAAAACTGAGGTTATTGTCTTTGGGGCTAAAGAAAAAAGGTTGGACGTCACTACAGAGCTTCAATCTATTCAACTAAAAACTACCAACCAGGCCAGAAACTTGGGTGTAGTGATAGACACAGACCTACATTAAGGCAGTCACACTGCAGGCCGTGGGCCGAACTTTATAAACATTTAAAACCAAAACTAAAATTTTAAAACTTTAAAACTGTAACTTTTCAACATAATTATGAACTAGATATATAAGATTACCTGCGATAATGCTAGTGTGAATGTTGTAAGCTGAATTTGGCCGCTGAAGATGCTGAAATTGACAGTTAAAATCGCTGAAGCTGATAACTAGAAACGCTTAAGCTGATGGCTGAAAATGGTGAAGCAAATAGCTTCAAGCTAAAAGCTAAAAATACTAAAGCAGAAAGCTGAAAACGCTGAAGCTAATGGCTAAAAGCCGTGAAGTCGATAGCTAAAAACGCTAATGTTGATAGCTAAAACCGCTGATGCTGATAGCTGAAAACGCAGAAGCTAGTAACTAATTAGCTTAAGCTCATGGTTGAAAATGGTGAAAGTGATAGCTGAAAACGCTAAAGCTAAAAGCTGAAAATGCTAAAGCAGAAAGCTGAAAACAGTGAAGCTGATAGCTGAAAAGGGTGAAGCTGATAGCTAAAACGCTAAAGCTGATGGCTAAAAACGCTAAAGTTGATAGCTGAAAACGCAGAAGCTAGTAACTAATTAGCTTAAGCTCATGGTTGAAAATGGCGAAAGTGATAATTGAAAACGCTAAAGCTGATAGCTGAAAACATTGAAGCGAATAGCTATATATGCTGAAGCTGAAAGCTGAAAACACTAAAGCTAAAACTGAAAATGCTAAAGCAGATAGCTGAAAACGGTGAAGCCAATAGCTAAAAACGCGAAAGCTGATGGTTGAAAACCATGAAGCCGATAGCTGAAAACGCTGAAGTTGATAGCTAAAAACGCTGATGCTGATACCTGAAATCACAGAAGCTGATAGGTAAATACTAAATTAGCCTATAAAACAAAAAATTAAACTTTGGTTAGCAAAAACAGCTAGCATGTAGCTGAAAATTAGCTAAACTCCAAAATAGGCTATAAAAGTTTTAAACTTTAAAACCGTAACTCTTTAACATAATTATGAATAATAAAAAGGCAGGAATATTATTCAAGAATAAATCAACTTAAACCTTAAATAACTTTCAATATTTTACTCTCCATAAAAACATATTTTATCAAAATTATACAAGTTAGAAATGAGCTCAAGATAACATCGGGTCATTGATAACGATAAGATAAAATGATCTGAAGCGCTGTGACTTTTACACGTGATGTAGATGATAGCTGCTGTAGGTTTTTACATAACAAATTTCAACCAAAATCTAGCGAATCTTCCTGTGCGCTCCAACCGCTCATGCAGATATTATCCAGCACCGATGACACAATTAGACGCTCGCTTTTGCATCTAAACTGCCCAGAGAACAACCCTGTTATCTCCAGAGCACCTCCAACCATTACCAGGGTCCCATCTGCTGGTAAAGACCGGTCCGACTTCTCACCAATGGGTGAGGAGAAACTTAATCACACCTAATTTCTTGTGTGCAAACACACTCTAATGTATTCCCTCTGAAGGATCCTCTAAATCTAAATAAAATCCCGGTTTTGGAGCCACCTGGGTCCCCCAACACAACAAATCAGTAAAGGTTTGCTCCGGCACAGGCAGCCCCGGAATACCAAACGGCACAAATAAAAATGAGTCTCAGCGATTAAATACAGCCCACACTTTGAAGCATTTAAACAAATCGTAGCTGTAAAGGACTTCTGTGCAGATATTTGACCTTCCTGTCATCGCTCCTCAACGATGTCACGTCAGAATGTTCCTCATTCTGCACAAGGTACAGCGCAGAGGGAGTGAGGCGAAAACGCTGAAAAACAAACCCACGTCTGTCCTGAAGAACACGCCAGCTGTCACCTTCTGTCAAACAGTGGGAGGCCCTGCTGCAGTCTCTGTCGCATGGAGGCCTAATGAAACCAGTCGGGCTGATGGGAAATAGGGGAAAATATGAAGCCGGAACATTTACAGCAACACCTTTCTATGGAATCATTCCTGGACATCCGTCTATCCAAACCTCATAAATTATTGTGGCAGACGGCGAGATGACACTGGAAGCTGTAAACGTAAAGGTTATGTTCCATTTGACTGTAGCAGTGTGGTATATTCCAATGATTGGGTTTATTCTCTCTTAAGTCTCACATTTGAAAGTTTTCCCCCTTTATGACATGTAGTTCATTAAAGTCCCATCATCTTTTGATCCATTTTCAAAGTTATGATTATGCTGAATTTGTCGTTTTCTTGGACATAGCTTCTGCAGAGCAGCAGGTGTTCAATAGAAATTCACCTCTGAGTTGTGGGCGGGGCCATTGCTGTAGGGCGAATGTGGCAAGGTCAAGGCCCGGGGGCCAGATCCGGCCCTCCAGATCATTTTATTATTATTAATGTCTTTATCTGAATGGATTTGTATGATGGAGTGTGTGAGCTGCTGTTA
>NC_050522.1:24533938-24544648 GCF_002922805.2 Oryzias melastigma | reverse complement strand
ATTTTATGGAGAGTAAAATATTGAAAGTTATTTAAAGTAACAGTTTTAAAGTTTTAAAAATTGGCATTCTACTAACTTTCTGGACTATTTTGATATTTACTAAGATTTTAGGCTATTTTGGAGTTTAGCTAATATTTCAGCTACATGCTAATTTGGGCTATTTTTTTGTTTTATTTAGGTTTTCTAGGAGTAAGGCTAATATTTACATGCTAGCTGTTTTGGCTAATTTGGGATTTTTCAGTTTTTTAGGCTGTTTTTAAAGTTTAGCTATTTTTTCAGCGAGATGTTTGATTAACTTAGGCTTTTTTTTCCAGTTTTTTAGGCTAATTTAGCACTTAGCTAATATTTTCGCTGGCTATCAGCTCAAGCGTTTTCAGCTATCGGCTTCAGCGTTTTCAGCTATCGGCTTCAGCGTTTTCAGCTATCAGCTTCAGTGTTTTCAGCTATCAGCTTTGGCCTTTTCAGCTATCAGCTTACAGTATAAAGCATACCGAACAAATAAGGTGCATTAGGAGAGACAGAAAGTGAGTGAAAAATACATCAGATTTTACTAAATTTATAGTTTACAAGTATTGAGAATATGCTAACATGCTAACATCTGTAGCATGCTACGCATGTGCAGCTAATGTTGCAAACTGGTTCTAGAGTTAGTCTGACTGATGGATTATTCTTTGAACTTTTTGTTTCTTTTTATAAATACAGTACATGAATCTAGTCGTCTACAAGTGGACGCATCAGAGTGAGGCGGAGCTTGTAGCCCCGCCCATTTTGTTCTCTACATCACAAGAACGCTCTTTTTCAAACTCCTTTTTTTGGTCTAATTTTATTTCCCAACAATTTGAATAAGAACTACTCTACTCTTTATATATGTTCTCCATCATCAGAAAAGCCACAAACAGATTTTAGAAACACCATTTTCATGTGAAGAAGTTCTGAACCTCCTTTTGATCTCTGATGGATTTACTTGAGGCGGTGTTCTCAATTGTACCTTTTTGTGTGTTTTTTCCCCCAAACAAAAGACTCACACTTGTGTTCACACACACACAAGCGCACAGATTCATCCGAGAGTGAGTTTGACATCAGCATCAAACACAAACGATGTCAGCACTGCATGACACTGGAGAGCAGCGTGATGTCTGAGACAGTCTCTGCTCCACGGTGAGTGTGAGGAGATACTGAGAAGGTACAGCTGTCAATCAAAGCACGGAAGCAAGCAAAGTGATGCTCTACGCAGCCAGTTCATCAGCACCATGTGTCAGTCACACCCCGAGATCACATCGACTGTCTGTCGGCCATCTGACGCCGAGCGAAGGAGACAAACATCACAAAAGGATGTTCTAAAAAATGAGGAGAGACGACAAAACGTCCACAATGATGCAATTATGATTCAATTTAGATTTTTTTGCTTTAATTATGCAAACAAATTCAATATTTATAAGCCCCTCAGCTCTGTATTCATTAAGGAGAGAAAATGTCTGCCCGTCTCTGTCATTAATCATGGATAGATGTCAGATGGAGGTCCACATTCAGATTCAGCGCGAGCAGCAAAGCCTTGTGGGTTTGTGTCTGTTCATCTGTATGTGGGATCCCATGCAGCTGTTGTCGGTGCTGACCCGCTGCGACCCGCCACCTTCCAGTTTGGGCCTGGATGCAGAGCCGCAGTCTAATGATCAGCCGGGGCTCTACAGGCAGACGGGGCTGGACTTCATGATTACCAATTAAACGAGGGAACGGTGACCAAATATTCTCAATATTAGCCTATAATTAAATACATGAGTTCAGCATAACTTATGCAAACACGAGTGTGCATATTTTATAGAGATTCTCTGAATGGTATGAACATGTTTTAGTATATTTTTCAAAATAAAATGGGTTTAAAATAGGACTGGATATCGCCAATATTTTCAGAATCGATTCAATTTCAATTGTTTATTGTTTAGTATTTTTTTGGTTCTTTCAATCCTCTCAATTCAATTTAATTTTTTAAATTATTAAATTATTAATCTATATAAATGTTTTGAAGATTTTCATATGACAACAGTTCTTCTGCCTCTCCTGGAGGGCGTTTCAGTTTGCCCACTAGGTGGCGATGGCGCTACAGCATTACACCTTATTCCAGAAGAAGAAGGAAATATGAGCAACAAATGGTTACTTAAAAAAATGAGTTTGGAAAATTCATGTAAAGATGCTCATTTCAGCATCAATGTATGTTTAGGTTAGCATTAGCCGTCCTATGGGAAATCCCATTATACGTTAGCATCAAGCTATTCATTTTTTGTGTGGTTAATTAATTGTGATCTGTTATTAATTAATCTCTTTTATTTTTAACCAAAAGCTTAAATTTGAGGTATTTTCTTTTAAATTAGTGACATTGTAGTACAGTAAAAGATAAAAATGTAACAAAAAAGTGGCTTTATGAAGCGCTAATTATCTGGGTTTATATTTCTTTATCTTCAAATCAATGTATTAATTTATATCTAAAATGAGTTTGATATATCCAGGACTGCACTGACCTTTCTTCATTAGAAAGCGTTTAAAACCATCTTTTTAAAATTGCTTTTAATCTTTAATTTTATTTCATAATTAGTTTTCCCATTTTTAAATTTAATGTTTCTTATTACTGTATTTTCTAATGTAATTTGCTTGTTTTGTAATGAGTATCTTTTAAAAGCACTATATAAAAAATGTATTATTATTATATATCTGTGATTTGAGTTTATATTTTATCGTATTATTCCATTATCAAATCAAATCAAACATGTAACCGTACGTCTTATTTTAGTGTGGATCCATTGATCTGCATTAAAATGTCTTTTTTAGTTCAATGGTCAAAACTAATATGACCTTTAAAAAACAGAGATTTCCCACAATGCATCACAGGCGAAATGGTTTTTGAAAATAACCAAAATTATGTTTTACAGAAATATTTTTGCATACATTTAGTGTTTTACATTATCATGAAACTGTTAATGCACAAACTCCATAGTGGTTATTTGGTGAACCGGATCCAACGACTGTCTGGCAGCGAAAAGCAGAACATTATAAATGGTAATGTTAGTCTTTTCAAAGAATTTACATTATATTTTCTACTAAATCTGAATGAAAAAGCTAATATAAAGTTAAAAATCTATAGAAAATTACTAGAATGCAGTTATTCTTTTCTATTTAGTCTTCTTATGAAGTGCCTACTAAAAAAATGGGTGACTACCTTCGATGATAGCTCCTCCCACATGCAGCGGAAGTGGCAGGTTTGAACGTAGTATTAGTTTAATAAATAAATACACAATCAGAATGCCAAATTAAATGTTTACTGTGGCGACTACTAATGTTAAATTGGTATAAATAGCTGTGGACCAAGCACAGAGCCCTGTGGTACGCCACGAGGATTCGTTTACAGTGAAAAACTCGAAATAATCTAAATAAACACGACTGAAACCAACAGTTCCCCATAATGCAGATGGTTGGTTCCACTCACTGAGATAGAATCAGAGTAAACAACAGAATAAACCATTGAATGTATCTGAGAACTGGACCGAGTGAATGTGACATCACCGATAGAAAACAAGTTACCTAAATGAAGTCATGCAGTCACGTTTTTGACATATGAACGCCGCCATATTGGAGCCAGACATCAGTTAGCAGTCACGATATCTGTTGAGTTTGACGTCACCCATTGAAAATGGCTAACGTCCCATTTCTCAATTCGTTTCCAACAAAATGAAGCTAATTCAGCCGCCATATTTTTCCGATACGGAGGCGGCCATGTTGGAGCCAGACATCAGTAAGCAGTGACGATATCTGGGTGAGTTTGACATGACTCATTAAAAAATGGCTGACTACCACTTCTCAATTCATTTTCAACAAAGTGAAGTTAATTCAGCCGCCATATTTTTCAGATACAGAGGCGGCCATATTGGAGCCAGGCAACAGCTAGCAGTGACGATATCTGGTGAGTTTGACGTCACCCATTAAAAAATGTCTAACTTCCGACTTCTCAAAAAATCTTCAAAATTAAAATGAAGCTCATTCAGCCGCCATATTTTTCCAATATGGAGGCGGCCATGTTGGAGCCAAATGTCGTCAGTAAGGTGTCAATGTTTCTGGCCAATCAGGAGTGTTGGAAGGCCACTCCCCAACCACATGACAGTGAGCTACTTAAAATCCGTCAAACGTTTGGAACGTCGAGTGTGAAGGCCAGCAGGCTCCGCCTACATTTTATTGAAGCATCTGATTGGCCAGCACAGCTTGAACTACAGACAAAATGTAATTAAAAAAAGATGATTGTAAAGAATCTCAAGTAAATAAAAAGTGTAAGTAGTGGGTACGTCCAGAGGGGAGGGGTGACTTGGTCCAGTTCTTATTAACAATCAATGGTAAAACAGTCCAAACTACTGTTTTTGTCTGCATCTCTCTATGAACGGCCCCTCGGGGGTGTTTTTGGTCACATGTCGCACCCCTTAACCTGTGACTGAACCAAAGCCCCAAAGCGGGGCGGGGTCACAAGTCACGGGTCAAAGGTCAAGCTGGTCCCCACCCTGAGGAAACAAAGCGGTGGAGGAAGCCTTTCACAGAGGATATTGTGGCTTAGGATCATCCTGACGGGGGAGTTGTGTTGTCTGTGTGCTTGTCTGGGTCTTTGTGTTCTTGACTCTTTGTGCGTCTGAGGAGACCGACGTCCACATATTTGTTGTGGGTGAAAATATGCTTCACTTCTCTGATTTACAGTTTGTATCTGCCTCAGCACATAGTGGTCAGACTTGACGTTCGTGTCAGAGCGTCTGTGTGTGTGTTTGCGTGAGCGGCCGAGGCGAAGAGCAAACCTACCGCGGGCCACCCCCGGAGCTCTGCACTTGGCTTGGCGGGGAGGATGTGTGTACAGGGAACAGCTGTTGTGCAGCGCTACATGGGGAGGTCAGGGGGAGACATGGAAGGACTACAGCTGTGGCCCGAGGCTTGTGGGAACGGCAGCTTGAGCAACGTGGGAGAGGAGAGGAGGAGGATAGATGAGAGGAGATTCAATAGGAGGGGAAAGCTGAATTTACAAGCCGGGACAAGATGAAGCGGTCAAATGACACAAGGAAAGAACGCGTGGTGGGAGCAAGAGAGTCCTCCGAGAAAAGGGGATGTCCGGACGTTTGAGGACGTGGCGAGGCCGGATATAGGCGTGGGAAAGGGGGGGCAATGCCCCCTGTGTAAGATCCACAATTAAATAAAGAAATAAAATCTACAAAAAGCTGACACAATCAATCCCAGTGTTTTTAGCCAAAATCAAAGAACCTGTGTCGTTTTTTAAAGATGTATTTTTGGCAGGAGATCACTAGAAATTTGTCTCTGGGTTGTGGGCGGGACTGTTGGTGCAAAAGTTCCCATCAACCCTTTGTTTACACTTTCGCCAGCTAGCTTATAGCACCTCACAAGCCCAAGGTAGCATTAGCGTAGAACAAAAAATGGCGAGTGAGATCGCAGCTATCCAGGCGTACAGTCTAGGTTAGCTTTAGCTTTGCTTAGGTTAGCTTGGACTTGTGAGGTGATAAATAGCTAGCAGTGATGTGCTATTTAGCTAGCATAGATGTGATATTAAGCTAGCGGTGATCTGCCATTCAGCTAGTGGTGAATTGCTATTAAGCTAGCGGTGATGTGCTATTTAGCTAGTGGTATTGTGCCATTCAGCTAATGGTGATGTAATATTCACCTAGCAGTGATGTGCTATCTAGCTAGCAGAAATGTGATATTAAGCTAGCGGTGATCTGCCATTCAGCTAGTGGTGAATTGCTATTTAGCTAGCGGTGATGTGCTATGTGTTTAGCTGTGATGTGATGTTTAGCCAGCAGTTTTGTGCTATTTAGCGAGTGAAGATGTGCTATTTAGCTTGCAGTAATGTGCATTTTAGCTAGCGTTATGTGCTTTTTAGCTAGCAGTGAAGTGCTATATAATGTGATGCGTAATTTAGCTAGCTGTGATATGCTATTCAGCCAGCGGTGACATAATATTTCTCTTGAGGTGAGGTGCTATTTAGCTAGCGGGGATGGGATATTTAGTGAGCGGTGAAGTGATAATTAGCTAGCAGTGATGTAATAATCAGCTAGCTGTGATTTGCTATTTAGCTTGCGCAAGTGTCTTTTTTTTTTTTTTTTTACTATCGGCGATGTGTTATTTAGCTAGCGGTGATGTACTATAGCTATGCGTGATATGATATTTAGCTAGCGGCGATGTCAGATTTAGCTAGCTGTAATGTCATTTTTTAGCTTGCTGTGGTCTATTGTTTTAACTACCGGTCATGGATTATTTTGCTAGCGGCGATGTGATATTTAGCTAGCCGTGTTGTGATATTTAGCTAGCAGTATTGTGCTATTTAGCGAGCAATGATGTGGGTTGTAGTGAGCAGTGATCTGCTACTTAGCTAGTGGTGATGTGATATTCAGCTAGCCGTGTTGTGCTATTTAGCGAGTGAAGATGTGCTATTTAGCTTGCAGTAATGTGCATTTTAGCTAGCGTTATGTGCTTTTTAGCTAGCAGTGAAGTGCTATATAACTAGCAGTGATGCATAATTTAGCTAGCTGTGAGGTGCTATTTAGCCAGCAGTGATGTAATAATCAGCTAGCGGAGAAGTGCTATTTAGTGAGTGGTGATATGATAATTAGCTAGCAGGGATGTAATAATCAGCTAGCTGTGATGTGCTATTTAGCTTGCGGTGGTGTATTTTTTTTTAACTATTGGCGATGCGATATGTAGCTAGTGGTGAGATACTATAGCTATGCGTGATGTGATATTTAGCTTGCGGTGGTGTATTTTTTTTAACTATCGGTAATGTGCTATTCAGCTAGCGGCGATGTGATATTTAGCTAGTGATGATGTACTATATAGCTAGTGAGAGAGATTTTAAACAAAGGGCTAATGGGAAAATTAGCGTAGCTACGCTTGGCGCTAACAGCAACAGCTAACAGCATTTCTGAATAATTCCTGCCACTCTACAGAAAATATGTCTTAAAAAAAACAACACAGATGTTTTGGTTTTAGCTCAAACTTGATTATCATAATTGAGAGACCACTGGGAACGATTTTACAATGGAAAGAAGTATACATATTTTTTATTTAACCTTTATTTAACCAGTTGAAACCCATCAAGTCTTTAGGCGCTAAATAAGTAAACGCCATTGAACGATTATCTATGCATTTTAGGGCCTCAGAGGGATTGACACCCCAAACTCTCAGCAGACTTGCCCCGCCTGATAATAACCTGCACCCCGTAGTGGGGCTGGCTCCATCCAGGAATGGGACGTGGATCTGGAAAAGCGAGCAGGCGACGTGTTTGGGCCACACAGCGGTTTCAATGAAGTCTGAAGACTGAAGTCTCGCTTTCAAAACAGCCCATTCAGAGGCATCAACTACAGTCTTTCTCTGGAAAGTCCTCTAATTAAAGAAAATTAATTACATCGCTCTCATAAACAACTTGACTCTCCTGGCAGAGAGTTGACCCTCTGGCCAAGATTTCAGAGTAAGTAGAATAAAGGCCTTTTGTTGGAGATAATGGTTATTTCAGGGCAGCACATAATGTGATAAGTCTGAGAAATCACAGTTTTGCAAAGGCAATCATGAGCTGCAGCTGAGAGCGGGGCCCGCGCTCCAGCAGAGAAAGCAGAGGGGGGACGGCGAGAGAAAACTAATAAGGCCTCGGCGAGGAGAGAAAAATGGGCTCATCTCTCTGATGCGCCCAGAAAAACTATCGGAGCTGTTGTACAATATTTCAGAGAACAAAAAAAGAAAAAAAAGTGCCTCATCTATGCTGAAAAGCCAACAATAAATCCCTTCTGCCTGACAGATTCAGCTAAAGAATTATTTTGGTAGCAGGAGGAATATTTGCAGCAGAGGAGGTGGAACCGGGCCAAATACGGCGAAACGTTTCAGGTTCAAGGTATTTTTAATCCTTTTCACTAACTTCCAAGCCTCAATTAAGAGCGGCTGAATGCCATCTGTGAGGAACTTGAAATAATGAAAGATTAAAAGCGGGAGTGGGCGTCAGAGTTAAAGACGGGATAAGAATAAAAGTGTGAAAGAAGAAGCGGCGACCTTTACGACACGCTTTTTCATTTTCTTTAGTTTTCTGGAACTGATGATAAATGGCATCCAAAGCAAAGTTTCCCCCTGAGGTTTGTCATCTTTGTGCGGTAATAATGTGGGTATCTGACATACTGGAGGTGTCTGTTTGTGTCAGAGAGCGATTGCGGGTTAGATCTAATCTAGTGTCCTAGCAACGCACTTTTACGTGTTCGAGCGCCGACTTCCTGTCCCTGATGAGCTGATAGCGGCGTGTGTTGAATGTGCGCCGCTGAGGGTCACGTCTGAAAGAACGCGCAAACAAAACCAAGAATGGAGGTGTCAGTTCTGAACCCAAAGACGTTCACTTTGATCCGCTCAACATATTGGAGTTGTTTGAACCTTTCCAAGCTTTTCTCCAGCATAGTCGAGAG
Organism: Oryzias melastigma; assembly: GCF_002922805.2. Taxonomy (NCBI): domain Eukaryota; kingdom Metazoa; phylum Chordata; class Actinopteri; order Beloniformes; family Adrianichthyidae; genus Oryzias; species Oryzias melastigma. The sequence goes on along the minus strand of NC_050522.1, from coordinate 24,536,180 downwards.
TTTTATGTTTCATTATCTAGAAATAAGGAAATCCGTATTAAAATGAGTCCAAATCCTTTTGTTCCAAACTCTAGACAGTAAAATAAAACTTGATTCCTAAATTCCACTCTAATTTCTGGATCTTTTTTATTTTAAGGTTCACTAAACGTTGACGAGTTAAACTGGTGGTTATTGAAAGAAAAATCCTGAAAGAAGATTTATTAGGTTTGTGTCGCACATTCTGGATTTGGATTTCCATGACTCGGCGTCTTTTTGACGTATTGGCTGTTCGTAAAATCAAGGGTGGTAGCGGATGTGATGTTGGACGTGGATTGGTCCTCTGGTACCGGTTCAGGTCTGGTACAGCATCTGGTGCAGGGTACTCTAACCTGGTACCGGGTCGGGTCCAGTAACTCACCCCGTCCTGGTTTGCACCCAGTACCGTGTCTAGTATTGGTTCGGGTCCAGGTCCACGTCTGGTACTGGTTTAGGTACGGTTTAGGTACCACATCTGCTGCAGGGTTGGGATTATATGACCCGGTACCGATTCGGGTCCAGTAACTCGTCCTATACTGGTTTGCGCCCGGTGCCGGGTCTGGTGCAGGGTTTGGATGCTCTGACCCGGTACTGGTTTAGGTCCAGTAACTCATCCGGTACTGGTTTGGATACGGTATTGTGTCTGGTATCGGTTCAGGTCCAGTCCCACGTCTAGTGCAGGGTTAGGTTACTGGGTTTGGGAACCACTACCGGATCTGTCCTGATGACCAATCCGGTTCTGGTATACACCGGTACTACTTTGAGCCCAGTAACTCCATTGGTCCCGGTTTGCGCCCAGTACCACATCTGGTCCAGGGTTAGGGTACGGGTAATGGACACGTCCTGAGGACCGATCCGGTACCAGTACCCTAACCCTGTACCAGACGCGGTACCGGACCCAAACTGAAGGTGTCCTGACGACCAATCCGATACTGGTATTCTAATCCTGTACCAGAAGCGACCCTGACACCAGACCCAGACCGGAGGCATCCTGAGGACCAATTCGGTACTGGTACCCTAACTCTGCACCAGACTGGACCCGAACCGGTACCAGTCGCGAACCTGTATCAGACGAGTTATTGGACCTGAACCGGTACCTGGTTAGAGTACCCTAACCCTGCACCAGACGCGGTACTGGACCCAAACAGGTACCAGACACGGTACCAGGTGCAAACCAGTACCAGATGAGTTTCTGGACCCGAACTGGGCTAGAGTACCAGTACTGTGTTAGGGTCCTGGTGCGCTCCGCGTCCCGGAACTGGACCGGTTTCAGTTTCGGTTCCATCAGACAGCAACAGACTGGTATGCTAATAGCACGTTAGAGAACCCACCGGTGTACGAAGCTTAAGTCGCCACCGGAAAAACTTTGCAAAAAAAACAAAAAAAAACAACAACTTATATTCCACAGACATAATTTTACTACTTTCTAGTGATTTTTTCTTACGATTAGTGTTCTCTTCCTATAACAGATTGACGTTCTCCTCATAACTGCATGTTGAGATGTATGCGACGTCATCAAGGATTTCTTTACATTTCTTTAGGTCAGCAAGGACAGAAAAAATCTGTTTTATTTCAGCATGAAGCTGAACAAATTCTAATAAAAGTGGACATTATGGAGTAAAGTAGACTGACGTGTGTGTGTGTTGAAGGTGCTTTATCAGTTCACACTAATGACGGCATCCTTATACTATTAGATCAGGGGTCCCCCAACTGAGGGTCACATGACTGTTTTCTTCTCTGATGTGGAGCTAACAGAAAAAGTAACAATCACAGCCTAAACGTAAACATTTATGGTTTCCAGAAAGCCCCACATTGCCAAATTTTAAATAATTCAGTTCTGTAATCGTCACAGAAAAAAATACTAAAACATTTAAAAAACTAAATATATAGCATTACCTGCAATAGATTGATAGTTGAAGATGCTGAAATTGATAGCTAAAACACTGAAGCTGATAGATGAAATATTTGCAAAGTGCGAAATTAGCCAAAAAAAATTCTAAATTAGCCAAAAAGAGCTAGCATGTAGCTGAAATATAAGCTAAACTCCAAACCAGCCGATAAAACTATAAAAGCCAAAACAGCTAGCATGTAGCTGAAATAATAGCTAACCAACTTATTAGCTTAAAAAATTGAAAAAGCCTAAATTAGACGAAACAGCTAGCATGTAGCTAAAATATTAGCTAAATGTAAAATTAGCCCAAAAAACGAAAAATTCTAAATTAGTCAA
>NC_050522.1:24529869-24532952 GCF_002922805.2 Oryzias melastigma | reverse complement strand
ATCTAAATTAAACAAAACAGTTAGCATGTACCTGAAACATTAGCTGAACTCCTAATTAGATTAAAAAACTGAAAAAAGCTAAAACAGTTAGCATGCAGCTGAAATATTAGCTAAATTCCGAATTAGCCTCAAAAACTAGAAAAATGCCTAATTTATCCAAAACAGTTTGGGGGGCCGGGCCAAATGTGGAGGAGGAGGAGATCCGGCCCGCGGGCCGTAGTTTGGGGACCCCGTATTAGAGTACCACAGTGTTGTAGATCGACAGAGTCTTCCTTTCCTGCTCATTTCTCCGCTGAAGCCCTAAACTGGAATAATGGCAGCATTGTGTGTTCAAAGAAGGAAAGAAAATCCTGTTGTCATGTGGCCTTTTGTCTCGGCTTACTGGGGGCATTCAAAGGTGTTGCGCAGGAAAAAGAAACTTTTCTGACGGCGGATTAATTGCCAACGGATCCATTCTGGGAGGACGCCCAGCGTTAATGTGAGTGGTAAAGAGAGGCTGTGTTTATTTCCTTCTCCTTCCCACTGAGCAGCGGCAGCATTTCTCCGGTGCAGTGGAGCAGGGAGCCAGACTCCCCTTGTTGTACCTGCAACAGAGGGATATTGTTGCAGCAGAAGCGGGACTTCAGTTACCACACATTCCTGCCTCTTCATTTCAAAGAGAGGAGCATGGAGAGGCAAAGGCACAGAAAGGAGCATTTACAGCTCCAAATAAATTCGTTTACTCTAAGACGTTCACTTAAAAGCAGCATCTTTTTCCTTTCAGCAGCAGCGTTTGAAGGAGAGTCGCCCGGCTGCTTTGTTTCAGCTCAGCGAGCGTCGTCTCCAATTTGAGCAGATTATTCTCTTCAATGGGACACGGCGGCGGCGGCGGCGGTGGCGGCAGCTTTCCGTCGTTAGTCACCCTCCCTGGAAATGGCACGCTTTCTACATCCTGAAAGTCATAACAATCCCAGCACTGCTGCTGCATTAACCATCCGCGACAAATGGACCTCCATCTGGGGAACGCGTCCCGAACGCTCACACAAGCAGGTCTGACTCATGGTAAAACCAAGCGCAACGATGCGTTTGGGGGATCGTTTTGTTAAAAAATATGCTCAAATGCAGACAAATAAGACGACAAACTGGACCAAATCTTATTCTACAGTAACATCTACATTCAAACGTCAAAAAACCATCCAAGAACATAAACATGGCACTTCTTGTTAAGTAAATCTATAATCTCCTAAACATCTTCTAGTTTCAACAATCAACTTTTAAAATGAAAGTGAAACAAAAGCATCAAGAACACTGGAAGGCAACAATTGTTTATAAAGCATTAGTCACAGTCACTGTCTGTGGGGCAAGAAAAGCCCAAACTTGTGCGGGATACTCATAAAATTTAAAGATCTTAGACCGTTCTGTGAGTCCATTGAGCAAAAATGTCCATGCACATTTTTCCTATGGGTATGCTGCGGGTGGTAGGTCATACTGACGCTCAAACATTTTGTAAAATCATGTGCAGGAAGATGTATGACTGACTCCATTTGGATGTAGTCAGTAAAGAGTCCCAATACTTCGGTATTGGTACCAAATACATGTATTGGACAGTACATTTTGGAGTACCAGTACATTTTACTAGCGACTAGAGTGCGGCATAAGGACACGATACAACAGCATCACCGGTACATCACAAGTGTTTGCATCTCCATTAGCCTTACAAATACTTTACACTTACCGCATGCAAGACGCACGGTACCAGATACTCAAATCCCACTGCAGGACCTCGGATCTGTTGAACTGGGCGCCCACATGCGCCAATTTGTGTTTGGTGTGATCACAACTTGCGGGTGACATGCAGATTTTGAGAATCCTACGTGCCGTCTACGTAATGAGTGCGCCGGCCATGCTCCCCGACAGCCAAACTCATTCTCACTCCCAACTTGTCATGTATGGTCGTAAGGCTCGGGCCCCCTCTGTGTCACTTTTTGATGTTTTGGGTGTGCCCAACTCATTGTTTTTTTATCGTTTTTCCCAGTAAATCAGGGGTCCCCAACCTCTGTCCGAGGACCGCTGGGTACCGGGTCACAGATAGGGAAAATAATGCATCTGCTAATCAAGGGTCCCCAATCCTTGGGATGTGGACCGGTACGGAACCAGTTTCTGTAATGCTGATGTGTACTCAGGCAGTCGTTGTAAATGAGAAATTGTTCTCAATCGAGGCGCCAGACCAGTAACAATACCCTAACCCTGTACTGGCACCATGATCCGGTACTGATTATGCCTTTGGTACTGCGTCACGAGGGTTAGGGAGCCCTGAATTCATGGGAAGACCCAGCACACCAAAAACGAAGAGTTAGGGACACCCGAACCATATATATCGAGTTTGGAGTGAGAATAGACAGTAGGGATGTAAAAGATAATAGATACTTATCGAAAAATCGATTGGGCAACTGCAGTATCGTTTGAAAACCACAGATGTGAACAAGAGTATGTTGTTTAAAAAGTATAAACTCAAGATCCAAGTGCTAACGGTTTAATGAGGAAGGGCAAGACATGAACGTAGTAAGAGACCATTCAAGGGTCAAAATACAAAGAGCAAGGCAGGATGGCGATTAAACAGGCAGGAGTCAGACAAAGAAGGTACGCTCAGACTGTTAGAAAACTAAACAAGACTTCGCACTGAGCAGAGGTTGGAGAGTGAAATATATACAGAGTGGTTGATGAGATGATGAGAAATACCAGGCATTATTAATTATAGCTTTAAATGCCTTATGAAAAGGTGTTTTTGGTAAAAGAATCGGACTGTATCGTATCGCCAAAAAGTTAGTTGAATCTTTTATCAATTTGTGGACCATGTATCAAGATGTGTATCGATACACACCTAGTTGGCCCCCATTGGACGAATGAGGCCAATGCCTAACAACTACGGTGTGGCATGAGGACCACTAACTGTACTTCATAAGTGCTTGGACCTCCATTAGCCTTACCAATATTTCACGATTAAAACACATGAGATAATGGAACGTTCCATCTTCCTGACGCCCCTTAAGGTGTCCAGATGAGCCTCAAGGGATTTACAAGACACGCCCACTTCTGTCTACGAC
>NC_050522.1:24515231-24529470 GCF_002922805.2 Oryzias melastigma | reverse complement strand
TATACTTAAAACACATGAGATAATGGAACGTTCCATTTTCCTGACGCCCCTTAAGGTGTCCAGATGAGCCTCAAGGGATTTACAAGACACGCCCACTTCTGTCTACGACCCTTCGTGGGTCCAGACAACCTGCAGCAGCTTTAATTGTCAATCATCTCTGGAGAACTATAATCTTCAGTTTGTAAAGATTTGATTTATATCTAAAGAAACCAAAAAAAACCAAAAGTCAATATTATTTTTAATGTTTTATTGGTTTGTCGGTTCAGTTCTGAAGAGGCATCGAGTTTGAATATTTACAGAAACCGCTTCCTGTGAGTCGTGACAGCGGACCAAACTATTGGTTTTATGACAGGATGAACTGTAAAACAGAGCCTTAATGAAGCAGAGCTGAGAGCTGCTGGCCATTAAACTGGAATTAATTCACTCCTGATACAAAAGCATCGATTTGAGCAGCTCTAACGTTGTTCAGCACGTTTGTGGAGACGCCACGTTTAAAGCATCGACCAAACCGCGTCTTTAATTGTTTTTTCCAGTAATGTTAAAGATGAAAGGTTCATTTCAGGCTTAGCTGATCCAACTTACAAGCTTTAAAGTTCAGACAGAATTTCTCATGCACTGAACTTCATGTTGTTTTATAGTCAAATACTTTGTTTCAACAATGAGCGAAATCAGAGCTTTTATTTGTAACTTCAAGATCCAGCTGACCTCCAACAGAGAAGATAAAGAATGTTTTCAGCTCGGTTCTTCCAACACTCAGAACGCCACTTTCACATAAAGCACGGTCTCATGGGAAACGGGATGTTTTTTCCAGGATTGAATTCATAAGAAATCCCTTGGGAAAATTGGAAGTTATCTTGTTAGAGAAGTGGCTGCTTTCGTTTCCGTAGCCTCAAGACTTGTTTGAATTCTTTATTTCTGAGTCGAAGCCAAATATGGGGGAAAGAAAAGATAAATTAGGAGTCATAAATGAGATTTTCAACATGTTTGGATGATTCAGATGCTGTTAAAACTTGAAGTTTGTGTCATCATAATTCACAAGCCGCAACAGGAACATTTTCCCATCAATAAAAACTCCTTTTGTAAACAAAAGAAGACGTTTTAGTGGATTCCAAAAACAGACGAGTATCTGTGTGGTCATCTTTCCAGCCTCCTTTCACAGGAATAAGTGGGTCATCAGAGGGAGAGGCTTAATGTTCTCACACACATGGAACTTCAGAGAGAGTGTTCAAAGGAGCCCAATAAAACATTTACAACAAGGTTAAGCCTTCGCGCCAGCCTCTCCCTCCGTCTTCGGTTTGTTTTGCCTCTTCCCTTCAAGTCTGGACTTCTCAAAGAATATATTTCTTTAGCTTGCTTCTGTCAATGACCTTGGGTTAAACACATTTAATTAGCGCTTACAGACTCTCCACGCCCCCTCACGCTGGCGGCTTTGGAGATGAGCCCCCGGACCGACCCGCTCAGGAGGCGTGTGCGCTTCCTTCACGCCGTGGTGGTATCTTTGCAGATGATGTCAAGATCTCTCACGGACAAATACACTCGCCTTAGGCCCGATAACCCCGCCGGTCGAAGCCAAGGTCTCGTATCTCCGAAAACAAGCGCGCAAATTCAGTCAGAACAGAGTGTATCTCCTTGTTTGAGACAAGCAACAGAGTGTCTCTGCAGGCATTCTTCATTCCTCCCATTACCCACAGCCGAAGAGGAGAAGCTGCTTTCTTTGAAAAATGCTGCTTCTGTGAGGCTCCTGTTACAGCGAACACAATACCAACATATTTTACACCCAGTTTATCTGAAGAGACACGAGCACAGCAACATGTTCACAGAGAATACGAGAAGACATGGAGGCCTGGGGTACCAGTTACCTCCAAACGCATGCAAGAAACCCAAAGTCCTGCTTCAGCTGGAAAAATATGAAAACTCCTCCTGTCTGTGAAATATAGAGACTCTGAACACTTTATGCAAAACTACAGTCAAATGTCAATATCATGAACAGTTTTTACAGTTTTCCTTGTGCAAAGTACTATATTGTAAACTGCAACAGGAGAAAATCCTGCAGTATTTTGCTGATTTTATCTTGTACAGTACTATACTGTCAACCGCAATGCAAACTGGGTAAAAAATCTGACAATAATCTGTAGTTTATAACGACGCCATACTGTAAACTGCAATGCAATGGGAAAAGCAAAAAGGAAAAAAAAATCATGTGATGTATATATAAATATATGTATAGCTTATAGGAACTTACTGTAAACAGCTGAGCATTATGGGAAAATAAAGAAATTTACTTAAAAATCAACTGATCAAATGATTGGAAACAATCATTTGTCTTCCAGTCAGTTTGACAGCGAAAATCTCTATTTCGTTGTTTTTTCTTCCTGGAAATACCAGAATGCATTATGGGAGATTGAATTTGTTGGCGTTTGTTGCACCATAAGTTAGCTGTTTATGTCCAGGTATGGCATAGCAACTCTGTTTGACTGAAATTGTATAATATTATCTTATTATACAGCATCAGTAATGACAGTATATGGAGATGGACAAAGCAACCAACCAAATGAAGCCAATTCAGTCGCCATTTTTCCGCGGTATGGACGCCGCCATGTTGGAACCAGAATACGTTAGTAAGAACGTTACCAAACGTGGTATCCAGTTCTAGGTCATGTGACTCATTTATTTTTAACTAAAGTGTTTCCAATGCAGTTTTGCAAAATGTGTCCATTTTGATTTGGCTCTTCGGCGCAAAAACGTATTTCCGATAACTACGATTTTTCAAAATTGTCGCGTTTCCATTAAATTGAATTATTATCGTAAATCTAATTTGCGCAATTTTATAGTCAACAGAATTCGTTCTGCTTGCAAGACTGTAATAAAACTAGGAGTAAACGGAACAAGACGAACCCAAATGTGTACAATGTTGTAATTAAGGCAAAACAACTCCTATCTTAGAATTAATAAACATATTAGTGCATAAAATAAATAGAGAAGAGCTGTATATTACTGTAGGAGTTCAGGTAGTTTATAGTGATGTATTGAAATAGTGGAACACAGTAATTCATGAATTTACAGTAGTTATTTGATGGTAATTTAAAGCAAAAAACAGTAAAATTAATGGAGAAGAAACTAGACTTGTAACTTTAAACTTTAATATTAAGTATTGAGGTTAGTGGTGGGCAAAATGGAAAAAATCGTATATCACAATAACGATATGTATCACGATAATGTATATTTTCAGGTATTCTCTGAAAAAATGGACAAAAATGTAATTAATTACTTTTCTCAGACTTAATTTTTTTATTAATTAAATTTTAAGTGTAATTGAAAAGTCACAAATGAGACACATTTTAGCACAAGAATTCAGCAAACATAGAACGAAATGGAACGATAGACACTTTTCTATCGCCCACATGATGTGTATCGTCATATCGCCCAGCACTAAAGGAGGTAATTCCGGTTCAATACATTGATCTATAACCACATTGATCCTGGTGGTTATACATTGTATCAGACAGCAGCACTGTCATCAGAGCCGTACAAGTACGCACCATTTAGAGAAAAAGGAACATCACTTGTTTGAATGCCTGAATTTTGGGTTTTTATCACTGCTTCAACAAAGACATAATTGAGTTAGAATATTAGTACTAGGAAAAAGGAAAATGTCTCTATTACTCGAGTGTTCCTTCAAACTCTTCAACAAATATTTTCTCGGAATGAAAACATTTTTCATTAAAGCCGACAAAACCCTTTGATTCAAAGCTTGGTTGGAATTTCATTCATTTTCTTAAGCGTCCGTATTTAAAGTTATCGCCCATCATGCCGTGCTCGGAGCGGCTTTAGCTCAGGGGCTTGATAAGTGGCCTTATAGCTTAGTTTAGCTGCAGGTGAGCTGACATTAGCTGCTTGTTGATGGCCCTGCCTGATGTTTATGGCTCCGCTTGTGCTGTGCAAGCAGGGATATTATCTTCTTCTTTATGCCTGTTTGTGTTAGAAATGGAAATCCCACAGGGACCCTTCCAGACCCAAAGAATTCCTTAAACATGCAGAAGAAAAATGAGACCAGCACCACGGGGACGAGGTTGAGGAAAAGCCTGGGAAGGTTTCAGGCAAACGCTGGACTAATTAGGAGCATGGAAACACCTCGGGACGTGCACAAGGCCTACCCTTCCTCTGGTTCTTAAAGAGGTCATCGTCGTCTCTCCGGCACACGTCTGGTCTGTTATTAATGCCCAACACTTTCCCTTATCTGCTTAAGATCCGGGGGGTCAAACTTTTAACCTGTGACTGAGCCGTGCCAGCTCACCTCTAATGAGTCATAGAAGGTATCCCTCCCGAGCTCCTAAGGCGGGGTAATACTTCAGATGATATCAGTCACAGGAGGCTCTCAAAGCGCCATCTGTTAGCTGTATTTTAAGTACTACCGTCTCACTGGTGCCAGGGAACATCCAGGAAAACATTCTGTGCCTCAGAATTCATCCATACCTGAAAGTTATTGAGAAGAACCAAAACGGGAGATCTCTGTTCTCTTTACGGACTATTAACTCCATCGTCTGGAAATGTCCTGGGTGAACATTCGGACACATTTAAGGGTCAAACAAGTCAATAAGATCAGCTTTAATTTAGAAACAAGGTCACGAAGAACAGATGTTTAAGTGTAGACTCATTCCATGTCATCAACCAAATCTGTCTGGAACCGCAGCCTGACAGAACTGGACCAACGGTAGAACTTTAAGAAAACAACCACGACACACCCAAATCTTCAACCTTGACCAAAAAAAACTCACTTTGGTTCCATAAATGTTTTTTCAGCTCCATGGTTAGACTTTTTAATTGTACTTTAGGGGGAATTTCATATTCCATATTTCCCAACATCCACAAAATGCAACATCTTGGCCGACTGTCCAACGTCTTGCATTTTGTCAAAGAACTTCTACGATATCAAAGCTCGTCACGATGGTAGCAATCCTGAAGACAACAAGTCAAAACACTTCATGGCCATTACTTAACAATGAATAGGCTTAATATCTTACACAAGAACTCACAGAAAGGATCAAACCAGTAGTAGTAACCAGTACTTTGGTTGATTGGTTGATTGGTGACCGATCAGCTCCCTTAGCCCCAGTCATACACCAAAGTCATCCACCGTTTCTACAACTCTTTGGTGCTTTCCTTGCATAATGCGGTTTACCTGCAATCCAGTTAAGTTCCCAAAAAAACAGACACGAGCCCCAGGTCCAGACCTGGAATCTGACTCAAACATGAAAGAACCAAATGTTGCCAATCCCCCAAAAAGAACTGGAGGTTTCTGGAAAAGGTCAAAATGAATACGAGAAATGACAAATAGTCCAAAAAATCAAATACTTGTTGGTGCATATATGTGCCTTTACGTGTAGATAAAGACACACGTGTCTCACATGAAATATCAAGGTCGTAGACCTCTTGGGGAACCCTAGAGACAAAACTGGTATTTTCTACGAGAATTGTCCTAAGCGGGAGTACGTAAAATGCAGGTCAGTCAATCATCATATCTTATGGACTACGCAAGGAACTCGTGTTCCCATGCCACTTCGGACACTATATGTCGCGGGGTTCTCTTAAGAAGTCCAGGAAAATCATCAAGACAGAAGTCAATCCAGGAGAGAATCCTCACTTTAACTTCACTTTTTAGTAAACTATTTTAAACACAAACAATTCCTTTAAACCAGGAGTGTGAAATTCAATCGCACAAGGGGCCAAAATCCAAAACACACCTCAGGTCACGGGACGAACATTGTAAAACTACATTTTTAAAGCTTTAAAAATGTAAGTTTTTAACATAATTATGAACTAGATATATAGCATTAGCTACAATAATGCTAGTTTGAATGCTGTAAGCTGAATTTGGCCGCTGAAGATGCTGAAATTGATAGCTGAAAACGCTGAAGCTGATAGCCACTTAAATATTCGCTAAATGCAGAATTAGCTTAAAAAAAATAGGTTAGCCAAAACAGCTAGCATGTAGCTGGAAAGAATGGCTAAACTTAAAAAATAGCCTAAACAACAGAAAAAAACTAAATTAGCATAAATAGCTAGCATGTAAATATTAGCCTAACTACAACATCACCTAAAAAAATTTAAAAAATTAGCCAAAACAGCTAGCGTGTAGCTGACACATTAGCTAAATGCCAAAATAGTCCAAAAAGCTAGCACAATGTTAATTTTTAAAACTGTAACTTTTTATTATAAATATGAAGAATAAAAATGCAGAAATATCATTCCAGAATAAATCAAATTAAACCTTAAATAACTTTCAAACTTTTACTCTAAAAATATATTTTAAAATGACCTGGCGGGCCGGATAGAATTACCCCGAGGGCCGGATCCGGCCCCCGGGCCTTGATTTTGACACGTGGTCTAAACTAGAACACGGAAAATAAAGAAGCTCAAATTGAAGCATAATTAAGAGCTTTTTTCGTTGAATTTGGTCGCCTGTCTAACCTAATCCGTCATTTTTGGTACTTTAAGTTTTGTAAAATAAATGTGTCTAAACTTTAATCCACTGACAGACTTATAGAGCTTCAGTGTGATAACAACAAGCAGTAAATTACAAAAACTACATCCTGTTTACACTGTTTTCAGCACCACTGTTTTGAGCTGATTTTTGAGTCACCTGTGTGCAAACGCCAGCAGAGGAACTCTAAATCCTCGTGTGCGCCAATCCAACAAACCCGTCAGCTTTGCAGACATACTTACAACATGACACAGTTGGTGTTGTGTGACTCATGATTCACTGTGTTGTGACAATAACATAGACTTCTGGGGATGAACAATGACTTTGTGTGGACTTGGCAGATATGTGAAAAGCCCAAATGCTGCTAAACACAATGAGCTCGTCTTTGAAGGAGGGTCTTAAAGTGAGTAATTCCAGCCTCCTGAGCCATCCTCATTACAGCCGAATTAGGCCGTATCGCCGCTTTAAGCTCCAGTAATCAGACTACCTCGGCAGCTTGGCTTAATTGGCTCATCACTCAGCTGACACTGACTCAATGCGCACAAAAGCAGAAAGCGCGGCTGTCATTTCTCCAGTGCTTGAACCGGCATAAAGCGACACACAAAGAAAAGTTGTTTTCTTTGAGGGAGCCTTTTCAAGATTTGAAACGAGATAGCGGCGAATGTGGGTCAAAGCAAAGCTAGAACAAAATGAGGATGATGTAGTCAACAAGGACATTATTATACAGCTCATGTTTTAATCACAGCTACAGCATACTAAAGCACCCCCAGAAGAAAACTTTCCTCTTTGCTGGATGAAAGACGAATCTAAAGATGCTGCAGAGTGCTAATAACCTTCAACTCTGTCTTTGAAATTCTGCAAGCAGCATTGCAGGCCACAATTTAAATGGAAAACTAATTATTAAAGACTGATCCACTTCAATCTGATCCTTTAAAGTCAACCTTGAAGACCTGCGAGATCCTTCAAAAATGTGTGTACTGTCAGGCAGGAAACAGAGGCAGATGGGCCGGGCGAACCGAGGGGAGAACACGAATAAACAACCGAAAGAACGTGACGGAACCCGGCGGGATGAGGGAGCCGCTCTGGACCAGAGCAGCCACGATTGGTCGACAAATCGTCTGTTAAAATAGTCGACGACTAATTGAACAGATGATTAGTCGTTACTTTATATTATATGGAGTCAGAGTGTAGTAAGGAAGACAGTTATAATATTATTCTGCTAGCTTTGTGGACTATTTTAGCATTTATTAAGGTTTTTAAGGCTACTTTGGAGTTTAGCTAATATTTCAGCAACATGCTAGCCTTTTTTAAGCTAATTTAGGCTTTATTTTTTTTAGGCTAATTTTGAGATTAGCAAATATTTCAGCAACATGCTAGCCTTTTTAACAATTTTTTTTTTTTTGTTGCTTTCTTTTTGCTTTTTAGGCTACTTTAGAGTTTAGCTAACCTTTCAGCTACATGATGGTTATTTTTGCTATTTTATCATTTTTCAGTTTTCAGGCTAATTTTGAGTTTAGCTAAAATTTCAGCTATATGCTAGCTTTTCAAGCTAGTTTAGTTTTTTTGCTTGTTTTTTAGGCTAATTTAGAGATTAGCTAATATTTCAGCTACATGCTGGCTGTTTTTGTAATTTAGGATTTTTTTTTCATTTTTTTTAACGCTAATTTAGAGATTAGCTACTATTTCAGCTACATGCTAGCTCTTTTGGCTAATTTGGGAACTTTTTAGTTATTAAGGCTAATTTGGAGTTAAGCTAATATTTCAGCTGCATGCTAGCTATTTTGGCTAATTTAGGATTTTATTTGTTTTTAGGCTAATTTGGAGTTTAGCTAATATTTCAGCTACATGCTAGCTTTTCTAGCTAGTTTATTTATTTATTTATTTTTGTTTTTTAGGCTAAATTTGAGTTTAGCTAAAATTTCAGCTACATGCTAGCATTTTTTAGCTAATTTAGGCTTTATTTTGTTTTTTTAGGCTACTTTTGAGATTAGCTAATATTTCAGCTACATGCTAGCTATTTTAGCTAATTGAAGCTTTTAATTGCTTTTTTTAGGCTAATTTGGAGTTTAGCTAATATTTTAGCTACAGGGTAGCTATTTTGGCTAATTTGGATTTTTTTTGCAGTTTTGTAAGCTATTTCGGAGTTTAGCTACTATTTCATCTCCATGCTAGCTGTTTTGGCTAGCTTAGCCTTTATGCAGTTTTATAGGCTAAATTTGGCATTTAACTTATATTTTAGCTGGCTTTCTGCTTCAGCATTTTCAGCTATAAGCTTTAGCGAATACAGCGATCAGCTTCAGATTTTTAACCTGTCAATTTCAGCATTTTCAGCTATCAATTTCAGCATCCTTAGCGGCCAAATTCAGCTTACAGCATTCACACTAGCATTATCACAGGTAATGCTATATTCCTAGTTTATAGTTAGTTTAAAGCTAATGATGATTTAGTTTTGTGCTTTACATTCAGTTTGCGCATGACCCGATTAGTCGACTAATCTGAAAAATGATCAGTGATTATTCGACTAATGAAATAATCGTTTGTGGCAGCTCTACTCTAACCCTCGCCGGGCCGGCCCCTCTAAGAAGCTCAGGCATCCATCAGGCCTGTTTCCCTCAGAGCCTGACAGGGAGTTTACAGAGCTCCCTTTGGGAATCGAACCTCTTTTAGAGTTGGCACAGCTCCAGGTGAGCTCAGGGGGGGATCCCTCGGCTCATGCACTTTCAGGGTAATGCCCCAAACCAGTGAATGCACACTTTTGTCGAGTAAATGAATTATTAATCCTCAGAAGGAAATCAATTAAATTATCACTTGAAATAAACGGGGAATTGGACAAAAGTTGGAAAGAATGCGTTTGTGGCTAAAGACAAAAGAGCCCCGTCTCAGACCGCGGGACAGAAGCTCAATAGTGTCCTGGGGGGGCCCATTTGACATTTTTTCAATGCATTCAATTTGTGCCATGTATGTTAATGCATTGGCTCTGCAGCAGACGAGCGATGGGAGTTTCAAACTGTGATCTATGATGTAATAAAAAGCTATTTGTTTACACAAATGTGCCCGGGGAGGTAAGGGAATGATTTAAGGGCCCATGCAAAGTTCTAACCTGCAGCAGACGGCGAGCAGCGCGGCCTTACCCCGACCCACACCAGTGGTGAAACAGTGATGTTACGTCAGACGCAAGTGAACTGCTCTCTGTTCCATCAATCAACCATTCATACCCGGGAGCTAACAAACAAACAACAAATAGATGGATGAAGGATAAACAAACTAAGTTTAGGGTTTTTTCATATTTGATAATACGACGTAATTCTGTGGTGAACTTTGCAGTTCTGGCTTCTGTTTGGGACAAACTATGAAATCTCATGATGTGTTTTTGGGTAAAGTGTTAAAATCCAAGTAATGTCATAGTCACATGCACCTGTATGGGAGGCTGACCCGGACAGGTACTGCGGGTTTCATGGTTGTCGGCGTTCATGGAAGGTTGTAGGCCGCATCTCAAGGTGCGTCTTACAGTCCCTTTGAGGCTCGTACGGCCACTTTACGAGATGCCGTAAAAATGGAACGCACCATTGTCGTGTGTCGTGAAGTATTCGTAAAGTCAATGGAAGCCCACGCACTTACGTGCTAGGGGTGTAACGGATCACGGATAACCCGTGGTCTGTACGGATTATCCGTGGTCTGTACGGATTATCCGTGGTCTGTACGGATAACTAGCCACGGTTCGAGCCACACGTGTACGGTGGATCATCATTGGCCCGTGTGGGTGGATATGGGCCGGTGGCGTTGGTTGGGTCAAACCTCATCACATAAACAGAACTTAACGGCTTGTATGAAGGATTTTCAATAAAATGAAATGTCTCGCCTACGTCACCTTCAAGTCGCGTTCATACCAAATGGAATATGTTAAACCAAAGGTCCTGTTTTGGGCATAGACGGAATGCAAGAAATTAAACATCTTAACTTTGGCAAAGGATTTGTGTCAGATCCACCAATCAGAGACTCTACTTTGCCCTTTGAAGATAAGCAGGTGGAGTCCAAAACCAACATGGAGCAGAATCTGATCGTTGTCTTCCTTGACTTTACGATATATAAACAGTTTTTTCATTTAAAGAATATTAAAAAATATTCTCTAAATGTATTCTTATTTTGTCCCTACTCGAACTAATGTGGAACGTCATCAAAATGAGTCAAAGAGAAACGGAAGTATCACTGAAAGTGGTGTCGAACTCAATCACACAAGGGGGGAAATTATTTTTTATTATATAATATAATGATATTTTTAACATAATTATGATCTGGATATATAGCATTACCTGCGATAATGCTAGTGTGAATGCTGGAAGCTGAATTTGGCCGCTGAATATGCTGGAAACAGCTAAAAACACTGAAGCCGATTGCTGAAAACGCTAAAGCTGATAGCCAGCTAATAGATTAGCTAAATGCAAAATTAGCCTAAAACACTAAAAAGAAAAAAACTTAGGTTAGCTAAAATGGCTAGCATATAGCTGATAAAAGTAGCTAAACTTTCAATAGCATAGAAAACTTAAAAAAGCCTAAATTAGCCAAAACAGCTAGCATGTAGCTGAAATATTAGCTTAACTCCAAAATAGCCTAAAAAATCTTAGTAAATGCTAAAATAGTCCAAAAAGCTGCAGAATTTTTAAACCTTTAAAACTGCAATTTTTTAAAATAATTATGAAAAATAAAAAGGCAGGAATATTATTCCTACAAGTTGAAAATAAGTGCAAGATAACATCGGATCATTAATATCAATAAAATGATCTGGAGGGCCGGATTCGGCCCCCGGGCCTTGACGTTGACACTTGAGATACGACTTCTGCAGCAGATCTCTCAACATCATCCTCGTCTTCTATGCTTTTTAAATACGATCAAGACTTCCATGCAGGCTAGAAACCTTGCACAGTAGCTCCTCCCACTTTTGTCTGAAGTGTCTGAACACTTTTGGGACTAACTTTCCCCTTGTGTGTTATATGACTTGTTTACCGTAGAGAAAATGTATCAACCACCTTAATATCTCACATGTTCTGTCCAGGTTTGACCATTTATTACCTGCAGACGGCCCGTATTCACCTGTACGGGCTGTTGTGACTCACCTGTTGGTACATTTGATAGAAGAATGGTCATTGCAACTGGGTTGTTTGGTTACGATGCTTGAAAATCTAAAGTTTTATGTCCTAGTTGAAAGGCGTCAGAACCTCTTGATGTTTCTAGTTTCTGTTTTTTGCTTTTTTGTTTGAAGCCTGCCGCTCCAAAACCCACTCGACCCCATCGGGCTCCACGTGAAGAGCTTCTGAGAAGCTTCCAAAACGGCGTTGAAGTGACAAATGGACCAAACTGGCAGTTTCAATAAGAGACCAGCATTATGATCACCATCCATCACGCCGCCGGACAACGGCTCTTATTGATCTGGGACATAAATGGCGGCGAACAAAGCGGGCCTTGCTTGACTGAATGACACCTGTAAGAGCGCGGCTCGCCGCCACTCCATCTCCGAGCCATGCTTATCAAGCAGCGGCGGGAAAGCCAATCTGGCGTCGCTCACCGCCCGTCTCCCGCTATCTCGCTCACGGCAACATGTCAGGAAGCAGCGATTCTGAGATGAGGCGTCCAACGAGATGACGAATGACACTTGTGTTGACTGAAGCGAAGAGAAAATACTCAAACTGTGGGAAAAAAACGCCCCACTTGCCACACTTGCATATTTAAGAGTCAACACGGCTCAGTGATTGGTTTGGTTATCTGTTTATGTCAGGCAGCTGACAGCCGGCTATGCCAGAGTTAGTTTCTCTGCACAATAGCGGGAACATTAGGCAGCGTTTTCTCTGTAAGCCCCTTGAGAGTGTTTACTTATCGGCGGGCACACACCCCTATCAACATTCGTGCTCCAACGCACCGCGAGCTGAGGAGTGGCAGAGAGATGAAGGGGGAGAGAGGATGAGGCTCTGGCTGGCTTTGATACGTGCTCAAAAACATACATGGCCACTTCCCTGGTTAATGCCGCACTGCGTGAACACATCCGTGTGTGGGATGGGAGGAGGGTGCTTCCCTCTAAGACTCATCCTGCTGCCTGGAGATAAGTGTGGAATCCAGGAGGTGAAACAGATGCCTCGGCTCTGAGTGGACCGGCGCCGATCGCCGACCTCCAGCCGAGCCCGAGGCCCACCGGCGCAACCGACAGAAACCGAATCACATGAAGGGAAGCACAAGGCCTGGAAGCATGCGAGGATAGCACCAGAGCCGGATCCTCCAGCTACCAGGTGGAATACGGAGCTCTCTGAGCGCCGAGATCCCGTCTCTTCTAATTACATTTACAGGAAATGGACCGCGCTGGGTTGACGGAACGCGTTCTACTAGGGCCCGCGTTCTATAGTCGACTAAAGCACACATCTTAACCATCATTAGCTTTAAAATAACTAAATACTAGATTTATAGCATTACCTGTGATAATGCTAATGTAATGCTGTTAGCTGAATTTGGCCACTGAAGATGCTAGAGCTGATAGCTGAAAACACTGAAGATGATAGCCAGCTAAAAGATTATCTAAATACCAAGTCAGCCTAAAAAACTGAAAAAAAAGCCTAAGTTAGCCTAAGCAACTAGCATGTAGCTGAAATAATAGGTAAACTCCAAAATAGCCTAAAAAAACAAAAGCCAAAATTAGCCAAAACAGCTAGCATGAAGCTGAAATATTAGCTAAACTCCAAATTAGCCTAAAAAAAAGAAAGCCACAATTAGCCAAAACAGCTAGCATGTAGCTGACATAATAGGTAAACTCCAAAATAGGTTAAAAAACAAAAAAAGTCTGAATTAGCCAATTAGCTAGCATGTAGCTAACATTTATTGAACACTCTAAAAGGAAATTTTTAAAATGTTAAAAATGTAACTTTTTAACATAATAATGAATAAAACAGGCAATAATATTAATTCAACTTAAACCTTAATTAACTTTTAATATTTTAGTCTTCGTAAGAATAAATTTATTTAAATGAGCGCAATAACAACAAACTAAAATGATCTGGAGGGCCGGATCCGGCCCCCGGCCCGTGGGCCTTGACTTTAACACATGAGCTCTAAAGGAATCAGAGTTTTAGGATTTCTCCAACGTTTCCAAACCAACTTCAGGATTCGGAGCAGCGGCGTTCCTGACCAGCACAATGTTTACAGGCTCGCCGCGGCGCTCCTCCTCCTCCCCGGCCGACCGACCGTCCTGTCGCGGTTCGGTTTGTGTTTTTCTCTCTGGCGCGCACACGTCCTCTCAAACTCGCAGCAGAGGATCGTCTTCCCACCTGATTGCTTTCCCATTTTTCTTGCGGAGAGATTTATGGTTTGGCGAATGTTGGAGACAGGCTATTACCATGTCCGCTTTGAACTCATCAGTCAGACAAAGTGGCCGGCGTGGTTGCAGCCTTCACCGCCGCGCGGTCCCTTCCATGTTACCCCCCACCCTCCACCCCACTCCCACGCTGCCTTGTTTTTCATCAGACGGCGGCTCGGTCTCAGCACGACCCCCCCCAGATGAAAGGCAGTGATGATGTTTAGACCACAAACCAGAGTCACTTCAGTGCAGATGTGAAGACATTTCATTTGGACTTGATGTGGACACGTTCCAGTACTTTATTAACAGTCAGATAGACCTGAAGCACCTTAGTAATGTATTATTTTTTTTAAGTTTTGAACAAAAAATCTGCCTCTTTTATTAGTTACGTTCGATCCGATCACGTGGTTGACGACTCGATCGGA
>NC_050522.1:24498154-24515129 GCF_002922805.2 Oryzias melastigma | reverse complement strand
TTGGACTTGATGTGGACACGTTCCAGTACTTTATTAATAGTCAGATAGACCTGAAGCACCTTAGTAATGTATTATTTTTTTTAAGTTTTGAACAAAAAATCTGCCTCTTGTATTAGTTACGTTCGATCCGATCACGTGGTTGACGACTCGATCGGAATCAGACTTAGTTGTCCAATCAGGATCAGATATTTAATTTATTGTTATTCTGATCAGAGCTTTATATTTCAATGTTATTATTCCGGATAAATACTCCACTAGAAGTCAGCATGTCAGGAACAGATCACAAAATGTTGTCCCCGGAAAACGAAGCAGAAAACGGCAGCAGCTCAAGCAGAAAGCCAACGTAAACAATTCAGTTAAGTTAGCTAGATCAGGGGTCGGCAACCTTTAACAGTAAAAGAGCCGTTTGGGCTACTGATCAAAACCTAGAAGAGTCTTACTTTAGCCTTTGAGAAATTGGATTTGCATTCAAGACCATCTATTTTTTATCAATTTTTGGCACGAACAAAAGCAAAAATATTAAAAAAAACCTAGCATTTCTCAAAATTTGATTTTTTTTTTACATTTATGCCTTTAGTAGAGGCCAAATTAGCGAAAAAGCTAGCTTGTTGTCTAATTACTAGCGGAACTCCAAATTAGCATGAAATATCTCTGTAAATTAAATCAGCCAAAAATGTTAGCATGTTGCTAAAATAAAATCTAAACTCTAATTTAGTCTAAAAACTCCAGAAAATAACAGATTAGCCAAAAATGTTAGCATATTGCTAAAATATTAGCTTAACTCGAAATTAGCATAAAAAAATTAATTAGAGGCCAAATTAGCCAGAATAAAAAGCTAACTCTTTGCTAAATTGCTATCTGAACTCCTAAATGGCCTAAAACTCCTCTGTAAACTAAATTATTTAAAAAAGTTAGCCTGTTGCTAAAATAGTTCCTCATTTCAGATCCCGACCTTGTTAGAGAGATCCGGAATATACTTCCCATCAAACTCATTTTGACAGGTGACCTTTGACCCAATATACCCTTTATATGTTCAATTGATATTAAATTGTTAGGTCATCTTGAGGGGCGGGGCACCTGTCAAAACGAGTTTGATGGATGGTGTAAGGTCAAAGGTCACCTGTCAAAACGAGTTTGATGGATGATGTAGGGTCAAAGGTCACCAGTCAAACCGAGTTTGATGGATGGTGTAGGGTCAAAGGTCACCAGTCAAAACGAGTTTGATGGATGGTGTAGGGTCAAAGGTCACCTGTCAAAACGAGTTTGATGGATGATAAAGGGTCAAAGGTCACCTGTCAAAACAAGTTTGATGGATGGTGTAGGGTCAAAGGTCACCAGTCAAAATGAGTTTAATGGACTTTGTAGGGTCAAAGGTCACCTGTCAAAACAAGTTTGATGGATGGTGTGGGGTCAAAGGTCATCTGTCAAAACGAGTTTGATTGATGGTGTAGGGTCAAAGGTCACCTGTCAAAACGAGTTTGATGGATGGTGTAGGGTCAAAGGTCACCAGTCAAAACGAGTTTGATGGATGGTGTGGGGTCAAAGGTCACCAGTCAAAACGAGTTTGATGGACGGTGTAGGGTCAAAGGTCACCAGTCAAAACGAGTTTGATGGACGGCGTAGGGTCAAAGGTCACCTGTCAAAACGAGTTTGATGAAATATGTATTCCTTATCTCTCTCTCTCATTTGATTTAATCTTGTTTTAATCCCAGAAACGAATCAATGACAGAAGCTGAACTATTTTAATAAATGATCATCTTAACTGTTTTTATTTTTAGTTAGTTTAAAGCTAATGTTGGCTAAGATGTCTGCTTTACCTCCACTTTGCGTATGACTCGATTAGTCGACTAATAAAATAATCGTTTGTCGCAGAACTTTCGGCCACCAAGACTTTAAAAAATATCGGAGTGGAATCGGCCTTGAAAAACACCATGTGGGTCGATCCCTAGCTGTGAGGGGCTGTAAGCTAGCGGGAGAGCATGTAAACAGAGACCTCTCTGCAACAGAGCTCCGCCCACAAATTGGAGGTGAATTTCTGAAGAACTCCTGCCGCTCTGGAGAAACTACGTCCTAGAAAGTGGAAGGTTTTATTTTAGTTTTGGTGAAAAATCAGAATTAAAAGAGAACCGGGAAGGCCGTGAAAACAGATCAAAGTTTGATCAGGTTTTCTGTTTCAACCCCTCGATGGGAACCTGAGGACTCCAGCGTCTGAGAACTGTTGGGGGACCACAGGAAAACTAGGCCTTGAAAAGACATCAACTCCACAGGAAGTCAAGATCTGATGAGTCGGCACTCGAGCACTTGAGGTATTGTTTGAGCATCAAAAACTGATGTCAGTCTTGGGCAGCACTTAATATGATTAAAGTGTGGGGGGGCAGAGGGCCCCGCCCCGCTCTTAGAGCAGTTTAAACATCGAATGGGGCGAGAAGAGTTACTCGGTGGAGACGTTTGGCAGGCACCGCCGCTGGACCGGAGCCAGGGAGTTTGGGGCTTCGCAAAGGGTGAGATGGAGCCTCAAAAGGGAAGATGGATATTTAGAGAGCCGCTCTGCCAGTAACTGACATGTTTAAGCCTCGGAGCTGGAGTAATGATCAGGCTGGAACTTCCTGTTTATCATTTATCGGGGCGGTTCTTGGTAATTGGAGCCATCGCTCCCACGCCGGACGCCAAGTGGAAGTATAGCTGAGAGTGTGCATACGTGGAGCAAATTGGTGTTTTTATCCGTCAAAGTCTGCCACGCCGTCAGCGCCGCAGCTGCACTCCAGTGAGGAAGACGCTGGTCAAACGTGTGTGCGGCGCCGCGTTCAAACGTCAGCGCCGTGCGACCGAACCGTCACGTCCGCCGAACAGTCGGCTGCAACGCCGAGGCTGAAGTTTACAGAGGGAGAGGGAGAAAACGGAGAAACGATAAAGAACGTGATGATGGAACTACTGTTGGTTTTTAAATCTGCACGCCGCCGTTTGTTAGATTCTGATTGGCTGATCGGTCTGAACTAACAATTGTTTTTACACAAACTGAAGGAGAATTTCTGCAATTATTAAACAGAAACCACTGAAAGAAATACTCCTGGGCTGCACGCTGGTGTAGTGGTCAGCGCTTTGGCTTCACAGTGAGAAGACGCTGGTTCGAATCCCTGCTGTGTCGTTTCTGTGAGTCAGTTTTCTCCATGTTTCCTGGATGAATGGATGGATGGATGGATGAATGGATGGATGAATGGATGAATGGATGGATAAACAGATGGATGAATGGATGGATGAATGGATGGATGAATGGATGGATGTTTCCTCCAACAAACCAATAACAGACTTCACAGGAAAACTGGTGACTCTACATCATATAATCCTGTAGGTGTGACTGTGCGAGCCTCTAAATGACGACCTGTTCAAGGTGAACCCGCCTTTGACCAACAGTAGCTGGATAGGCTCCAGCAACATTTAACCCTGAAAGAGATTCAGCAGGTTTATAAAAATAATGGATGGATGAACAGATGGATGAAGAGATGGATGGATGGATGGATGGATGGATGGACGATTAAATGGATGGATGGATGGTTGGATGAACAGATGGATGGATGGATGAACAGATGGATGGATGGATGGATGGATGGATGGAGAGATGGATGGTTAAATGGATGGTTGGATGACCAGATGGATGGTTGGATGAACAGATGGATGGATGGATGGATGGATGGATGGATGGATGGATGGATGGATGGATGGATGGATGGATGGATGGATGGATGGATGGATGGATGGATGGATGGATGGATGGATGGATGGATGAATGGATGGATGAATGGATGGATGAATGGATGGATGAATGGATGGATGAATGGATGAATGGATGGATGAATGGATGGATGAATGGATGGATGAATGGATGGATGAATAGATGGTTGGATGAACAGATGGATGGTTGGATGGAGATTTCTTCAGTATTTCCCTACAGCTTCATGTTGTAAAGGAAGCATGCTAACATGCTATAAGAAAAAGGTTTTAATTGCTCTCCTGGTTAAACTCAACAGTCAGAACCTTGAGCTCCAGGTGATGTTTTTTCAAAAGTATTAATTCCAAAAGAAAACCACAAGAACTCCAAAAAGTTCCTAACGATCTGACTTCAGTCCATGAAAACGTTTGTAAAATCTAAGAGAGCTTCGATCACCAAACAGAACCCTAACCTTCTACAGAAATGATCAACAACTCAAAGAGGCACGAGAACCCCCATCACTCCCAGAATCCCGCATGGCAGCGAGGGAGGCGGTCCTTAGGGCTTTGTTAGCAAACAGCCTCCCACCGGCTGTAAACAACAAACAGACCTCACACACAGCGGGGGGGTGAGGGGGGGTTAAAGGAAGGATGGTTCCTCCGACCAGACCGAGAGCGTCTCAGACGGTTCGCTTCGTGGTCGGATGTAAATATAGGTGTGAGCTGCAGCCGGTGGGAGGACGCTTACCGCCGGCTGGAACATGAACCATCTCCACTACAGATGTTTGTGTGGGCATGAGCTTACAGGAGAAAGTGTCTTCACAACTGAAGGGACTCACTTCACCTCCAGGAGAAAGTCCTGGACCTTCAGTGGAAATTCAGCCTCCAGCACACATTATACATGAGAACACAAGCTAAGAAAAGAAGGAAGAACGTTCTTACCTGGACGGAGATGGTCAGTGGACACAGCAGGAGGCAATAAAAGAGAGAAAAGAGGAGAAAACCAGGTTAGAAACACGTTCGGCCTCCTGGATGGATCAAAATGTTAACCCTATATAACCATTCGTATCATATTTGATACATTTAAAGACCCTTATCTCATTAGCATGATCAAAACCTTCCTTAAAAACCCATGACATATAAACTGGTTCATGTTTACGGCCCTGCAGTTCATCATCATTCCACTAGGGGCAGGAGTGTCAAACTCACAGGGGGCCAAAAATACAAAACACACTTTAGATCGCGGATCGAACAGGAAAAACAATTATTAAATACTACAAAACAACATTTTTAAAACTAAATTATAAACTAGATATATTGAATTACCAGTGATACTGTTAGTGTGAATGATGTCAGCTGAATTTGGCCGCTGAAGATGCTGAAATCGCTAAAAATGCTAAGGATGAGAGCTATTATCACCGAAGCTAATAGCTGAAAACGCTGAAGCTGAAAGCTAGCTAAAATATTAGCTAAATTCGAAATTACCCTAAAAAAACTTGGAAAAAAAACTTAGGCTAGCCAAAAAAATAGCTAAGCTTAAAAAAAGCAGAAAAAACTGAAAATAGCCTAAATTAGCCAAAACAGCTAGTGTGTAATTATAGTCCAGAACAGCCTATTAAAAAAAAAAAAGCCTAAAGTAGCCATACGGCTAGCATGTAGCTGAAATGTTAGCTAAACTCCAAAACCGAATTAAAAAAAAATCTTAGTGATAGCCACAAAAAGCTAGCAGAAAGCCAATTTTTAAAACTTAAAAAATAACTTTTAAACATAATTATGAATAATAAAAAGACAGGAATATTATTCCAGAATAAATCAACTCAAACATTAAATAACTTTCAATTTTTGACCTGGGTTAATAATAACAATAAAATAAAACAATCTGGAGGGCCGCACACGTCCACTAGGGGCAGTAGAAGGACTTTTCCTGCTCATTTCAAAATGGCTGCCTCCATTACATCTCAAAAACACTTTTGGCGGGAAACTGTTTTGCTAATTTTCAACACTTTATGTTGAGATTAACTCATCTATTGGTATTATTTTTCTTAAATTGTTCGTTCCTTTATTGAAAACATGCTAAATTTGTGGATAATTAATTATTTAAAGTATAGTTAGATCATTTTTAAAAAGTGCGCATCAAATTTGAGATAATAGCTAAATAAGGGGCTTTTTTCTGAATATAAACGTATCACGTCGCCCACTGAATCATAGCAGATTCTTTTCCTACTTTCCTCCATCCTTTCTACAGACTCGCCTCCTTATCAGAAGGAGGTCATATTAAGCTCTTTGCCTTTCCACCCTTCACTGCTGCTTCTGTTGAGGCCCTCTTCCCTCCACACTCACTTATCTTCTCATTTTCCTCCCTAATCTACTCCTGGACTCGTCCACTTGTTACTCCCTCCTCTGTATCCACCTGGACTAAAGGAGTTGGTCAAACCACAATCAGAAACAAGTTTAGCCGGTGAGACCGAGTGCTGACCCGAGTCGCACCTTCTTGTGCTACGTTTACCGCATAGACTGTATATAGAGACCTGGACTGAGTGAGCAACACATTCAGATTGCCAAATCGTCACATTTTAAAGCATGGTTAAGGGGTTCTCAGAGTCAAAAATTGAGGTTTTTGACGCTCTGGTTGTTCCAATTAAATCAAGGCTTTGGGCCGCAAACTAGTACTGGTCCAGCACCGCGAAGTGGACCGCATCTGTACTTTAAGTCTAATCTAAATCCGGTACTGGACGCGGATAAGTACCAGACGGGGATCAATCAATCGACGTGGACTGGGCTGGGGTCCTGGTACCAGAAGTTTGGTCCGCGTCTGGTACCGCATCCGACAAAGCAACCAAACCCCTGATTTAACCCGCATGTCAAAAAAACGAGGAGTTGGGGAAACCAAAATAGTCAAAAAGTGATGCGGACGGGTCCTCGAACGTGTCAATATGTGATCA
This sequence comes from Oryzias melastigma, assembly GCF_002922805.2. Taxonomy (NCBI): domain Eukaryota; kingdom Metazoa; phylum Chordata; class Actinopteri; order Beloniformes; family Adrianichthyidae; genus Oryzias; species Oryzias melastigma. Next base: position 24,508,482 of record NC_050522.1, on the reverse strand, counting down.
CGTCAGAAGGAGAATGTGTTGGAGGGAGTGTGACATCGGGTCGGTCTTAGTCAACGTTGCCATGGCAACCACTCTCTCCAATCAGTACCGACCATGTTAGGAGGCCACACCCCTTCCACTGAAAGCGGGTTCATGAGAATCGGTCAAACGCTTTGACTTTAATTGAAGCATCTGATTGGTCAGTTTGTAACCAAAATAAGTTTCACTACAGTAAAAATATTGTAAAAAAAATTGAAGATGTTAAAAAGAGTGAAGAGTAAAAAGTATTTCGTGTGTGCGATAGAAAAGTGTATATTGTACCGTTTTTATTTGCTTACTTTTATTTCTAAACTTTTTTCCAAATATGTGTTTTAATAATAAGAAACTCACTTTTGAACGCTTTAAAAAATGTTTCTCATTTGTGACGATTCAGTTACATCCTACTTAAAAAATAAAGTCAGAGAAAAGTAAGCAATGACTTTTTCAGGGAATACCTGAAAATATATTTTATTGTGATATAAAATAATTAGTATCGTAATTTTTTACCACATCGTCCAGCACTAGCAGCAGGTATCGCCTACGTGAGGGGGGAGGGGTCAGTTCTCTATGTACAGTGAATTGTGACCACTTTGTAAACGCACATTTTAGGGTTCTGCATTCAAAACTCTGCCGTTCACACGTCGCTATGCTAGTTTTTTAGTCTTTTTTCGGGCTCCACTTAGAAACTGTGAAGCCAAATTAAACCAGTTAAACTTTGACCAATCAGAGACTCGACTTTGGCAGTGACATACGGGTAGCGTTCCTTTGAAGTACCAACAGTTTGAAAATTGATAATGGAGGATCTCTGAGATCTTATATCTCTGCTCTAAAAAAGCATCTCATGACTTTATTGAGTAATAAAAAATGTAAAAGTTGAAACAAATTCAAGAAGATTTCCACCGGTTTCTACATTTTACTGCTGACTTTTAAAGTACTGGGTTATTAATAAACAAATACCAGTAGTAATCCTCAAGCCACAACTGAATGATCTTCCATCAAAGTATTTGGACTCCAAAGAAACGTGAATAATTACACAAGAAAATATTTTGATGGGTTTCACCGTTTGACTGCAAGAAAAAAAAAAGATGCAGAGCTAATAAATAATTTGACATCACTTAAGCGGGAAAATGCAGATGAAGCCGTGAAGATCAAAGACATGAAGATGAATCTGAGACGAGTAAATAATTCAAATGATTCAGAGCGCAGACGATTTCACTGGAATCAACTTGATGTGGTTTCAGGAGAAATCCGACTAAAGCTTGAAAAGAGACGTTTGTTGATCGGTAAACAGGTGCAACATTTTCATCGTATTGCATGAGCTAACCCAGGACAGCTAGAGTGGTTAAAGACTTCACCCTTACATCCATTTTGGTTGCGGGGACCAGACTACCCTCTCCAGCTCGTCTTCGGGGACCCCAGGCGTCCCAGGGTTAGTCCAAAGATTTAGTCTCTACGAGAGCACCCAGTCCCCCCCACCCCCTACACAAGAAGCTCATTGGAGCCGCTTGTGTTCTGGACTTCATTCTTTGGATCATGACCCAAAGATTATGACCGTAGGGCGAGTATTCGAATGAAGATCTACCCAGAAAATTGCTTCCCGGCTCAGCTCTCTTCACCACAGTGACCAGATAAAAGCCAACGCTGCTCGAATTCGCCACCTTAACGTGGTGGAAGGGTTTGAGAGTTTGGGTGATCCCAGGAGCTAAGCTGTCCGGGCCTTGTGACCCTGGTAGGGTCAGAGAGCGGCTCAGAACCCTCTTGTGAATGCTATTCATAAAGAGTTGATTACACCGCCTGGATTGGCGTGACTGGGGCCCCACACTGGAGACACACCCAGGGTTGGGATAACAGGCAAGCCACTGGTGGCTGGGGCTCTACCCACAGACCCCGGTGGGGTCTAGCCTGAAGAGATGATGTGGCCCCACTCTGGAGCCACGCCAGGCATTGGGGCTTGCAGGGAAACGCCTGGTGGAAAGGGCTCTTCCCATGGGCCCCGGTTGGGTCTATCCTAAAGAGATGACCTTAGATCACGGAATTTATGTCATCAATCTAGAGCCACGCCAGGGGTTTGGGATAACAGGCAAGTGGGCTTTTCACATGGGCCCTGGTCGGGTACAGTCTGAAGAGATGACAAGGGATCACTGGATTGGAATCACCTGGGCCCCACTCTGGAGCCGCGCCAGGAGTTGGGGCTTGGAGGCAAGCACCTGGTGCCCCAGAATTTTCCCATGGGCCCTGATTGGGTTCATCCTCAAGAGATGATGTGGGATCACTTGATTGACATCACCGGGGCCCCAATCTGGAGCCGCGCCAGGGGTTGGGGCTTGGAGACAAGCACCTGGTGCCCCAGAATTTTCCCATGGGCCCTGTGCTTGGGTTTATCCTCAAGAGATGATGTTGGATCAGTGGATTGGCGTCACCGGGGCCCCAATCTAGAGCCACGCCAGGGGTTTGGGATAACAGGCAAGTGCCTGATAGCCAGGCTTTTCACATGGGCCCTGGTGGGGTTCATCCTTAAGAGATGATGTGGGATGACTGGATTGGCATCACCGGGGCCTCACTCTGGAGCCGCACCAGGGGTTGAGGCTTGCCGGCGAGCACCTGGTGGACAGGGCCCTTCCCACACGCTGCGGTTGGGTCTATCTGTTAAATGTTTTGAACGTTGGACGTCGGGGCCAGCAGGCTCCGCCTACTTTTATTGAGGCATCTGATTGGTCCTTCTAGAATCTGAATAACTTGCACTACAGAAAACATAACAAATGAGGATTACGAAGAACACCAAGTTTATGAGATTTCGGCATCTTAAAACTTGCATGTACTTCCTTTTTGAAATGTCAGGAGGGAGGCGTCACTCAGTCCAGTTCTCATATACAGTCAATGATCCTGACTCGCTCCCGGCTGAAAAGCGGCCATTTTTTTTTATAATAAATCTCCTAAATGTTCCTGTGAAAATTCGTACCGGGAATCTGCTTCTGCAGTCGACCAATTACTGTAAGAGAGAGCGTAAAACAAAAGCTGCAGCTCTGAAAGTCCCTTTTCAAGCGAGGCAGCCGTTCAGTCAGACAGCCAGTCAGCCGTTCACACAGCCTGCGGCGACGGGAAAATTTCCTGCGGTTATAACAGGAAGAGCGAGAGCGGCAGAAAGAGGGAGCGAGCTTGCTGATGAGGCTAAAGTGGCCTCATGTGGTTTACAGCAAACCCATCAGATGACTGACAACAGACACGCCAGATAAGACGCAGCCATTTTGGGCTGGTGTTGTATCCCACAGGGGTTGGCGCGCACGTCTGCAGCGTGTCTGCTCGGGGTTCGGTGTTGGAGCGCGCCGGCTGGCTGCCAATCAAACGGCGGTTCTCCATTTGAACTGTCAGAGAGCGGAAACGGGAGTGGAGGGAGAAAGCCGCGCACCACATCGGGAAGAAGACGGAATTATACTGAAGATTTCCAAACTGAGAGACGATGTTCATCCTGACTCAACAAATCCACAGGAAATGACTTGATATGGAAATATCAGAGCTGATTAGGATTTACACTTTCTGAGGTAAACACAAATCTTTGAACACAATTGACGTTATGAGCAAAAGAAAAAATAAACTCAACAAAAATATCATCTAAACTTTAGATGATATAGTATGAAGAATGGGGCGGACTGTTTCCTCAAGGAACAAAAAATAATTTTTTCTGTCAGTTTTAAGTTGAGTTACCGTGACAACACGCCGGACCTGGGATCAAAGAACCCGCTTTTTGTGAAAAAATGAATTAAAAAACAAGATTAAAGTACAAATAAACAAGGAAATATGTATTTATTTATTTTGTAAGTGATGGTGTAAGTGGGATAAGTGTTTTAATGGTCTAATTCGGCGAGGCAAAGTGAAGGACCGCTTCTCCGTGAGGCGCGTTAATTAATATTAACTCGTTAATTCGTGTTGGTTAACCGCATTAACGCGTTAATGTTCACAGCCTTAATACATATATATACAGTGGTGGACATAAATGATGGTACCTCCATAAAAATTGAAAACTATTTGACCAGAGTGACATGATTAACTCAGGTGTGTCCTTTAATTGACATCACAGGTGTTTTATTTATTGTTACTTTTGGAAGTTTTGAGTGATTTCAGTGAGAATTGTGGGTTTGTCCTTCTTTAACTGAGGGGTATGAACACTTTTGTCCACGTCTGTATATATCAGCGAGTAGTGAATCCTCTGGAGCGCGGCGTGGCGTCCGCTAACCCAGCCGTCCGCACTCTCAAACGCGAAGGACCGTCTGGCAAACTCCTGCAAACTTCCCACCGACGATCAGCCAGCCCGGAGAAACCGGATCACACACGATTCCCACCGAGACGAAAACGGCAACAGGCGCGTTGTGGCGCATTAGGCCTCCCATAAATCTTTGCAGGAAGGAGAACAGCTGCGCGGAACACGAAAGGTTGAGCGGCGCGCTCTCCATCCCCTTTAAGGCTTTGTTAAATGCCACGCCACTGAGAGCGCCGCGCATTGTTAGAAATTCATGGCCATTAAATATCAAGCTAAGGCTCTGCCAGTTAACATGCAGGGAATACATTAGAGGCCTGAAGGGATCCTAATGGTGTCGCTCTTCAGGAACACGCAGGAGCTGCCTTTATTTGGCTGTTTGCTGGCTAAAGCCGAAGAAGTCCACCGGTGACCGAAGAGCTCCCGAGGGGAATCTTAACCGCCGCCGTCCGCCGGAGTGTGAAGCAAAAACAAGAGCAGAATATGATTGGAAAACAAATAAAGGCCAAAGTGCTTCCTGGAAAGGTTACTCAGTTATCACCCAGGTCTCCAACCAGTTTTTGTCAGAAGTGCGCGGAGCCACAGAAAGGTTGATAGTCGTCAGGTCCAGACACAGCCCTCAACCCCCCTCAGGTGTTTTGACATTTTAAGTGAATTTAAGCGCGGCAGTCTTGGGCTGCAGCCTCACTCCACAGCTGTCTCCATGCCGACAGCAGCACCAGCAGCTGTCTCCCACAACCAGCCCTGACATTTCGTCTCCTCCTCAGCACACACCAGCGTGTGTGAGGGCTTGTTGGAGAACTGATGCGCTGCCGTGCGCTTCCTTCCTTCCACCCACTTCTTTCTTTAGATAATGTAACACATGGAGCCTGCACACACACACACACTGGTGTCAAACCACAAAGGCAATTCTGTGTGGGCTCCAGAGTGAGAAGGAGGAAAGTTAGAGGAAAGCATCCACTACAAACTGCTGGAGTCCTCCACAGAGTGATGCTCTCCTGAACCGCAGGAACAAACGGGGAGGACGCTCTGCTGCGTTTCTTCACCTGCTCTGAGGGCGTGCACAGATAGAGCGGTCAACCGCTGAACGCCTTGCCCGCCCATGTGTCGAAGTATCCAAGAGCCTCACGTTGCTCCAGGAAGGCATGGAAGCGGCGCCACCATCAGTGTGTGAAAATGTTAAAGTATAACCAAAAAATAAATAAATTAATCAAAATAAATAAATAAACACTAAACCAAAGACTAAATCAACTTTTTTAGTCTGTTGATCTCTATAAATGGGACTTTAAAATTTAATTTAATTTAATTTTGACAATTTAAAATAAATGTTTAATTCCTGTCTGTCTGCTGCCCCCTACAGGTTGAAACGAGGAATTACAGTTGAATTTTGTGATTGGTCAGCTGCTGTAAGTCCCACGACATTTCAGAAGTTTCACGTCATCGTGCTCTGCAGCTCCAGTATAAAAGCCCCGCCCATCCTTGACCCTGTAACGGTTATCGTAGGAGTGTCGAACTCGATCGCACACGGGGCAAAAATCCAAAACACACTTTAGATCGCGAGGCTAACAGTGTAATCTGTTAGCAGACACTACTTTGCTAGCAGTGTTAGCAAACAAACTCAAAGATTCCAGATTGGGGAAAAAAACAAAAAAAAAAACTTGCGTCTCTGATATCGTTTAGGGGCCGGGCCAAATGTGGAGGGGGGCCGGTCTGGCCCGCGGGCCGTCGTTTGGGGTCCCCTGATCAAACTCAAATGTTTAAATAAATAAGAGTTCATAACTGAGCCAGGATTGAGTCTAAACGTCTGTATTAGTATCAGAGTGATACATGAGTCACTGATGCAGAAGCTTCAGATGTTCTTCTCACTCAGACACCAAAGATGAGGAGATAGAACGCCACACGAGAACAGAAACTTCCTGAACGTTGAGCTCATTACTGTCGAAGCTTTTAAACTTAACAGGATCACTAATGAAGCGCAGCTCCTGTTTGTGCAGCGTTTTCTTTTGTTTGTCGGTGTAAAAAGCTATTTTTATCCGACTACATCTGCACCAACCCTGATAATCGCTCTGCCAATTAACTGCACTTCCGTTTACCCAACAGATTCGTTTCTTGTTTTGACTGACTGGCTGTGGGTGAAATCCCCAAAGAAGTTCGACTTCGGCCTTTGTCTCCTCTAATCCAGCCTCGTTTGGACTCATTGTAATATGTAACCAGCTGCTTTTTTTGCATTTCCTCTCCAGATGAACTGAGGACATCGCTTGAAAAGCCGCAGCTTCCGCCCAGATGTCACTGCGGAGAATTCGCCACAAACGTGTTGCTTCCTGTTCTATAGGAAAGGTGTAAATCTCTGAATGATTAGCAGCTTCGACTCACTCTGCAATGCATTCTACTGCATAATGCCTTTATTTCCTGCGATCTTCATGGTGTTATCCCAAAGGAAATGACTTATCGCATCCTTGTTTCAAAGTAAAAGCATGAGAGCTTGTGTGGTCAGGAGGATTTCATTTTCCGTCAGCATAGAGAGATCATTTCAGATCCTGAGGGATCATCCAGAGGATCCATAAAGCCGACTGAAGGATCACAAATATTAAAGTCACATATGGAGCCAGTTTTTGGTCAAATTTTGTCTCCAAACTGGTGTTAAACTTTTTAATTAACACTTTAAAATGGGGAAATAAAGCCATAATCAAACTCATTTTGTCTAAAACTCATCTAACTATCTTAAATTAGTCAAGATAACACTTAAAAAAGGGAAAAGCGTGTTTTTAGTAGTGATACCACAAACGATTATTTCAATAGTCGACTAATCAGGTCATACACAAACTGGATGTAAAGCAAACATCTTAACCATCATTAGATTTAAACTAACTAAAAATAGATATATAGCATTACCTGAGATAATGTTAGTGTGAATGATGTAAGCTGAATTTGGCTGCTGTAGAGGCTGTTGCTGAAAATGCTGAAGATAATACCTGAAATCACTTAAGCTAATATCTGAAAACGCTTAAGCTGATAGCCAGCTAAAATATTAGTTCAATATCAAATTAGCCTAAAAAATTTAAAAAAGCATAAATTATCCAAAATAGCTAGCATGTAGCTCAAATATTATCTAAACTCTAAATTAGCCAAAAAACTGAAAAAAAACTTAACTTAACCAAAACAGCTAGCACGTAGCTGAAATATTAGCTAAACATTAAATTAGCCTAAAAAAACTGTAAAAAAATTAATTTAAAAAAATAGCTGTAGCTGACATATTAGCCAAACTCTTATTTAGCCTTAAAAAAATGAAAAAAATCATAAATTATCCAAAATAGATAGCATGTAGCTGAAATATTAGCTAAATATTAAATTAGCCTAAAAACATGAAAAAAATCTTAATTAACCAAATTAGCTAGCATGTAGCCAAACAATAAATTAGCCTAAAAACTGAAAAAATCTGAATTTATCCAAATTAGCTAGCATGTAGCTGAAATATTAGCCAAACTCTAAATTTGCCTGAAAAAATGTAAAAATCCTAAATTATTCAAAATAGCTAGCATGTAGCTAAAATATTAGCTAAACAATAAATTAGCCTAAAAAACTGTAAAAAAAACAAACAAACTTAATTTAAACAAAATAGTTGTAGCTGGAATATTAGCCAAACTCTTAATTAGCCTTAAAAAAATGAAAAAAATCTTATATTATCCAAAATAGATGGCATGTAGCTGAAATATTAGCCAAACAATAAATTCGCCTTAAAAAATGTAAAAATCCTAAATTATTCAAAAAAGCTAGCATGTAGCTGAAATATTAGTTAAACAATAAATTAGCCTAAAAAACTGTAAAAAAAAAACAAACTTAATTTAAACAAAATAGCTGCAGCTGAAATATTAGCCAAACTCTTAATTAGCCTTAAAAAAATGAAAAAATCATAAATTATCCAAAATAGATGGCACGTAGCTGAAATATTAGCCAAACAATAAATTAGCCTAAAAAACTGTAAAAAAAAAAAACTTAATTGTTAGCTAGCATGTAGCTGGAATATTAGCCAAACTCTAAATTAGTCTGAAATCTGTAAAAATCCTAAATTCGTGACACACTTCCAACACGGACGACAATAGTGAACTCCATCCTTCTGACAGACTCTGAGGTGGTCATACAAGCTGTGCTCCCCTTAAGATGCTAGAGCTCCTCTCTACAACCCTAAAACTATAACAACCCACACTGGTCCGTGCCAGACTGGGGCCTTAACAAACATAGAACGGGAAAACAATCCCAACTAAAACAGGAAACTTCCAACACAATCCCAAATTAAGGATCTTAATTCCAAACGGATGAAACAAAGTGTTTAATGACACAAATAATTGACGAACACGAGTAGAACGAGTAAATAGTGTTTCATCTTCACTTCTGCTTCCAGCTAAACTTTGTTGAACCAATGACACTCTGATGGTCAAATCCAACTTCCTGCTCCCGTTTTTAACCAAACCGGACAAATTCCTGGGAGAACGTTTCACAAAAGTTTTCTAATTTGCTTGGAAGACTAATCATATTTTATTTCTTGGGTCATGCAGTTCCTTTGTTTTGGGATGAAACCATCCCTTCTGAAGTAAGTACCCAAGAGCGTCTCTGATTGCTTCTCTAACTTTTCCACAGCAGGATTTCATGAGGATCTTCCAGATGTTAATTCCAAATGGCTCTTCATGCCGACACATCCTTGAGTGGTTTCAGAGCCCAGAGACTCTGGACTAAGTGGGCCCCTTCCTCAGCTCCGCTCACTCGCCCACTTCCTCCGTTTTGTAAATGTTTTGCTCTTTCAGGAGCGTTTGCCTGTTGGTGTGTTTGTGTTGTCAGCATCCTGTGGAGGTCAGCTAATGAATTCCGCAGAGAAACTTCGGGAGTTGCTATAAAAAACCATCAAAGGCGGCGGCAGCAGACAAACAGGCAGCGTCACTGGAGAGCGGAGCACTTCAGGAGGACAAGAATCGGAGGAAACCCGAGCTCTGCCAGGTCGTCCTGCACTGGCAACAGTCTGTCCGACCACGACCACCTGACACCGCGTCTGTTTTTGTGTCGGTCTCCACGCATCCAGAAAGGCAGAAGCTGGCTGATGTTTTCAAAGCAGAGCTGGTGTCCATTAAGCCGTTGGAGATGACCTGACCTGGTTAGAAGCAGCAACTGAATGAATAAGTAAGTCAAGCAGACGTCCACGGCTCCCATATGTGTGTGTGTAGGTCCAGATTATCAATGCAGACATCTTCTATGCATGAATGTGTTTCCAGAGTAAAGAATGATATGCAGAACACTGAAAAGACACAACAGCATCCAGACAATGAGCCTCCGACTATGAAATGAGCAGTGGAACTCTGACGTCCTGCAGTTTGTTCTGGGTGAATTTAGAAACTCCTTTTGCATTATGTGCATTCGTTCCTTCATGCACCGTCATGCACTGCGCCCTATATGGAGTGTGCCCAACACGTTCTCATTCCCTAGTCACATACTGACGTACGGTTTAGGACTTTTGGACGGTTTAAGTGTCCACAACTCGTCCTTTTTTGATTTGCTGGCTGCTCCAATTAAATGAAGGCTCCGAGACGTTAAGGCCACGAACCGGACAAGGATCACCCCAGTATCCTAGATCTAACCTTTACATGTGAAGCACAGACCGAACACAGCCAGTACCGATACCCTAACCCAGCACCCTAACCCTAGCTTAGTTCACATCCAGAACCAGTATTGCATCCGGAACCAGTACCAATCTGTGTCCAGTACTGATCCGCGTCCAGAAACGATCCATATCCGGTAACGATCCAGGTACGGCAACAATCCAGGTAGGGCAACAATCCAGGTAGGGCAACAATCCAATTCCGGTAACGATCCACGTCCAGTAACGATCCTCGTTCTGTCCGAGGTTAAGATTACAAATAGGATACCAGTGGGATCCACGTCCCGGTACCAGGACATGGACTTCACCGGTATCCTATTTCTAACCTTTACACGTTACCAAGCAAAGACCGAACACAGCCGGTACCGATACCCTAACCCAGCACCCTAACCCTAGCTTAGTCCACGTCCAGAA
>NC_050522.1:24495590-24497620 GCF_002922805.2 Oryzias melastigma | reverse complement strand
CTTTTTTGATTTGCTGGCTGCTCCAATTAAGTGAAGGCTCCGAGACCTTAAGGCCGCGAACCGGACAAGGATCACCCCAGTAGCCTAGATCTAACCTTTACATGTGAAGTGAAGACCGAACACAGCCGGTACCGATACCCTAACCCAGCACCCTAACCCTAGCTTAGTTCACGTATTGCATCTGGAAACAGTACCAATCTGTGTCCAGTACTGATCCGCGTCCAGAAACGATCCATATCCGGTAACGATCCAGGTACGGCAACAATCCAATTCCGGTAACGATCCACATCTGGCAACGATCCACGTCCAGTAACGATCCTCATTCTGTCCCAGGTTAAGATTACAAATAGGATACCAGTGGGGTCCACGTCCCGGTACCAGGACATGGACTTCACTGGTATCCTATTTCTAACCTTTACATGTTACCGAGCAAAGACCGAGCACAGCCGGTACCGATACCCTAACCCAGCACCCTAACCCTAGCTTAGTCCACGTCCAGAACCGGTACTGCATCCGGAACCAGTACCAATTTGTGTCCAGTACTGATCCGCATCTGGAAACGATCCAGATCCGGTAACAATCCACGTCTGGCAACGATCCTCATTCTGTACCAGGTTAAGATTAGAAATAGGATACCAGTGGGATCCACGTCCCGGTACCAGGACATGGACTTCACCGGTATCCTAGTTCTAACCTTTACAAGTTACCGGGCGAGGAACGAACCTCGGGACTAGCCCGACACCAGTACCCAAACCCTAAGCCTGGTCCGCGTCCAGAACTGGTACCACAACTAGAACCAGTACCAATTTGTGCTCGGTACCGATCCATGTGCAGTAACGATCCTTGACCAGTAATGATCGGTATTCGGTACCAGGTTATGGTTAGGATACCAGTGCGGTCCACGTTCCAGTACCCTAACCCAATCCTGGTCTGTGTCCGGAGCCGGTGCAGCATCCAGAACAAGTACCAATCTGGGTTTGGCACAAATCTACAGCTGGTAACAATCCACGTCCTGTACCAGGTTAAGGTCGGAATTAGGATACCGGTGCATCAGTATCCTAGTTCTAACCTTTAGAAGTTACCAGGCAACCCTAACCCTAGCCTGGTCCACGTTTAGAACCGGTATTGCATCTAGAACCAGTACCAATCTGTGTCTGGTACTGATCCGTGCCCGGTATCGATCTGCGTCAGGTAATGATCCACGTCCAGTAACGATCTGTATCGGGTTAAGGTTAAAACTAGGATAATGGTGCTGTCCACATCCCAGAACCGGACCGGTACCGATTCGTGGCCTTGAGATTGGGGAGCCTTGATTTAATTGGATCAGCCAGCACATCAAAACACAAGTTGGGGACACCCAAAGCATCAATTTTGACCCGGAGTTTCCTTAATATGCTTCAAAATGTGAAGACTTGTGAATGAGAATGTGTTGGTGTGTCACACATGTAGTGTGTCATACATGCAGAGCGTCACACATGCAGAGTGTCATACATGCAGAGTGTCACACATGCAGAGTGTCATACATGCAGAGTGTCATACATGTAGTGTGTCATACATGCAGAGCGTCACACATGCAAAGCGTCATACATGCAGAGAGTCATACATGCAGAGTGTCATACATGCAGAGTGTCATACATGCAGAGTGTCATACATGTAGTGTGTCATACATGCAGAGTGTCATACATGCAGAAAGTCATACATGCAGAGTGTCATACATGCAGAGTGTCATACATGCAGAGAGTCATACATGCAGAGTGTCATACATGCAGAAAGTCATACATGTAGAGCGTCATACATGCAGAGCGTCATACATGCAGAGCGTCATACATGCAACGTGTCTTTTGAGCTGCATTTCATGCATGACCACATTCCATAAGCAGTGCGTTCTGCATGGAATGAGTCTTGCATGCATGTGTCAATCATCCAGTGCGTCCAGAACAAAATCCCTCCTGAACCCAGTGTGTCCTCTCAGCAGTCCGTCATGCATGAGGTGCGTCCCGTGTAAGTGTGGATGCGGTACGTCCTGCATG
>NC_050522.1:24495245-24495532 GCF_002922805.2 Oryzias melastigma | reverse complement strand
CACATGTAGTGTGTCATACATGCAGAGCGTCATACATGCAGAGCGTCATACATGCAGAGTGTCACACATGTAGTGTGTCATACATGCAGAGCGTCATACATGCAGAGCGTCATACATGCAGAGCGTTATACATGCAGAGTGTCACACATGTAGTGTGTCATACATGCAGAGCGTCATACATGCAGAGCGTCATACATGCAAAGTGTCACACATGTAGTGTGTCATACATGCAGAGCGTCATACATGCAGAGCGTCATACATGCAGAGCGTTATACATGCAGAGCGTC
>NC_050522.1:24489643-24494388 GCF_002922805.2 Oryzias melastigma | reverse complement strand
CATAACATTTCAAAGTAAAAGCCTTCGTCGATCCTAATAATGTCCCATTTACACGTCGCTCTGACGTCTCCACAGCTTTCGGAAAAACCAAGTATTTCAGCGCCTTAGCTTGCCTGAGCCCGAGCACACAAACAGCCACACAAAGGTAAACATCTATTTTGTGTGATATTCACGTCAAGACGGTTTACAAAGGGTTTTTGTGCTAAAGTAGTTAGCTGTAAATGTCAGCATATGTGTGCTCCTGCTTTATCTGCTAAGTGTCTTGCAGGCTTGCTTAGCGCGGTGCTGATCATCCATCTTCATTTCCCAGGGTGCCAGCGCCGGAGCGCGAGGGAGAGGAGGCGCGCACGAGATTCAGAAAAGGTGTTTGTGACTGTCCCCATCCAGCTGTTAAAGAGATCCGTTCCACGTCTGACAGGATGACATTTAAGCGTTTAACTCCTTCTTTCCTCCCGAGATGGAATGAGGTGTTGGCCACGCCTGGTTTGCACTTAATTCATTCCCTCCGTATGCCCATATATTAACATGAAACGCCTGGCTGAGCCTGGAGCTCTCCTTCTGCAACAAATCAAACTTCACAGCAGCGCCGAGTAATCAGACTCTGCATCAAAGCTGCCAAGAGAAACATGGATGCACCCGGCGGGAAAACAAGACACTTTTCGCAGGTTTACTGGCATCGCACTCCTCAAACCTGGAAAACATGCTGGGATTGATTACATTCATAAAGGAAAAACAAAAAGATTAGAACGTGGACTTTTCTACTCTTTTTGGAGGAGTTGTGGTAAATGTTGAGGATTAGCGGTGAGTGAAGGAGGTGTTGAACAGTGCTAACAAAGGAAAGACAGCAGGACGAGCATACGGACCGTCTTCTGTCCCAGTTCGGCGACGGACGGCGTCTCAATCAGATGGAGTCGATTCTCCATCAACGCGTCATCATCGGTCAAATCCTCAATGCAGTGAAAGGTTAACGCTGATTCACTTCAAACGAGAGGAAATTTAAAGACGTCGTTAAGTCCTCCAAGAGAATCAGACCACGGATAGGGACGATGCATCTGCATGATTTCCAGATATCGACTCGTGACTGATTACCTGGTTCATTTAACTAGATTGCAAGTTAAATTCATCGACCAAAATGCAGCGGGGAGTGAATTTCTAAGCATATTGTAAAAGTAAAACAGAAAAAAACGCTGCTTTGAGTCAGTGTTTCCTCCATCTCCTTATCTAAAATCCAAAACCTTGGACATAGTTTCTGCAGAGCGGCACAAGTTCATTAGAAATGTGTTTCCAAGTTGTGGGCGGGACCACTAGTGCAGAGCAACCCCGCCCCCTCTTCCCCTCCCGTTGCTAAGAGCTCTCTGTTTACAATAATGCTGACGCAAACGATTATTTTAATAGCCGACTAATCACAGATAATTTTTTATGATTCGTTGACTAATCAGGTCATGCATGAAGTGAATGTAAAACACAAATCTTAACCATCATTAGCTTTAAACTAACTACAAAGTAGATATATTCACACCAGCATGGTTGCAGATAATGCTAGTGTGAACGCTGTAGAGGAATTTGGAAGCTAAAGACGCTAGTTTACGATAGCTAAAGATGCCGAAATTGATATTTGAAAGTACTGAAGCTGATAGGCAGCTAAAATAATAGGTAAATGACAAAATAACCTTAAAAACTGAAAAAATCACTATGTTAGCCAAAACAGTTAGCATGTAGCTGAAATATTAGCTAAACTCCAAATTAGCCTAAAAAAAACGGGGAAAAAAAACAAAATTAGCCAAAATAGCTACCATGTAGCTGAAATATTAGCTAAACTCCAAAATAGTGTAAAAAAAACAAACAAACAAAAACAAATTAGCCAAAATAGCTAGCATGTAGCTGAAATATTAGCCAAAACAGCTAGCATGTAGCTGAAATATTAGCTAAACTCCAAATTAGCCTAAAAAAAACAGGAAAAAAACAAAATTAGCCAAAATAGCTAGCATGTAGCTGAAATATTAGCTAAACACCAAATCAGCCTAAAAAAAACGGGAAAAAAACAAAATTAGCCAAAATAGCTAGCATGTAGCTGAAATATTAGCTAAACTCCAAAATCACATTAAAAACAAACAAAAAAACAAACAAACAAACAAAAAATTAGCCAAAATAGCAGGTATGTGGCTGAAATATTAGCCAAAATAGCTAGCATGTGGCTGAAATATTAGCTAAACTCCAAAATAGCGTAAAAAACAAACAAACAAAAAAAATAGCCAAAATAGCTAGCATCTAGCTGATATATTAGCTACAACAGCTAGCATGTAGCTGAAATATAAGCCGAACTCCAAATTAGCCTAAAAAAATGGGAAAAAAACCTAAATTGGCCAAAATAGCTAGCATGTACATGAATTATTAGCTAAACTCCAAACCAGCCTGAAAAAAAAAAATTTAATAAATGCCAAAATTGTCCACACAGCTAGCAGAATGCCATCAAGACTTTCAACTTTACTACACTCTGACTGCATATAATATAAAGTAACTAATCGACTAATTTAATAGTCGATTAGTCGACTAATCGTAGCAGCCCTAGGTCACACACTCTCCTGCTAGCTTATATCTCCTCACACCCCAAACTAACATTAGAGGCTCAACAAAAGAAGTCTTCCAGTTTGGATCCAGATTCCAGCTCAGACGAGGAAAACGAAGACGTTCATGGATCTAGTCGTCTACAAGTCATATGTACGACCTTTTTCAAACTTAATCATTTTGTCTGCTCCCGATTTACAACAATTTGAATAAAGAAATAGTCAGAAATACCGTTTTAGTCTTCGTTTTCTTTCTAAATGTCCTCACCATCAGAAAAAGCCATAAAAACATGTTAAAAACATTTAATATTCATGATATGAGAAGCCAGGCTCAGTTTAAAAAGAGTCTTTCAAAGTCTGTGAATGAATTAAAGCTGGTGACGGAGGAAAACGGCGAACTGGATTCTCTACGTTGCACCAGAACTCGCGGAGGTTGATGTCTCCATCTCATTATGATCCACGTTCGCCTGCTGATCCAGCAGAATGAGAAATTACGAGACAGCCCATCAGGCAGCGCCGCGGCCCTCCAGGACCCAGTGACATTCTCCGTCACTGATGCAGTGCTGCTTTAGCCCGGCACAGCGAGCCATCAATCTTCATAAATCATTCAGTTCTGCCGTCCGCCACTCTGAAACGCCACGGCACACACCTCCGTCCTGCTCCCCCCGTCCCGCCGCGCTCTGCATCCCTGCAGTTCCTGTCGCCACGGGCGCCGCGGCCAAACCAAATGAGGCCGAAACCTTTTGAAATGTTCTGCCATTTCCAAAGACTCGACGCGGCCCGTCCCAAAGACACGCTGGTTAGCCGCAGCTAATGACCCGACATCTCTCTGATGTATTGGGAAGACATTTTGGCGAATAAGTGCAAACAAATAAAAACATTTGTGTTTTTTACCGTCTAAAAGGTTCAGATCTAAATAAATAACTCCTCAGGCTGCCGTGAAGAGTTTGATCATTAATGTTTTAACAGTAGCTGCACTTTGGGGGCGGAGTTTGATGCTGCTGTGGTCAAAATGACAGAGGAGAACACTGAGGAGGAAGAAATAAATTAGAAATTAAAGTATTTTATGTTAAAAGGAGAACAAACAAGAAGCCGACTGTCTGAGCAGCAAATGTTACGAATGTATTTCCATCAAAAGTGATGCTTTGGAGCAAAGAGGCGGAGATGAATTTAAACTTCCTCCTCTCTCAAATGTTAGTTTACTGTGAACGTATGAAAAGATTCCCTCCATGAAAACAAGAGAGATCTTCTCTGACGTCGGCTGTTCGGTTTAGTAAAAGTTCAGGCGGATCGCACAAGAATTAGCTCCGCCCCCAAATGTATTTCTTAAAACTGCCCCACCCCCAAAAGGTGTCAAAATAGGCACAAGAACACATTTATTTTTAAAGGCTGCTCCATTTCCAAAAGTTGTCATGAATAAAAAACAAAGTGAAAATTGAGGTGATTACGACGAGAATTAGCTCCGCCCCCAAATGTATTTATAAAAACTATCCCACTCCAAAAATTGTCAAAATGAAAACATAAAACAAAACTGAATCTGTAAATGGGTTTTTCTTTTGTGTATAGTTGTTTTTTTTTGTTTTTTTTTACATGGAATAAAGAAATCTCCAACACTTACGAAGAATACTTGGATTTGTGATCTTACTCCATAGAGTCGAGTTTGAACATTTGTGATGTCCACGATTTATGACCTTTAAGTACTATATTTATATATACACCTCAGGCAAAGTAATTATAACTCTGAAATTCAGACAAATGTTGGATTTATTAAATAAACTGAATGTGCAACTGTCGCAGGAAGCAAGTAGATTTTCAAAGTAAAATGTTGTTCAAAATAGAACTATGAAGTGTTTTAATAGATGGGAACGATAAAACTGAAGTTAAATTTACTGAGATGAGTTCTGGAAATTTGAATTTGTTATCATTTAGTTGGCAATTTAAATAGTAAAAAAAATGAATATGAAATACTTTGAAAATCTTAATCATGCTAGTTTACAGTTATATGATGCCATGCAACATATTTTGGTTGTTTTTTTTCCACTAAAAGCTTGTAAAACCCTTTTTCAAACTCTGCTGTCAGTTTAGCTGAGAGGACTGTAGTCGTGTTTCCATTAACTCTGAAATTTCGAAAAACGGAATTTCGATATTAAATTCTCCTAATGGAAACACCACAATTTCGAA
>NC_050522.1:24485496-24489246 GCF_002922805.2 Oryzias melastigma | reverse complement strand
TCGATCTAAACCTCACAGGAATGCCGGAATGTCTCCGGCTCCGCGTCGGCAGCCTTTTTCTGGCCTGACCTCGTGACCCCTGTCACGGTGAAGGGGCGGGGGTCGGGGTGACCATAGCCAACTGCTGTCCCTCTGATCTAATGACCCGGGGGCCGCGGCACAACCGACCGGCAGAGGCGGCGGGGACGGAGTCAGGTAAACGTCAGCGGCTGCTGGTCCCAGTAAAGCAGAAAACAGGCAGCGTCCATCAGCAGCTGAGCGGCTCTCGGCGTATTTCGGGGATAAAAGCTTCGCCGAACACTCTCGCCACTGTATGCACGTGCGGGTGTGCGGCGGCGGCGGACATTTATGGCCGTCATCTGGTAGCTATACATAACTTTACTACTCCATCAGCTGGCGTTGATTTAAATTTGGACGAGTGTCAGAGGCTGCATGTAGATCCAGAGAGGGAAAAATGAAAAGCAGCAGCGTTACATCATCTGCTCTGTGCTGACCTCAGCTGTTTCCCTGTTGGGGACCGCCAAAATAAAGGAGCTTGGAAGCTTTTCTAAAAAAATAAAGCAGTCACCGGCTGAACGACTGATCGGCGTGGAGGGTTAAGCTGAAAAACGTGACTGAAAAGCTGAAAATGATTCTGTACGGACATGAAATCCAGAGGAAACGATTTCCAACATTTAGCCAATTCTCCTTTTCTGATGTTTTCCTTCCAAGGAGCCAGACTTCCTTTGATTCCTTTAAAGCGGTTTTGGAGCCACAGTTCTCCTGAAAACCTTTCAAAAGTTTTCCTTGGGAACCGGCCACTTTCTTAGTCATTTGAAGTCCTTATCCCTCCCCCACCCCCGCCTCTTTTTAAGACTTTAAATAATCTATTAAAAATAAGCCTTCAAACGTCTTGAACTCTTTACTAAATTAATCAAGATGACGCTTCAAACCGGTGAAAGATGTGTCAGGATTTACAAGCTCTTGATGACGGTTCCAAACATCTTTTTATGTCATTTCCTACAGACTTACGGCTCTAAACATTATTATATATTATAATATTCTGATGTTTGACGCTGAAAGTCTATATTAGTGGTCAAACGTGGCCCCTTTCTTAAGACTAGTTTCCACTGACCGGTCCGGTCCGGTAAGGAGTCACATTTTTAGAGATACTAGGTTCCTTTTATATTTTTGCTTTTGTTCGAGCCAAAATATTGACAGAATTACCGTAACTTAACTCATACTAGTTTTATTTTGTCAGTAATTCTCACATTGGAGACATCAATTGGTGATGGATCGTAACCTGGTGAACATTTCTCTCCACTCTGTCTGGACTATCAATCCAGTTCTATAAGCGCTTTGGTAACTTTTGGACTTTTAATAAAGACCAGAAAGAGAATAAAGAACATTAAACAGTGATACTAAACTCTGGCGGTTCCTTCCTGACCGTTAAGGTGAATTCGCCCCATCTACAGGTCTGCACGCGTCAATCGAAGCCAATAAATTCTGTTGGGTGTCAATAAAAGAGAATATGTATTTTTGTTAGAGATCATCGCCTCTTGGTCATATTTCTGTCGACAGGATGGAAACGGAAGTTTAAAAAGTGAAGAAATGGAAAATTAGAGACCTCCGTCAGTGTCTGCTTATGTCATGAAACCCAGCCGGCATTAGCCACGGCGGTTGACTGCACTCAGACGCTGAGGCATGGCTCTACCCGCGTGTGGAGAGGTTGATGCTGCTGGTAAAAAAGAATAACCAGTAAACGAAAACAAAAAAAGCAGGAACCACAGTTGGATTGAAAGCAGCAAACCCAGATCCTTCCATGGTCTTAACCGTGCAGTCGCTCCCACCATGGATCAAAGTCGGAGAAGTGGCTCGGCTCTCAGGGGTATTAAGTCACGTTAAGCCTTGGCGGAGGCCTTACGTATGCTCCTGCAAATAAAGCTGCTTGGGATTAGACTGACAATGGCCCACACGGAGGACAACAAAGTCACAACAAAGTAACACAAAGCAAAGGGAGCGCGGGACGCGAAACCCTGAACCGAGAGTCGTCTGAACGGATGAATATCTCTCAATGTCGTTAGAGTCATTTTAGCTTTTAAAGTCCCTCTCGGATCATCTTTTGATCTATTTTTGGTCAATATTCTGTTTTTAGTCAAAAATCTATCAACATAGTTTCTGCAGAGCGGCACTAATTGGCGTGGAGTAAGCCTCATTTCCCATCATCCCTTTGCTTACATGCTCTCACACTACCTTACAGCCCTTCACAACCCTAAGCTAACACAACCGGTGGAACCTGCAACACCGGAGCGATCCAGTCGTACAGTTTGGAGTCGGCGAACACTCGGACGAGGAAAACAAAGGCGCGTATCCGTCTGTGAGTGGATGAATCGGAATGGAGCGGAGCAGGGAGCCTGTGGCCCTCCGACTGGAGCAGCTATGTCTCCGCTACAAGCTTTTCCACCTTTCATCGTCTGCTCCTGAGTCACAACAATGAATGAAGAAATACACAGAAATGCGGTTTTAGGGTTAATTGTGTGAATGCTTCGTGTGTGAATTCACACTTTTGTGTTTTTCTTTATTTTTGTTATTTATTTCTACTTCTACACTTCTTAACACCTAAAAACTCGATCTCACTTTCAGCAGTTTCTGTAGTCCTGATATCAAAACGTTCATTTCCTTAAAGGCATTTTCACTTGTGATTTTCGTAAACTTTACAACTTTTTAGGATTTTACGCAATTTTTAGCCCCGATGGAAATAAGCGGGAAAATGTTTTAAATCTGACAAGAACTTTTTCAGACTTATGCAATCGTGGTTTCAAAATGTTCAGCTCATGAAGCACATTCATGCTTGTGCTTTTGGTATTCGCAAATTGAATGCAATTCAAAAATTCGCAATTTTTTCAAATGAAATTTCTCTAATTTTTCGTGCACTTTCTGCATCTTACACAAGTTTGGTATCAAAACGTTCAGCACGTTCAGGACATTCACGCTTGTACTTTTGGTATTCATAAATATTACGGAATTTAAGATTTTAACCAATTTTTGCAATCTTTTTCTTGAAATTCTTCAAATACTTAGTGCACTTTGAAAACTTTTGCAATATTAAAACGTTCAGCTCCTTAAGGGGATTATCGCTTGTATTTTTGGTATTCGTAAACTTTTTATTTTTTATTTTACGCAAATTATGTAATTTTTAACCCCATTGAAAATGAATAAGAACATTTTTCAAATCCTTTCGAAAACTTTTTCAGACTTGTGCAATCTTGGTATCAAAATGTTCATCACGAATATTCATAATTGTACTTTTGGTATTCACAAGTTTAAAGCAATTTGAAATTTTACAAAATTTTTGCGATTTTTCTTTCTCAATTTCCCACATTTTTTGTGCACTTTCTGCATATTATGCATGTTTCATGTCAAAACGTTCAGCACATTCGGGAGATTTACGCTTGTACTTTTGGTATTCATAAATATTACGCAATTTAATATTTTACGCAATTTTTGCGATTATTTTTTCAAAGTTCTTTAAATTCTTTGTGGACTTTGAAACCTTTTAAATCTTGGTATCAAAACGTTCTGCTCCTTAAGGGAATTATTGCTTGTGTTTTTGGTGTTCGTAATCTTTACGGCTTTTACACGATTTTACGCAATTTCTGCAATTTTTTAGCCTTGTTATAAACGGGAACATTTTTCAAATCCTTCAACAATTTTTGCAAACTTATGCAATCTTGATATCAAAACGTTAAGCATGTTAAGTGAATTCATGCT
>NC_050522.1:24480376-24485404 GCF_002922805.2 Oryzias melastigma | reverse complement strand
GCATCTTATACAAGTTTGGTATCATAATGTTAAGCACGTTCAGGACATTCACGCTTTTACTTTTGGTATTCAGAAATGTTACGCAATTTTTTTACGCAGTTTTTGCGATCTTCTTCTCGAAGTTCTTCATATTCTTTGTGCACTTTAAAACCTATGCAATATTGGTATTAAAACGTTCAGCACATTCAGGACATTATTCATTGATTAAAGCCAATTATTCAGCATCTTCAGACTACTTAAAACAAAAAAAGTATTCCGCTAGAATTATTGCGGGTTATGAAACTTTTCTAGTTTCCTTAATATATGTCCTCCATCAAGAAAAACGTTACAAAAATATGTTAAAAACAAAATTTTCATTAGAGTGGTCTTTAAAGGTTAAATTGTTTTTAATGAAAGGTTGTAAACACTTGACCACAGTCTGATCATCAGACTGTAACATCGGTTATTCGTGAAGTTTTCCCCGGTTTGCTCGTTTAGAATTAATGGTTTAGAATTAATTGCTCCAACGTAGAGATGAACCACGTGTGACGTTTTCGGTCATATGTGTGAAGCAGGAACAGACAAACACCACAGATTTCTTATGTTCAGATACCGTGTGTCGCCGTGGTCGAGAATTGCTTTGGCGTCAATAATGTCTCCCAGATGCTCCGTGTTCGTCACCAACCAAAGTGTTGATTATTTACTCTGGTCGGCGATATCTGGTCCTTGTCGCGCGGTCTTCCTGACACGGCCTTGAATCCGCCTGTTTGTGGTTCACAGGGTTTGCCGTGTCAGCAGGTCCAGAAGGCTGCGAGCGCCGTTCCTTCATCTCTCTCCTTCTTCCTCCAGTAAAGACTTCCTGTCTGCTCCCTCCTTCTCAAACGGGAGACGTTGAGTTGATGCCCTCCAGGCTGTGCTGCAGTGTGCAGCCACAGCCACTGAACCGAGAAGGGCGTTCGATGTAGAGCTTGAAGCTAAGTCACATGGTTCAACTTCTGTACGGCCTCTCTAGTGTGACCACATCTATACAGATTAATAACTTTTTGGGATATTTATGGTCGATTTTAACTTCATATTAATCATGTTTATCGACTTTTTATCCAAAATAGTTTTTATTTGGAGTGAAAATTCTACTAAATGAGTGTCTGACACTCAAAAAAATTCAATAAAACAACAAGTTCTTGTGCTTTTACATCTATAACACATGGCAGCAACTCAACAAATTTAGTCATCCAGACATGGTCGAGAGGATCCGCTGCAGTTCAAACTGACCATCAGAATGGTTCTTTGTGCCCGACAGGCTAATCTGAGTACTTCATAAACTGCTGGTCGACTGGGATTTTCACCCACAACCGAGAATGGTCAGAATAAGAGTAAATATCCAGTTTGGTGGGCAGAAACGCCAGACTGGTTCCAGCTAGAGAAGAGTAACTCAAATAACCAAGTAACCACGAAATACCGTGGAGAAATCTGGAACGGACCACCCACTCCGTGGATTGCCGAAAAGGTCTTAAGACAACAGCAAGAGTGCGACCAAAAGTCAAGAAGTTTTGTCCTCTTTTCGGCTGTATTCTTCTTCGCCTCCTGCAATGTTTTGCAAAGAATTTTCATTTCTTTCCATTTATCTTTGAATTTTTTAATAGATTTTGGTTTGACGACCTCAAGGACCGGACTGAGGAGTAGGAGTTAAAAGGTCAGCAATGTATTTCAGAGTTTGTCCATTCAAGGCTCTAAAAACTAGGAGCAACATTTTTAAATCAATTCTAAATTTAACTGGGAGGACAGTAAAGGAGTTATGTTGATGGTCAAACACTCAATGAATTGTCCGGACCATTCTAACCCGGCCAGGAGCGGACCGAACCAGTCCGGACCAGAACGTTTAGTAGAAACGAGGCAAAAATGTCGGGCTTATCAGACAAACACTGAGAACAAGTGAAGAACACCAAAAACACCATTTTCATCAGAGTGGTTCTGGACTGGAGCGTTAACGGCGACCAATCAGAAAACCTTTTTATCCTTTTCTGATAGAAAAATCATGAAAAACAACATTAAATAAAACAAAAATCTTCTCTGCACCAAAAGATGCTTCGGTTCTGACAGAAACTCCACGTCGGCGCCGACGAGCGCAGTGGCTTTAAATATGGATGTGATGAAAGGATGACGGCGGCGAAGAGAAAGGATGAAGGGAGACGGGGGGGAGAGGGGGAACACGGGAGATCAAAGGGGCATTTCAGAGCCAATCCCTTGTTGGGCTGTTTAGGAGCTGGTGGCTGTCAGCAACCATGAGAGCAAACACAGACAAATGTGGAGCGGGAAGCACTCGACATGATCCGCGGATCCTCCACCACACGGCAGAGCGGGAACCGCAGATATCTGAAGAAATGCTTCGGCAGCTCTGATTATTAGAGGAAATTAAGATAGTTTTTATGTGGAAATCACAATTTTATGCAAAAATAAAGAATTATTTAATAGCATGAAAATGAAAAAAGATACTTTTTTAATTGATGATTCAACTGTATATATATTTAATATTGTTATGAGTGTAAACACTAATTGTTACTTTCATGAGCAAATCTACGAGGTTATATCAGGATCAGCTAAATGTGAATGAAAAACTAGATTGTAAATTTGAGAAAAATGGAAATTAAATATAAAAACTGACCAACTTACTGTTTTTATTCAAGTTTTTAATGTTTTTTTCCTAATTTTCCTTCGTCTGGAGGGTGTATTTTTGTTTCCTTCCCTACTTTCTACATAATGAATTCGCCATTTTCTAGTTCTGTTCAAATCTATAATTTCAAAATAAATGCACTAGAAATTTCCCAGAAGTCTTTGCAAAAACCTAGTAAGCATCGATGCTCACTACATTAGCGAATATGGACCACAATGCATTGCGTTAGAACAATTTCTGCGAAAAAAAACATGTTTAAATGTGATTTATTCTTTTAAATTAACCATCGATATTTTCATCATCAGAACACAGTAGAGTCATGAATTCATGTTGTGAAATCTTTGTATTGATTCGATTTTTCACTTCATCAAATCTGTGATGTCATATCCGGCGTTTAGACAAACAAAAAGTAGTGAGCGTGGTGTCTAAATCGCTTTTAAAATATATATTTTTAGTAGTTGGGATTAGTGTGAGAATTCGGACATAGAGTTGTTTTAATTCCTGTTGATCCTGATTTGACTCCATACAAACAAACAGAATAATGTCTGGAAAAAACGTCTGTTTTCACGGATCCAGGAAGTTGTTTGTGACATTTCTCATTCTACAAAAAGCAGCTTTTGTAAAAGTTTCTCTGACTTGGATCAAGAGAAGTTTTGATGATCTCGCACGGACATGTCCAAAGTCTGGCGAAACCACATTCAAATCTCTACCGGCGCTAATGTTCTGTTTATAAAATCAATTACATGCAGCATTTTCTGTAAAACGGATTTCTGACTAAATTACGTCTTAAGCCGTTTGGTAACCCGTGGTGACGTCGTCGTTTGACCATTCTGTGGCGCTTTCACGCTCATTTATTGAAAATAAAAAAGAAGAGTTGACAGAGAGATCAGAGAGAACACTTCCAGGACAATTGGAGCCAAATATGACAGAATCTGTAGCTGTTTTCATTAGTTCAATATCAAGAGGAACACAATAGATGCATCAACGACATGTAAGCCACTCCAATACAATGTCCATTAAAACGTCCATTCAGATTTAATGTCGTTAAAATAGTTCAAAGAACCGTCAAACATCTTCACCTCTTTGGAGACGCCCCTGATCCAGCCGGTAGAGCTGGTTATTGATTTAAGGCTCATTTCTAACCATTAAACCAAAAACAAAACCAAAAGTAGAGTTTGGAACATGTGGTTTGACTCCTAACATAATGACTTTGACATTCCTCTCTAAAACCAAACTACCTAAAAAAGTCCTTAAGCAAATTAAAGAGTTTTTCCCTGAATCGGGTCATAAAAAGAGGGTTCAGTCAAGAATGTCTAGATGTCATGTTTGCATCCTTAAGTAAAACAAGAATTTGAGCCGTCGACATTAAGCTTAAAGCTTTCCCTCCAATCAAAATTCTTCAATAGA
The DNA here is from genome assembly GCF_002922805.2 of Oryzias melastigma. Lineage (NCBI taxonomy): Eukaryota > Metazoa > Chordata > Actinopteri > Beloniformes > Adrianichthyidae > Oryzias > Oryzias melastigma. Next base: position 24,481,347 of record NC_050522.1, on the reverse strand, counting down.
TGTGATTAAAACAAGAGGGAAAAGTATAAGTATTGTTTCCACAAATAACCAAATGAGTAATTGCAAAGAAAGTTTACATTTCTGACAAGAAAATCTTACGGGGGTTAACTTCGGGTTGTTGTGCCATAGAGGAGCGGCTGACCACCTTAAGGTGAGCACAGCTGTGTCTTGTACAGCCACCTTAAGGGGAGCACAGGTGAGTCTTGTACAGCCACCTTAAGGTGAGCACAGGTGAGTCTTGTGCAGCCACCTTAAGGGGAGCACAGGTGTGTCTTGTACAGCCACCTTAAGGGAAATGGAACATACCATTGTTTACGTATGATCTATTCGTAAGGCTAATGGAAGTTGAATACTTATACAGGCTATGCTGTTGTACGAGTCCTTGCAGCACATTCCAGATGTTAACAAGATGTGTGACTCCTTCCCGACCACCAGCGAATACCCAAGAACGAGGTGTACATGTGGTAGTGCCGGTTTTCTAATTTTCCCACGTGAACATCACTAACAGGCTCCTTGCACAGTCCACAAGACTTTAAAAAATAAAAAAATTGTACGACAAACCTGCATCTCTCCTACTTGATCCTTATTGTCCCTTGCGTGTTGTTTAACTGCACCCGCAGCACGCCCATAGATAAAAATGTGCAAGAAAGGATTTGGATTTACGGGTTCACCGAGCGATCTATGAGCGTGGTATTTTGTGTGTGCCAGCATTTTTCACCCGTATACACCCATAAGGGCGTATGATATATATATATATATATATATATATATATATATATATATAATATTTTAGCTACATGCTAGCAGTTTTGGCTAATTTGGGATTTTTTTTTAGTTTTTCAGGAAATTTGGAGTTTAGCTAATATTTCAGCAGCATGCTAGCTGTTTTAGCTAATTAGGCTTTTTAAACATTTTTTAGGCTAATTTGGAGTTTAGCTAATATTTCAGCTGCATGCTAGCTGTTTTGGCTA
>NC_050522.1:24471814-24479647 GCF_002922805.2 Oryzias melastigma | reverse complement strand
TATTTTTAATTCCTGTTGATCCTGATTTGACTCCATACAAACAAACAGAATAATGTCTGGAAAAAACGTCTGTTTTCATGGATCCAGGAAGTTGTTTGTGACATTTCTCATTCTACAAAAAGCAGCTTTTGTAAAAGTTCCTCTGACTTGATCAAGAGAAGTTTTAATGATCTAGCACGGACATGTCCAATCCTAACCCCGTACCCGTTTCGCGTCCAATACTGTCTCAGGTACCACGTTGGAGACATCCAAACGTCAACAAGTGACACAGAGGAGGCTAGAATCGTACGTCCATGTACGATGACTTAGGAGTGAGAGTGTGTAGACCCATCTCACAGCTTCTATTTAAATCTATGCAACAGTCTACATGATGAATGTGAATCCATGAGTTTCTGTGCCGTGTTGTGTTCCCTCTGCCTGAACAAATAAGTGACTGTACAGCCCCATTCATCATGAATGAGCTCCGCTGTGGGGAAAATTGTCTTTACGGGGAACAAAGTGACATTTTTTCACCTGCGAATGGCAGCCGGGAGAAGTAATTATCTGGCTTGCCCAGGCCTTACGAAGGGAAATCAGTTGAGTGTTGAGGGCGATTATGAAGGAGTGTCCTTCCAGGTTGCTGACCACATGCCCACCTCCTCCCTCCCCCGCCGTAGCTGACCGGCCCTCTTTCCCTCCGAACGATTCGTTTGTGTTTGAGGAAAATTCTCTTTCGGTCAAGAGGAAAGGAGCCTCAGCGCTTTGGAGAAATGGAAGTTTCAGCGGCAGAAACACGGTTTAGACTTACAATAAGCTTCCGTCCGTTAACACAAATATACACATATATACATAGATATATATAGCCCTTATGCATTAGTGCTGCCAGAAAACGATGATTTTAATAGTCGACTAATCACCGATTATCTTTTCAGATTAGTCGACTAATCGGGTCATGCAAAAACTGGATGTAAAGCACACATCTAAACCTCATGAGCTTTAAACTAACTAAAAAATAGATGTATATAATGCTAGTGTGAATGCTGTAAGCTGAAATTGGGCACTGATGATGTTAGTATTAATAGTTAATAGCCGAAATCGCTGAAGATGATAGCCAGGAAAAATATTAGTTAAGCCAAATTAGTCTAAAAACATAAAACAGCCTAAATTAGCCAAAACAGCTAGCATGTAGCTGAAATATTAGCTAAGCTCCAAATTAGCATAAAAAATCCTAAATAAGCTAAAATAGTTAGCATGTAAAATATTAGTTAAATGGCAAATGTGTCTAAAAAACTTAAAAAAAGGCAAAATTAGCCAAAACAGCTAGCATGTAGCAGAAATATTAGCTAAATTCCAAAAAAGCTAAAAAACAAAAAGCCTAATCTAGCAAAAATAGGTAGCATGTAGCAGAAATATTAGCTAAACTCCAGATATAGCCTAGAAAACAAAACAAAGCAAAAAAAAATCCTTAATTAGCCAAAACAGCTAGCATGCAGCTGAAATATTACCCAAACTCCAAAAAGGCCTAAAGACGGCTAATCTAGCAAAAATAGCTAGAATTTAGTGAAAATATTAGCAAAACTCCAAATTAGCCTAAAAAACACAAAAAGCCTAAATTAGCCAAAGTAGCTAGCAGGTAGCTGAAATATTAGCTAAGCTCCAAATTAGCCTAAAAAAATCCTAAATAAGCTAAAATAGTTAGCATGTAAAATATTAGTTAAATGCCAAATGTGTCTAAAAAACTTTAAAAAAGGCAAAATTAGCCAAAACAGCTAGCATGTAGCTGAAATATTAGCCGAACTCCAGATTAACCTAGAAAAAATAAATAAATACTAAATTAGCCAAAACAGCTAGCATGCAGCTGAAATATTGGCTAAACTCCAACTTAGCCTAAAAAACCTTAATAAATGCTAAAATAGTCCCAAAAGCTAGCAGAATGCTATTATAACTTTTAACTGTACTTCATTCTGGCTCCATATGAAATAAAGTAACAACTAATCGACCATATGCTTCACGAATCATCAGAAAACTCCTATAAGTTGATAAAGTTTTGGCCTAAACGTTAATACAAAATGCTAAAATTATAGTTTCATCCACAAGGAAACCCAAAACTTTAATGTTCTTATAGAATCTGTGTTTGTCTTTCAGACTCAACAGCTTATTCTCCAGAGTGTCTGCTCTTCTGTAAGATTTCAAAGCTACAGGTGATTTCCCAAAGTAAATACGTATAATTACACGCCTCGCTGGCGCCGAAGGCCAAAACTTCCTCCTGGAAACACTTTCAAATATGTAAGTTAGAGGCAGACGGGTCAGTTTATGCATCTAACCCCAGTGTGTCAAACTCAGTCGCACAGGGGGGCAGAATCCAAAACAACGCCTTAGGCAGAACAAGATAAACATTATGGAACACACTAAAGCTACACTTTTAAACTTTAAAAACTTTTTAACATAACAATAAATAAAATAAAAAGGCAGGAATATTATTCCAGACTACTTTAAATAAAAATATATTTTGTCAAAATTATACAAGTTAGAAATAAACTAAATGTGAAATGATAGAATACTCGAATTTCTTTAGTTTACTATTTATCGCAGTATCGTGATATCATAGATATCGTATCGCATCGTGATATCATTGATATCATATCGTATCGTGATATCATAGATATCGTATCGCATCGTGATATCATAGATATCGTATCGTGATATCATAGATATCGTATCGTATCGTGATATCATAGATATCGTATCGTGATATCATTGATATCATATCGTATTGTGATATTATAGATATCGTATCGTATCGTGATATCATTGATATCGTATCGCATCGTGATATCATAGATATCGTATCGCATCGTGATATCATAGATATCGTATCGTGATATCATTGATATCATATCGTATTGTGATATCATAGATATCGTATCGCATCGTGATATCATAGATATCGTATCGTATCGTGATATCATTGATATCATATCGTATCGTGATATCATTGATATCATATCGCATCGTGACGTACCAGCAACTCCCAGTCTCAGCATAAACAAAGACCCACAATTCTTAAAAGAAATCTTGAATAAACTCCGCAGAAAATACGTCCTAGAAAACGATTCAGGTTCTTAGATTTTGGCTAAAAAATGCATAATAATAATGATAAAATACAGAAATAAAATAAATTAATAAATCAGAGTGAGACTTTAACAAGCGCAGGTCATATTTTTTTGTTTCCAGTGATCTATAAATTTAAAAAAAATATATATATAGCAACAGCTGCCACTTTCTGTTCCTTTTATCTGAGAAAAAAGTTGAGTATTTGGGGCTGAATCTTTTAGCAGTTTTGTTTTAAAAGCACCTCAAACATTTGTACTAAAAAATAAAAAGTACAATAGTTGTTAGGTAATGACATAATAAATGGTTCCCTGCACTCTGACTGAACCATCCACTCCGTTGCATAAGAATTTCTGCAACCTATTAAGAGATTTGTTCCCTTTTCCACTGGCTGACCAAATGATTTAAGATGCCACAGTGGTGCAGCGCGGGAACGGATAACGAAGAGGAAGCGGCTCCACGTCCACGCAGAGACGGCCTTCCTGGTTTAGTTATGTAACCACGCAATTTACGAATTACGCCGTCCAGACGGCGTTTCTCTTTGATGGTCCGTCTGTGGCCTCCCGCTGCACGCAGTCAGGACATGCACTTTCTCTGGGAAGATGTGGGTCAAATTTAATTTGTGTTAAGAGTAAGCTCAAATACGGAATAGCCACCTCCACAACCGCAGCAGGTGATAGAAGGTGCAAAGATTAAAGGCGGAGATACAGGAAGAGGAAGATTACTCCACAAACATGACCTGTAAACAGCCTGAGGTTTAGTGGTAAATTAGTGAAATTCAAACGTCTGCAGCAGCTCAGACTATCACGGAGAGAATGGAGCTTCAGCATCTTTTTACAGACCGAAGAGTCACTGAAAAGGAAGCTCCCACGTGGTTCCATCATCATCCTGACCACCCATCTCCTCCGTCTCAGCCCTCAACCAATCGGGTTCCATCTTTTTTCCCCAGCAGCAGTAAAAGACCGAGGCTGGAGGCTTCACATCTCGTCTCTCCGTCCTTTGAGGCGAGCCGCCCCGCTGCTTGCACGACGCGGGGCGGTCCAGCGGCTGGCACAGGCATGTGGGAAAGTCCCACGGTGCAGAGGAAGCCATCAGATCTTAAGCTCTCACAGGAAAACGAAAAACAAAAAAATGTAAGCCGCAAGTGGCGTTGTATGGCCCGGAGGCTCAACCAACCCCTGCTGCCAACCCATTACCCCCTTTTTTTTTCTCCTTCTTTGGCTGAGCTGCTGCTCCAGCCCCTTTATCCTCCCCCCTCTCTGCCACCCTGATGAAGCTGCACGGGACAAATTCATTAAAAGTGTTTTTTGAAAATGGCAGCTTTTCTGTTGACTTTATCTCCATAGCAACCATTTTATTTTAAGGTCGCCAGGGGATGACGACTATATTGGTGTCATTTTTAGAAGAATCGGCAAAAGTAAAATTTTGGATTTCCTTGGCAACAGAGGTTTTTTGCTAGCCACGCCCACATTCCTACTTTGTTCATTTTGCACGTTGTATTGTTTCGTTCAACTTGAGCCAACGATTCATGTGGTTAATTTTCACTGTATTCTAGTCAAAAATGTGCGAGCAACATGGGAATGCTACTTTTGCGAGCTCGCCACGCTAGCGCAATTCAGAAACGATAAACTACTTCTAACATTCTTTTCTTAAGTAGCTTTTTGGTGATACTTGATGAGATTAAAATCCCAGGGAGCAGTTTAATTTGTAGATGGTACTAAAGGTGATATTTTGTTTTTAATTCAAGATGGCGAGCTCTTCCTGAGGTCAAAGGTCAATGAAACTGGTTGTAGACTTAACCTGGCAGCGTGTGTGAAATATCATGAAAATGCCTTAAACACATTTTTTTTTCTCCATATTGTGGAAAAATGTTGAAAATCGCCAAATTTCACACTTTGCCGCAAAAAAGGCCACCAAACCAAACGTCACATGGACATCCCATAATAATTATTTTGGACATCCCGGACACCTGTGCTTTGATTTCATTAGTGGACTTTGAAACATCTTTATGAGCACCATTGCTTTTTTGTTTTTTTGAATGGTATCTCCCGCTGTGATGCCATCATTTTTTGGGGGGGTGGGGGTGTCTTTCATTGTTTAAAAAAAATAATAAAAAATTTGGTACTTGCTACGTGCAATTTTTGGTGAGTTTTTAGGTGTGTGGCGGGATGAATTTTTCACATACGCCAAGCGGAAAGCGCACGGAATCCGCTTCAGCTCCAGTTCACACCAGACGCGTATTTTTTCGCTTTCTCACTTTATGTTGGACGATAATCTCTAATAAATGTTTACAAACCTTGATCAGAAGTGTTTTTGATGAATATATAACGTTAATAGACGTTCTTCGGCCGCGGGGGTGGTGACATGGAGACTGAGGGTTGTCTATATTTGCGGATTTCGCGGATTCGCGTAGGTCTCTGGGCCCAACCCCCGCGAATAAGTAGGGCAGGGGTCAGCAACCTTTAACAGTAAAAGAGCCATTGGGACCAGTTTTCTACTGATCAGAATGTAGAGGGAGCCGCATAGACTTACTTTAGCCTTTAAGAAATTTGGAGAATTCATTACCATTTACAAAAAATAATAAATATGAATTATTCCTATGTTTTGGCATTATTAAAAGTAAAAATATAAAAATAAACTAGCAACTAAATTGGTCCAAAATGTTAGCCTGTTGCTAAAATAGAAGCTAAACTGTAAATTAGCCTAAAGAATCTCAGTACAGATTAGCCAAAATCTTTAGCTTATCGCTAAATTTTTTTTATCTAACTCAGTTGAGGCCAAATTACGCAAAAAGTAAAATAAAAAGCTAACTTGTTGCTTAATTACTAGCTAACTCCAAAACAGCCTAAAATTCCTTAGTAAACTAAATTACATAAATGAAAAACTTTTAAAAATTACTATTTTATTTTTCTATAACCAGAGAGCCACCATAGAGGTAAAAGAGCCGCAGGTTGCAGACCTCTGAAGTAGGGAATCCTGTATTTTCATCTCTACTGTCTGTTTAGATGCAGAAATTTCATCACAATTGACAATAGCGGTATTTTATTGTGAATAATTGGTTATAATTTGAAAATTTACCAGATTTTCTCTTGTGGCGTAACTTCCTGCCACGATTGACGCGGATCGCTCGCAGCTCGTGCAAAAATAGACCAGACAATTGGAAGCTGCTTCCATTCCGCAGTGCTTTGCAGCTCTTCCTCATGTGGGGAGGCAACCTAAATATAAAAATCCGCAAATTTGTAGAGCTGGGTTGATAAAATCGATTTGAATCAATTTAAGCTAATCATATCAATAATCGATTCATAAAAATATAAATCGATGTAGCGCATAAAGCTAAAGTCTGGTAGCTTGATGCAAAGTTTAATGGGATTTCCCATAGGATGGCTAATGCTAACAGGTGTGAATTTTCCAAACTCTAGTTTTTAAAGTTGGTTTTAGCCAAAATCGTTGGCCGGCGCCACCTCTGACTGGACGATGTGTAAATGTCTCTAAACGCCGGCTATACATACCAAATGACACCAGGCGCCACCTGGGGGCACCCTGCCAGAGGTATATATCTGAACATGACAAACGCCAGACCTCCACTGTCTACATTCATGACCACGCCAATTACTTTCCAAAAAAACGGGCGGTGGCGTGAAATCTTAAAGATTCTGCCGATGTCGCCCCATGGCGCGGCGCCAGTAGTAGAGCCTAAGAGAGAGTCTAAGCGTAAGGAAGACAAATTGTGAATTTTATGTCCAGGACATAAACCAGGAAGAGGGCAGCGGGACATAAACGTTCCCTCAAAACCCAAACGGAAGCGAGCAGCCAGCGGCGGACGTCCGTCATTGGCCGATCCTCAGAGATGCTTTTGCTCAGCAGAAACTCTTCAACTCAATCTCGCTCTATTCCTCTCCGAGGAGAAATGAGAGAATACCGGCTGTAATGTAAGCGTAATGTGTGGAAAGTCTAGATTCTGCTCTAACTGTCCTCCACCACCTGCACTGAAGGGCCTCTTCCTCGCCCCCTCCCTCCCCCTCCTCCTCCTCACCGCCAGATTCCATAATGAGGCTCCATGGGAACGCTCTCCTATCCCAGAACAGACCCGCTCGCTCTTCGCCGCTCCTTATAGGAGCTGCTGGAATGGATCGTCAGAACCGAATGGCCTAGCTGGCCCGCCGTTCGGAGCAAGAACGCACAGAAGCCATTTAAATAACAATTAAATAAATGAGAACCACAACAGACTCCACCTCTCCTGGTTACATTCCCCGGCAAGTTTTGCCTTTTCAAATATGTTAAAATGAAAGTAAACGAAAAGGGAAATAAAGCGCAGCGGATTTCCTTTTAGCTACGAAACAACAAACATTTCCCGAGGCTGTGCTCCAGGTGTTCTCCTTTGGAGTGCGGAGCAGCTTCCATCCAGAACCTCTTCAGGTCCCCGTCTGCAGGTGAGTGGATGTCAGTTTGACGCGTCAGAGAAACCTCAAGTTTCAAGTCATTGAATATCGTTATTTGTCTGGTATTCAGGTCTGAAAGTTGCACAAGTCATTGACCCGCTATGAGAGAAGAACAATGGAACCAATGAAAGTCAAGGAAGTGTTTTCATGTGAAAACGGGTATGAATCCATTAAATCAGAACAAGTTTTTGGAAAAATGAAATGATCCGTGTCTGTTGTTTAATGTCCTCAATACAAATAAAGACAATAGATAACAGAATAGATGCGCGCAATGAAGGAGCATCTTGATTGACTGATTGAGATG
>NC_050522.1:24456619-24471742 GCF_002922805.2 Oryzias melastigma | reverse complement strand
GCATCTTGATTGGTTGAGTTGAGACGTAAAGAAAAACTATAGCATATTAGGGAACAAGTCTGTAGGAGTGATTATTTTATTAGTCGACCATCCAACGAATGTGTTTTTATTGGTCAACTAATATGAGGATTCAGAAACTTGATATAAAACCAACAAACATAAGTTTGCTCTCCGTTTGTGCTAATGTTAGCTTAGCTTACCTAAACTTAGCGACTTCGTTGACCACTAAATTAGCCGATAGCGAATTTAGTAGTCAATTAGTCGCAACTAATGGACTGCTTAATTAGCCGTTGGCTATTTTAGAAGTCGACATAGTCGCAAATGATTGACTAATAAATTAGCTGCCGGCTATTTTAGTTGTCGACATAGTCACAATTAATCAACTACTAGATTAGTCGTTGGCTCTTTTAGTAGTCGACAAAATTGCAACTAATCAACTAAAAACTTAGCTGCCGACTATTTTTGTGGTCGACATAGTCGCAACTAATCGACGACTAGATCGGCTGTTGGCTACTTTACTAGTCGACAAAGTCGCAACTAATCACCTACTAAAATAGTCTTTGGCTCTTTTAGTAGTCGACGTAGTCGCGACTAATCTGCTAATAAATTAGCCGCTGGCTATTTTAGCGGTCGACAAAGTCACGGCTATTGACTACTAAAATTGTCGTCGGCTATTTTATTAGTTGACATACTTGCGACTAACCGTGGCAGCCCGACCCGTCATTTTTTAATCCTTTGTGGCCACTGAGTTTCTTAAGTTCTCATTAACTGAAAGCTCCTCTTTTGATCTATTTTCAGGTGTTTCCAGTGGTCTTTTAATTATGATGATGCCGTTTTAATCCAAAATCTAAAAACGAGTTGTTTCTGCAGGACTTTGTTAGAAATTCAACTCTAAAAATTGTAGGTGGGATCATTGGAGCGGAGCAACCAGATTTCCCCTCTCCCTGCTGAGAGTTCTCTGTTTACAGACTCTCCAGCTAGCTTACAACCACTAAGCTGAAATAAGCAATGATGCAAAAATAGTGAACAATATTAGAGATATACGGGTGTACAGGTTTGATCTAGAAACCAGCTCAATACAAAGACGTACATGGATCTAGTCGGTAGAGGAGCGAATCTTGAGGGACCTCACGGTTCGATTCAGTTACAATTCATGAGGATCAGATGATAAAACAAATATCAAAACGTTATAGATATGTATTTTTTTAAAATAGTCTTTACTACAAGACACTAGATCTATATGACTTACTTTTCTCTACTAAAGTGCATTTTTACGTAAAGACAAAATCAGTAAACTTGTTTAACTTATAATAAGAACATAATGTTGAAACAACCTTAAATAAGATAATAAAAGATGCAGTTTGAGTGCAAACTCCGCCCCCTTTTTTGCATTCTATAGCACTGATCTCCAACAATGGCTGCATGAAATCAAACCTTTATCTAACAATCACCATATCATGCTATGAAACCCAACAAAAGAATACAAATCCGTCCTGAACAAACACGTTCATCAGATCCTCTTTTCCCACAATCTCCTAATAATTGGATAATCAGCCACACTGTGATAGAAGTCAGGAACGCTGCATTTGGGGGTCTGATTGTGTTAAAGGGTTGTTGTTGGGTACATCGTGACGGGTCAGAATCCCTCCGTTCACCCAGCATCCCTTCCTCCTTTCCCTGTTTCTGACTCATGCAGTTAGCAAGCAGACAGTTTTGTCCACGTCTATTTCTGGATGTCATGCTGTGGATGAGAAAAATAAGATTAAAAACAGAAGGCGAGAAAAATAGAGATATTTCCCGGCGGCTTATGGATCTGGGAAACTCAGATCTTTTTATTAAAAAAGGAGGGAAAAAAACGGCACTCAGCAAAAAGAGGACAGTCAGTCAACAACACACAAAGGCGGCGCTCGCACACACACTGACATTAAATGGGGCTGAAATGTCATAACCATCCCTCAAGTCGCGCCGTCGCTGCATTGCAGTGGACCCAACCCTTTAAATGATAACTCAACCTGATGGAAATTAAACTGTTTGAAAGTGTGAGTGTGAAGCAGCACTGATACACCAAACAGAAAATGAAGTCTGCATGCCGGAACATACCGGCTTCCTGCTTTACAATTCCTTCAACTAGAGCTGCCACAAAACAAGTATTTGAATATTTCTTCTGATTATTCAACTAAATGAGTCATTAGTTTAAAACTAACTAAAAACTAGATAAATAGCATTACCTGAAAAAATGCTACGTGAATGATGCAAGATAATTTAGCAGCTGAAGATGCTGAAAATGACTGATAAAAAATGTTGAAGTTAATAGCTGAAATTGCTGAAGCCAATAGGCAGCTATGATGTAGGAGCCTGTATTAGCCGAAAAAACGGAATAAAAGCCTAAGTTAGCCAATATACCTAGCATGCAGCTGAAATATTATCTAAACTCCAAATTAGCCTTAGAAACTGAAATAATTCCTAAATGAGTCAAAATAGCTAGCATGTAGCCGAAATATTATCTAAACTCGAAAATAGCTGAAAAACTGAAAAAAAGCTTAATCAGGCATAAAAGCTAACCTGCAGTTGAAATATTAGCTAAACTTCAAATTAGCCTAAAAAAACTGAAACAATATTGAATAAGCCAAAATAGCTAGCATGTAGCCAAAATATTAGCTAAACTCCAAATTTGCCTAAAAAACTAAGAAAATATTGAATTAGCCAAAATAGTTATCATGTAGCTGACATGTTAGCTAAACTTCAAATTAGCCTAAAAAGCAGAAAAAATATTGAATTTGCCAAAATAGCTAGCATGTAGTCAAAATATTAGCTAAATGCTGAATTAGCCTAAAAAACTGAAATAACTCCTAAATGAGCCAAAATAGCTAGCATGTAGCTGAAATATTAGCTAAACTCAAAAATAGTGTAAAAATCTCAAAAAATACAAAATTAGCCAAAATAGCTAGCATGCAACTGAAATATTAGCTAAACTCCAAATTAGCCTAAAAAACTGAAACAATATTGAATTAGCAAAAATAGCTAGCATGTAGCTAAAATATTAGCTAATCTCCAAAACAGCCTAAAAAACCTAAATAAATGCCAAACAGTGTAAAAAGCTACATAAACATATAAAGTAATGACTAATCGACCATTAAATCAGTCGTCGACTATTTCAATAATCGATTAGTCATCGATTAGTCGACTAAATGTTGCAGCCCTTCCTTCCACACCATCGTTTTGTATGAATTCTCGTTCTGGTTTGTACTAAAGAAATGTCGGGACATTTCTCTGTTTCATCGGTCACTAAATATTTACTAAAGTGTTTGTTATATTTCAAAAAAGACTTCTAAAATAAAGAAAAACATCTCCAGCAGGACTTCCTCTCATTGACATTTCCCTTTCTCCTCAATGCCGTTAAGGGCTCTTTCACACCTAGGAATTCCGCCAGACGGATCGATTGGTGGTAATGCCAAAAACTTCACACCTGGACACGTCCAACATTAGAACCGACCAGGAAGAAAAACAGAGAAATGCTGACATTTTCTTACCTAAGGGGCAACAAATTTGGTTTGTAATAAAAGTTGTCGGATTGTCAAAGTAAAGTAAAAGAGCCAAAGAAAATAAGGATATTCACACATCATTTCTACTGTTATTGTCAGATTGGTCATTCAACCAAACCAGACTTAGTGGTGGTGGTGTGTATATTGAAATACGGGACCGTTGGTGTGTCGTACCTTTGGGAAGTACCTTCACTTCCTCACAAAAACACATTTAACAAGGTGGTTTTATGACTTCTAAAGTACAAAATACACTCTGAAATACAGAATAATCTTGGATTTTAACTTATGAACTAAACCAAAGCACTACTGTCACCGGAAGTAAACAAATCTTCAAAATAAAGTGTCAATGAAACTTCCTCTTTTCAAAGTAAAACTAGCGAGAGCTTTTTTAATAACTGAAAATATACTTTACTTGTTCTATATCGTGATTTATATCGTTATTGTGATATAAAATAATTGATATTGTAATATAATTGTTTTCCACGTCGCCCAGCTCTAGTCTGTACCTAACAGCTGAGTGTGAAAGCCCTGTTCCCACACATTTAACAGCTAAAGAGTTCATTGTGGCTTCATCTCCGTCTCCCTTTGAAGACTAAGACCACATTCCCTCATTCCCACTAAAGTGTGTGACTCGTGACTTCCACGGACACCTTAAAGGAAGACGAGGAATGATGGAATCAGGAAAAATGCCGGACAAAAGCCGTCCCCCCAACAGGCGGCGAGCACTTAGGCGGCTGCGGATCAGCAGAAAGCTGAAGAGTGTGACTCCTCGTAGGTCGACGGGCCGGGCTTTCCGCTTTGATCCTCGACTGGAGAGAAAGTGGGATTTGCCGGCGCTGTGAGTGACAGGCCTGCAACAGCGTTTGGTGGAAAAGCCGGGCGGTAACTAAGGGATTGTCTGAGCGCGGAGAAAGAGAAGGAGAACAAGGAGAAGGGGAAAAAATCCCATTCTTATTTCCTAAGTCCTCCCTTTTTACCCTTCCACCGCCGAGCCGTTCCCTTAGAGAGACGGTCCGAGACGCTGCCGCACAGCCGGGAGGAGATTGATTCCCAGACAAGAGGGGAACAATTGCAGTGACACGGCATAACTAATCGATACGAGGAGCTCCGGGACAGGGACGGCTCGGTCCGGTCCCTCCCAGCCGCCGACGTCCCTCCACTCCCATCATTTCCTCTCCCGGAAGACTTCCTTTGAAATCCCAAACAATGAGGGCAGAGTCCACAAGTCGGGTTTTTCCCTGCAGACTTGGCTTTTCCCACTCCAGCCCAGGAGTTTGACACGACTCCCGTCACATCCCAGAATGCTCGGCTCAAACTTCAAACCCACATCGGGATGAAAACTCCCGTCGATCCGGTTTAATGAGTGGACTTCCAGGTGTGGAGAGAACTCGGAGATTGACAGATATTTTTACAAGTCGGCAGGTTAAAAATCAGTTTTCATGTTTTATAAGCACTAAACTGACCTGTTTTACTGCAGTCGATCATGTGACTTTTGAACAGTTTACGACTCAAATAATCTGCTGCCGTCTCTTTCAGTACAAAGGGACTCACTTAAAAAAGTTTCAAACTGTACAAATTTATAAAAAAAATAAAACTTTAAATTGATTTGAAGAACCGAATGATCCCAAACACAAACCAAAATAGAGATAAGTAAAACGTAATAGTGCTGGGAGTATAAAAATTCCCTTCTTCCTACTAACCAGATCCACTCCCATCATCTACTTTCATGATTAAGCTAAAATCTAACACATAGTTTCTGCAGAGCGGCTACAGTGCATTAGATGAGTTGTGGGCGGGACTATTGGTCCAGAGTAAGCCCGCCCACACTTCCCGTCATCAATCTCAATCGCACAGGAACCCAAAACGGATAAACATTTATTGAACACTCTAAAACTACATTTTTAAAACTTTCAGAACGAAAATGTTTTTTAAAACTTTACTCTACGTAAAACTATTTTTGTCAACATTTTACCAATTAAAAATAAGAGCAAGATAACATCGGGCGAGAAATAATCAAATAAAATGATCCTTCTGCGATGTTTGTATCACACAACGATAAATTTGTGATTTATTGTGCGGCCGATCTCAACAGACGTAAGTAGATCTAGTTGGAGCAGGAAGTAGTTACCCGCCCAGGGCATTTTCTATAAAAATACGATCTTTTTGAAATGATATACATATTTTTTACTCCTGATTTACAATCATTAGTAGGGATGGCCGATATAATTTTTTCGGCCGATACCGATACTAGCACCGATATATCGCATGTCACCCAATTTTGAGCTTTTTTTTTTTTAAATGTCCTTTATCATCAGAAAAATGATAGAACAACATGTTAAAAACACTTTAAAAAAAATAATCTAGATATATAGCATTACCTGTGATAATGCTAGTGTGAATGCTGGAAGCTGAATTTGGCCGCTGAAGATGCTAGTGCTGATAGCTGAAAATGCTGAAGCTGATAGCTAGCTAAAATATTAGTTAAATGCCAAATTAGTCTAAAAAACTGAAAAAGCTTAAGTTAGCCACAACAGCTAGCATGCAGCTGAAATATTAGCTAAATTCGAAATTAACCTAAAAAACTGATAAAAAGCTTAAATTAGCCAAAATAGCTAACGTGTAGCTGAATCTTAGCTAAACTCTAAAATAGCCAAATAAACTTTAATAAATGCCAAAATAGTCCAAAAAGCTAGTAGAATACCATTATAACTGTCAACTTTACTACACTCTGACTCCATAGAATATAAAGTAACGACTAGTCGACTATTAAAATAGTCGTTGACTATTTTAATAGTCGACTAGTCATGTCAGCCCTAATGTGAAGAAGATGGGATCTTTTTCTTTTATTTTAGAATCAATTTATCATCAATATGTCTGTGTATTTGTATTTATTGACATTTTTCTGATATATTTTTTTTATTTCTTGAAATCAATCAGCTGCTCCAAAAACCATTTTACTGAAACTAGTTAAAAGTAAGTTCTATTCTACTATTTCTCCAAACTCAGCTCTTCCGAAATGACGATGCTGATCTCCTTAAACTACATCCTAATGATTGAAAACAGCTTCATCCATGAGAGCGTTCCAATCTGACGACAGGAACGCCCCCGAGAGGCGAGGAAAACGGCGCCCGGTGAGGTCTGGTCAGTGCTGACCGCAGCGGTCGCAGCAGCCGCCTGCCGGCAGCGTGTTGTGGTTCTGAACAAACGTGTCCCACGTCTAAACACGAGCGTCGGTGTTTGGGTCAGCGGCGGGCCGAGCCTCTGCGGTGCGGTGGGGCCCGGCAGCACACGTGCTTCCTGTTTGCGCTCGCGGCCGTCCTGCGGTCGACCCAACCTGCCAGCTGAGGATTTACAGCCGTCCTTCACGTTCCTTCTGCGTTTCTGCTACACCTTTGTCCCTCAACTCCACTCTCAGCCGATTTTGTGGCGAAAATGGCCTGAAAACACAAACAGTAGTCGGCACGGCCGCAGCCGAGCATGACGGATACAATAACCCCCGCGGCGAAACGAGCCATGTGCTAAATTACTGCCACAAACGTTCCTCCGCCAGGACGCAGCGCGCCCATCACAGCCGCTCCGCCACCTCAAACACTGACTCACTCGCTTACATAAGCGCGCCTTGACCTGCGAGATGCAGGGAGAGAATCTGCAGTTAAGGCTGAGAGGAAGTTTGGAAATTGGAGCTTCGCTACAAAGAAATTGAATTCAGTTTGACTCGTTGGTGCTGCGGCGAATGGGAGCATAAAAACACGGAGATAACAGGTCGCAGGTCACAAACAACAAGTGGGAGTTTCCACAGGAAAAACACTTAAGAGACAAAACCAGACGCTTCAACGAAAACGTACCAACGGGGGGAGAAAAAAAAAGAAAAATCTGAATCTCACAAACCAAAAAGGTCATTTCAACTCCACAGGTGTTTCTATAAAGTTGAATTTTATTAGGCATTAAGAATACAAAATATTTCTTCATTCCTATGATCCTCTTTTTTTAAAACAAAAAGTATTAAATCATTCAATAGACTCAATTTATTTGCGTTAACTACGATAAAATAAAGTCACGCCTATAAAGAAAAGACGCTGATGAGCTTCAAAATCTGGAGAATGTTTTTTATTATATTGATGTCTGTTGAATAAATTAGCAAAAATAAAACAGATTAAGTAGCTGGATGTGGGATTCGAACCCATGACCTTTCGATGAAGATTTAAAAAAAAATGGATGCACAGGCAAACTTCCGTTGCCATGACAGCAGATGAAATCTGGGGCCATTTGACACTTAATAAAGACAAAATTCTAAGCGCAGAGCTCGCTCAGGTTATAACCAAAGATTTGTTCATCCAGGGATTTTTGCAATTTTTATCATCAGGAATCAAGCGTTTTCGTAGTAACAGCATGTTGGTTTGGTACTTTGATGATTACAAAAAGAGATTTTCTTTTTTTATTCTCTGTAAAAAAAAAAGAAAGCACCGCTAGCTGAGCGGCAAAGTTAGCCGCTACAAAGTGGCGAAGTTAGTGGTTAATCACTGTTTGCTAAGCGGTGGAGTTAGCGGCAAAGCATCAATGGCTGAGCAGCAACGTTAGCTGTTGATCACCGCTAGCTAAGCGGCTAAAGTAAAAGGCTAAGCACCACTAGCTGTGTGGCAAACTTAGCATCTAATTACCGCTAGCTGAGCAGCGAAGTTAGCGGCTGATGACCACTAGCTGAGCAGCAAAGTTTGTGTTTTAGCACTGCTAGCTGTGCGGCAAAGTTAGCGTCTTAGCATTGCTAGCTGAGCAGCAAAGTTAGCGTCTTAGCATTGCTAGCTGAGCATCAAAGTTAGCGTCTTAGCATTGCTACCTGAGCAGCAAAGTTAGCGTCTTAGCACTGCTAGCTGAGCAGCAAAGTTAGCGGCTGATTGCTAATAGCAGAGCAGCAAAGTTAGCATCTTAGCACTGCTAGCTGAGCAGCAACGTTAGCGGCTGTTTGCCACTAGCTGAGCAGCAAAGTTAGCGTCTTAGCATTGCTAGCTGAGCAGCAAAGTTAGCGTCTTAGTGGAGAAATTTGGTGTTTGCGTTAGCCTGTGTGCAGTTCTCGCAGCACAGACTCTTCCTGAAAGGGGCGGTTCTCACTTTGTGACATCAGCACCTGAGTATCTGCTTGTTTTCATGGGTTGGGAGGGGCTGGTGCTCAGACTGAAGGTTTCTAGAGGATTACTCAGAAATCCGTGAACGGATCAAACTACCGTTTTGGAGGTGTTTATAGTGAGAAATGAACATTATAAAACACTTTAAAGATCAAAGAGTTGATTTTGGATGATAAAACTAGACTAGACGACTAGAGGAAGTCGCCTGAAGTGACCACAGAAACATCACACATGCACAGGAAGGTTTTAACTGGGGTTCAAATCAGGGCCTTCTCGCTCTAAGGCGAGAGTGCTAACCACTACACCACCACCACCGTGCAGCTCTTTCAGATATACTATTAATAAGTGATATAACAGGAAGTCAACAAGTTACATGTTGACTTTCAGAGTCAGTTTCCCTGAATTCTACCTGATCTTTAACGTGTAAACAGGCTCAATGTCTCTTTCGACCCGAACACGTGGTGCAGCGTCCGTATCAGTGCTGCCCACGTCTGCACAGATTTACAACATCAATGCACGCATTCAAAGCAGGAACTCGCTTTCCTTTTAATTCCTATTTGCATGTTTTCCTTCCCCAGATTTTGGCCGCAGGATTTGTTTGGGGAACGTTAAGCCCAAAGACAAACGTTCGGTTCAGAACAGAACGGCTGCACTTCCTCCCTTTGTGGGGGTTTCACCTTCATATAATCCTATGAATTAACATTCCTGTAAGAAGCCACCAACAGCTTTTATGTGCAATAAACAACCCGGTCATAACTCTCCATCCCATCCAGAACCGGCCGTTTGTTTAGTGGCGGGAAACCTCAAACCTCAACCAAAGCTCAGCGGCTGAAAATCATACAGTAGACACCTGCCAGGGACGCATACTTGGAAAAGGTCATAAATTAAATATAAACCCTATTTTCTTGCTATACACGTATACATATTCATCACTTTTTCTCATATTCATCAGAAATATGACAATAATTTAACTTTTTTAAAATTTTGGGTAAAAACCGAAGTAAATATTTGATAATCAGTGAATAAGTGACACCGTCAGACATCCTCACTGATCGGATGAAATGTGCAGATCAGTGGGACTCTCTGCCGCAGGTAAAGATGATTTATATGGACGTCAAACGTTTGTTTCACGGCAATTAATCTGAGGAAAGCAATCATGGGAGGAAATGATGAGAGAGCCTCATTATGGGGAAATCATTTAATGCTGGATATAAATGAGAGAAATAATATTAGATTTTAATCAAATCTGTATCCGACAGTGCAAAAGAGGGAAATAATCAAACAGAAATGACATTAAAACACTTTTAATGGGACAAAACTCAAAACGTGTTTATTTTAACACTGCATTACCTGTGATAATGCTGGTGTGAAAGTTTTTAGCTGAAAGTTGTCATTGAAGATTGTTGAAGCTTATTGTTGAAAACAGTGACATAATACACTTTAACTGCTCAAGGGATTTTCTGAAAATGCAAAAAAATATGTTCAAAATGTTACATTTGCTAAAAGACTGGAAATGTTGTTAAAGAACTATGATAGAGTGCTAAAGTTTAATAAAATTTCTGAAAAAATGCTTAAAAATCCCTAATATATGTGAATTTTGCAAAAATAATTAGTGGGTTGTTTAAATAGCTAAGAGCTAAAATTAGCCTAAAAAAAGCTTAGTAAACGCAAATTAGCCAAAAAATGTTACATTACTTAAACGCTAGCTAAATTCCAAGCTAGCCAAATAATCCTCAGTAAACTAAATCGGTTGAAAATGTTAATATGTTGCTAAAATGGCAGCTAAACTCTACATAAGCCTAAAAAATCCCCAGTAGAGAAAAATTAACCAACAACATTAGCCTGTTGCTAACATAGAAGCTAAACTCTAAATTAGACTAAAAAGAACTTTGTATATGCCAATTTAGCCAAAATACTAGCATATTGCTTAAACACTGGCTAAACTCCAAAATAGACAAAAATCTATCAGTAAATTAAATTAGTCAAAAACGTTAGCATGCTGCTAAAATATTAGCTAAGCTCTAAATTAGCCTTAAAAAAAATCCAGCAGATAACAAATGAGCCAAAAGTGTTAGAACGTTGCTTATATACTGGTTAAACTCTAAAACAGCCAAAAATTCCTCAGTTAATTAAATTAATAAAAAATTTTAGCCTGTTGCTAACAAAGAAGCTAAGCTCTAAATTAGCCTAAAAAATGAAAGTAGAGAACAAAGTAGCCAAAAACGTTAGCATGTTGCTAAAATATCAGCTAAACTCAAAAATAGTCTGAAATTCCTCAGTAAAATTAAATTAGGAATTAGAAAAATATTTAGCGTGCCTCTAAAATATTAGCTAAACTCTAAATTAACCTTAAAAAAACCCAGCAGATAACAATTGAGCTACAAGTGTTAGCACATTGCTTAAATGCTAGCTAAACTCCAAAATAGTCAAAAATTCCTTAGTAAACTAAATTAGTAAAAAATGTTAGAATGTTGCTAAAATAGAAGCTAAAATCTAAATTAACCTAAAAAACCCATCACAAATTAGCCAAAAACGTTAGCATGTTGCTAACATATTCAGTAAACTCCAATGTTTTTGAAAATTACTCTAAAAGATTTAATAAAGTCCATGAATGCATTTAAAAGCTTGTTGTTAATCTACTTAAAATTTTGAAATTTGAAGACTTTCTCATTCATTTCCTATGGAGCAGATTTAGCTCAGTATTTCAAAACTATCAAGTTGATGAAAACCAAAAGTAAAAGCAGTAATGTTCTGAACGAGCACACGATAAAGTTACTCTCTGAACCACACGGTCATAAATTGATTCCATTCCATGGAGGGTGAACGTGTCTCCATCCGTGACCGCTGCCCTTTCCTGCTCTGAAAGGCCCCTCATACATGCACTTCCTGTCCTATCGATTCATAAAAGCTTCATGTGACTATTAGCCGACCCATTAACAAAAAGCTTTCAGACTCTGTGGCAGGAGTTTGGAATCCAAAAGTTCCGGACGCCGTGCGGAGCCGTACTCCTACAGGTGGATTCCCGCTCATCACCACGACGCCACGTTAAACCGGCGTGAATCCCGAGTGCTGCGGGCGGCCGCCCGGCAGATGGACGGATTCCTTCGCTCTCCTCCCATGTTTGTTTAGCGAGCACACACAGGGGCATCCATCCGTGCGGTAACACGCCGATAAGGAGTGACAGGCCGACACGTCAGGCCTTGATGAGGTAATGCTGGGTAATTCTGTCTGACAATCACTAACTAGACAGTGCAGTTTGCTACACTCGGAGTCCGACCTGCTGCGGGGGCGGGGCTGGAGGGGAATCCTGCGGGAAAGTGAGGAGATGCTGCAAACTTTGAAGCCTCTTATTGACTGTAGAAAACAACTGGACTGAGCGACTGTAACCATAGAAAATGGTTTACTTCCATCTCCAATAAAATCAATTCGTTTTTTCACGGTATGGATGTCGCCAGTAAGCAGTGATTGATCCAAGTTGGGCTAATTCAATGTTTCTATGGCAACCACTCTCACCAATCAGGTTGCTGGACACCCCGACCAATTGAAACCGGGGTACAGACCAGGTATTTTAACCAGGTAAATGGCGTATATTTACATACCGCTATTCTGTTTTGATCCAAGGCCAACCTTCCACCAGAGTCAATTTGGTGTTCAAGGTCATACCAATGACCTTGGTCATGCTAATCCAGGTCAGTGGGGATGTCACAAGAAGACTCTGTTACCATAACAACAGACGTTTTCAAGCCAGAAACAACTGAATGAAGGAAGCTGCTGATAGCTGAAGACGCTGAAGCTGATAATTGAAAACGCTGAAGCTGATAGCTGAAGATGCTAGTGCTGATAACTGAAAACGCTGAAGCCGATAGTTGAAAACGCTGAAGCTGATAGCTGAAAACGCTGAAGCTGATAGCTGAAAACGCTGAAGCCGATAGTTGAAAACGCTGAAGCTGATAGTGGAAAACGCTGAAGCTGATAGCTGAAAACACTGAAGCTGATAGTTGAAAACGCTGAAGCTGATAGTGGAAAACGCTGAAGCTGATAGCTGAAAACACTGAAGCTGATAGTTGAAGATGCTAGTGCTGATAGCTGAAAACGCTGAAGCTGATAGCTAAAAACGCTGAAGCTGATAGCTGAAAACACTGAAACTGATAGCTGAAGATGCTAGTGCTGATAGCTGAAAGCACTGAAGCCGATAGTTGAAAACGCTGAAGCTGATAGTGGAAAACGCTGAAGCTGATAACTGAAAACACTGAAGCTGATAGCTGAAGATGCTAGTGCTGATAGCTGAAAACACTGAAGCAGATAGCTGAAAACCCTGAAGCTGATAGCTGAAAACACTGAAGCTGATAGCTGAAAACACTGAAGCTGATACTTGCAGATGCTAGTGCTGATAGCTGACAACGCTGAAGCTGAGAGCTGAAGATGCTAGTGCTGATAGCTGAAAACGCTGAAGCTGATAGCTGAAAATGCTGAAGCCGATCGTTGAAAACGCTGAAGCTGATAGTTGAAAACGCTGAAACTGATAGCAGAAAACACTGAAGTTGATAGCTGAAAACACTGAAGCTGATAGCAGAAAACACTGAAGCTGATAGCTGAAAACACTGAAGCTGATAGCTGAAAACACTGAAGCTGATAGCTGAAAACGCTGAAGCTGATAGCCAGCAAAAATCTTAGTTAAATACCAAATTAGCCAAAAAACTGAAAACGCCTAAATTAGCCAAACAGTTAGCATGTAGCTGAAATATTAGCTAAATTCGAAATTAGCCTAAAAAACTGAAAAAAGCCCAAGTCTCTATGTATTTTTTAACTTAAATTATTATTATTTTTTAACTTTGATGTCCCTTTAGCAGCTCCATACCACGGCTTTTTTCAGCAGAAAAAATACATTTTTTGTGTTTATTTATTTTCCGGGGGGTAGTTAAAGGGTTAATGACTTACCAGCAAATAAAACAAAAAGACTTTTTCTAATTTTTTGTTTTTTGTTGTCGTTTTGTTATAGAAACAAACCAAACCGTGACCCAAAAATCGAGGTTTGAACCGAATTGAGGAAAACGTGAATCGTTGTATTCTTAGTTTCCACTGGATTTTTACGAGATACATAAAATAGAAGGTTAGTAAATACTAAATAAATAAAAAAAATAAACACATTGAGTACCGTAGAAAATAAGATTAGTGCCTTTTTGAATTCATACCATTCTTTAAAAGTTTCATGCCTTCTATTTAATAACCTGAACTAACAAGTAAAGATCCATCTATTAAAGTGTTTTTTTTCCTTTCTGCAAGACTCCATGAAGAGAAAAGGACATTTGTTTACAGCGTTTATCTACAGACACTGGAGCTATAGGGACATGCAGGAGAGTTAAGGGATAGAAGTGGGTTTCACCATCTGTCTCTTTTCACAGCTCACTAAAAAACACATTTAGCAAAATTATTCTGAACGCACTTAAAGTAAACGAGCAAATTCCTGCAAACATAAGCAAACATGATTTTGTGAAACCAAAAGAAGCAATATGCCTAAGTGCACATAAATCCTCTAAAATGCTGAATCAAACAAATGGAGACCATACGCCAGATGAGGAGTTCCTACCGCCGCGTCGGAACACAGATCAATGCAAACAAACTGCAGTAAAACGTCTGAGGAGGAGCTACCTGTAACTGAAGAGAGCGGCCGGTTCAGGCAGCTTTGACATGATTAACCAGACTAGAAGATGTTAATCCGACTTGCTCGGCGATTATCCTCTAAACTCATTTGGTTGCTGACTTCAGTGGTCATCTCAGCTTTCACCTGAACCTCCTTGCTGGTCTTCCTCCTGGTCTCTCCAACCTCAACATCCTTCGACCCTCAGCATCATGAGTGGAGCTCTGACTGCAGCTCCAACCTCATCCAAGTCTTTATTGGATTCATGGAAATAGTCATCCTTTTAGAACTTTCTTTCTTGGAGATAAAACATTGTACTGTGTGGTCACATGCAACAATTTGGGTCTGTGGAGGATCGTAGAGAAGAGATGATGAGTCTTAAAGGGAAGGCAGGTGTGTTTGGAGTTTCTTTGAGGGTTGTTGAAAAGGAAATGTACCATTGTCATGTGTCTGGTATGTGTAAAATGAAGTATTCATATGATATTATGATGTACAGGTAATAGTCTTGAACAAAGGGGTATCAAATTATCGTGTTAATCGTGATTAAATGGTTACAATTTTTATTTTTAAATTTTATTTTTATTTTTTAATCACGTTAATCTCATTTTCAATCAATAAGTATTGCTGCATTCTTAAATATGAAACAAAAGTCAAACTGTTTTCTTTAATGAACTGGTGAAGCTGATAGCCAGCTAAAATATTAGTTAAATACCAATGTATCCTAAAAAACTGAAAAAGCCTAAATTAGAAATAACAGCTAGCATGTAGCTGAAATATTAACTAAATTTCAAAATAGTCAAAAAAAGCCAGAGTTAGCCAAAAC
>NC_050522.1:24436446-24456603 GCF_002922805.2 Oryzias melastigma | reverse complement strand
AATATTAAAAAAAAAATCAAAATTAGCCAAAAAAATTGAAAAAAAAAAATCTAAGTTAGCCAAAACAGCTAGCATGAAGCTTAAATATTAACTAAATTCGAAATTAGCCTAAAACACTGAAAAAGGAAAATCGAAGTTAGCCAAAACAGCTAGCATGTAGCAGAAATATTAGCTAAATTCCAAAATAGTCAAAAAAGCCAGTTAGCCAAAACAGCTATCATGTAGCTGAAATATTAGCTAAGCCAAAAAGCTAGCAGAATGTCTTATAACTTTCAACTTTACTAAACTCTGACTATATAATATAAAATGTCGACTAATCAACAAATAAATTAGTCGTAGATTATTTTAATAGTCGATTAGTCGACTAATCGCGGCAGCCCTACATATAACCGATGGTACGGTACTGTTTAGTCCGGCTTAATGGGTCCATTTAATAACAGAAACTCTCAAAATACCAAACTACTGTACTGCTCGTTAGTAAAGTCTGGCGTTAGTAAACTGGAGCTAAAATAAAGGACGGCTGGTTAAAGGACAAATTCTGTCCATTTGTAGTCAAAGAGTGGTAAAAGTGATCAATACTATCATCATCAAAGGGAATATTTACATCAAATAATAATAACTGAGTAACAAAAGAAAATATGGAATCCTTCACTTTTATCCCAAACTCTCCAGACTCCCTGGAAAAACATTCCCTAAAGCTCCTAGATATCCCTACATACCAAGAGCATGCACATAAAATCCTGGAAATATGCTCCGTTTATTTCATGTCTGTTCGGGCTTTGTTTTTTCTTCCTTGTTAATGCAGCTCGGGTTTAACAAGCTGAAGCTCTCACATTCAATTATTCACATAAGTGTGAGATCAAAAAGCCGTCAAGTGGTGATAGAAGCTGTTAGCACAAAATCACAGAAGATACCAGAGCGCCGTTTGAGCTCAGCAGATTCCAAAGGCGCCGGCGTGAAGGATAGAGTTTGCTCTGTCAGCCGGTAGCTCAACAATTCACAGCGAAACGTACAAACCGGCAGATTTCACACCTTTAACTGCTAAGGTTTACGTCAGTTTACTCAAATACATCCGTTAATGAAGTGGTGATGAAACCAACACACCTGACGAGAAGCTTTTTGACTCGTCAGAAGCTGAAAACCTTCCAGAACTCTGATGATCCGTGAATGACAAACATGCAAACGGAAAAGTCTATAGTTATAGATGTAGATGTACCAGCATTAGCAGCCATGCTAATTTACATCTGCAAGTCCCAAAGTTACACATTAAAGCAGCTGGTATGTGAAATAAAAAAGAAATTCTGTGACGTGAAATGAGAGAACAAAAATCAAACTATTAGTGGGCTGGTCTAAACTAAAAGACAAACCAAAGGATATTGAAACCTTGACCAAAAATAAAATAAGTCAAAAGACTGTTGACCCAGCCATGTCGACCGTCTGAGTCAGAAGCTCCCAGTTAATGGCTGCCAGACCAAAATCTACCTAAAAAAACGTAACAAATAAACAAAGCCTGCAAATCAAGACTACCAAGGTCAACCATAACTTAAATAACAAAACCAGACTAAAAATTTTGGCATCAAACCAACGGGCTTTAGCCATCCATGTTCAGGTCGACAGAGGGTTAGCATTAGCCATCCTATGGAAAATTCCATTATACGTTAGCATCAAGATAGCGAGCATTACCAATGCATGTTCAGGTCGACAGAGCGTTAGCATTAACCGTCCTATGGGAAATTCCATTATACGTTAGCATCAAGCTAGCAGGCTTTAGCAATGTATGTTTAGGTTGACAGAGCGTTAGCATTAGCCGTCCTTTGGGAAATCTCATTATACGTTAGCATCAAGCTAGCAGGCTTTAGCAATGCATGTTCAGGTCAACAGAGGGTTAGCATTAGCTGTCCTATGGGAAATTCCATTATACGTTAGCATCAAGATAGCGAGCATTAGCAATGTATGTTCATGTCAACAGAGCGTTGGCATTAGCCGTCCTTTCGGAAATTACATTAAATGGTAGCATCAAGCTAGCAGGCTTTAGCAATCTATGTTTAAGTCGACAGAGCGTTAGCATTAGCTGTCCTATGAGAAATCTCATTATACGTTAGCATCAAGATAGCGAGCATTAGCAATGTATGTTCAGGTCAACAGAGCGTTAGCATTAGCGATCCTTTGGGAAATTACATTATACGTTAGCATCAAGCTAGCAGGCTTTAGCAATGCATGTTCAGGATGACAGAGCGTTAGCATTAGCTGTCCATTGGGAAATTCCATTATACGTTAGCATCAAGCTAGTGGATTTTAGCATTATGCATTAGCTCTATCTCTACTTTTTGACTATTGATCAATTAAGCTCATATCGACAAATCAATTTTATTAATTTTTATAAATCAAACGAGCAGTTTAGATTTAAGCTAAAGCTCTGGTGTTTAAGGGTTAAAGAAATGCATCTAATTTCATCACATATGTAAATTATGATAACTTTACTTCAAAATAAAAGCTTTAAAAGTTAATTATTCAAGAGATTGGATATAAAATATATATATTCTTTAGCTGTTCTTGAAATATTTAGGCAGATTTAAATGGAACCAATAGTAAAGTGAACGCGGTAACGACGGAGCTCTTAGATCTACATCCTTCAGCAGCTGGGAATCCAAAGCAGCTTTTCTTCTTCTTTTATTCCTCCTTTCGGAGATGAAATCCGCCTGTTCCTGTTCCCAAAACCCTCCCATGCGTCTCCCCCTTAAAAAAAGGAGAAAAAAATCCCAATCGGGCGATGCCGTCAGCTTTGTAGCTGGTCTGGTCTCGCCTCAAACTCCACGCAGAACGCCATTCCTGAATAATGAATTTCCTGCGCTCCTCGCACCACGTGAACCCAGTCGTCTCCCTCTGATCATTCCCTGCTTCCCGATCGGGGATGAAGTGGAATTTCTCCGAGTGAAAAGAGAGTTTGGGAAGTGAGACGGCCCCATGCGGTTTAGCAAAAGTGTTAGTCAAACTTAGAGAGGATGATCTGGTTTTAGTAAGAAAACGAGGAGAATTAATGAAATAGTGTCGTCCAGCCAATAGGAGGGCTGCACAGGTAGCAGAGGGAGCCTGTCGGCCTAAAAGGAGACGGAAAAAGCTCAAGGGAGCCCGAGAAGTAAATGTACACAAGCAGACGCACAACGACAAACTCCGCTCGTCTGGATTTGTGTCTGCCCTCCTGCAGGATTCAGAGCAAACACGAACAGAAACTGACAGCGAGGTTCTTCTTCCGCTCTCCTGACAAATTACACACAATGCAACGCAAGCAGATTCTGACAATGAAAGCCCAAGAAGTCTATAATGCTCCCAGTCAGCGCCGTGTGTTAGCAGACAGTAAGATATGTAGCAGTGACACGATATCATGGCTTTGTGTATAAATAGCGAGGCACTCCAGACAGATTCTCTGCTCACCGAGACGCATTAGGAGCTTCTCTCGTGTTGTTTCATTCCATTAAATCACAAAAAGGTTTGGATCCAAAATGTCAAATTCTTCTGGGATTTGTGGCACCAGGTGACACACAAAGCAAAGCATGTGCTGCTGTAACAGCTTCCAGCTGAGATCTAAGCAAACACTGGTCCCACTGCAAGATCCAGACTCGCTTTGGTCCCAGAAAGGCCAATAAAATTTGATGCCAAAGACATTTTTAAGACAGAAAATCAATAAATGTGTAAAAATCAGACATTAAGCGACGAAATTCAAAAAAACACAAAGCCAGCAGCATCGGTCGGACATCACTGGACTACAGAGGTATTCATATGTCTTGTTTGGTGTCTTTTCAGAGTATTTGTACTTCTGTTTTTTCAAAATCTAAAGTCAAAAAACTGGTTTTGGATGTTCAAAAACTTCCTGTTTCACATTTTATTTGACATCGACTTCACTAAATCGCAAAGCACCCGCCAACTTCAACTTTAAAACTTTAGTCTCGACTTTCCTAACATCTAAAGAACAACTAACAAATAAACAAAGCCTGCAAATCAAGACTACCAAGGTCTAAACCAAACTAAAATAACAAAACCCAGCAGTGGAAGACTACCACTACCTTATAGCTGCAATGCAAGCTAAATTCCAAAATAGCCTACAAAAACAAAACAGCCCAAATTAGCCCAAAACAGCTAGCATGTAGCTTAAATATTAGCTTAACTCAAAAACAGCTTAAAAAAACTGTACTAAATGTCAAAATAGTTCATAAAGCGAGCAGAATACCAATTTAAAAAATTTAAAAATCGTAACTTTTTAACATGAAAACGCTGAAACTGATAGCCAGCTAAAATATTAACTAAATGAACATTAGCCTAAAAAACTAAAAAAAAATGAACTTAGGTTAGCCAAAACAGCTAGCATATAGCTAAAAAAAGATAAACCTCAAAATATCCTAAAAACCTAAGAAAAGCCTGAATTAGCCAAAACAGCTAGCATGTAGCTGACATATTAGCTAAAATCCAAAATAACCACATTAAAAATAAAGGCTAAATTGGGAAAAACATCTAGAGTGTAAATATTAGCCTAACTCCAAAACAGCCTAAAAAAAGCTTAAAAAGAAAAGCCTAAATTAGCCAAAACAGCTAGCATGTAGCTGACATGCTAGCTAAACTCCAAAATTGCCAAAAAAAACCTAGATTATCCATAACAGCTAGCGTGTAAATATTAGCCTTAGTCCAAAGCAGCCTGAAAAACTGTTTAAAAAGCCTAAATTAGCCAAAAAAACTAGCATGTAGCTGACATATTAGCTAAACTCCAAAATGACAACAACAAATAAAAAAGGCTAAATTAGCCAAAACATCTAGTGTGTAAAAATGAGCCTAACTCCAAAACAGCCTAAAAACACTTAAAAAGAAAAGCCTAAATTAGCCAAAACAGCTAGCATGTAGCTGACATGTTAGCTAAACTCCAAAATGGCCAAAGAAATCTTAGTAAATGCCAAAATAGTGCATAAAGCTAGCAGAATGCCAATTTTAAAACTTTAAAACTGAAACTTTTTAACAGGAAAACGCTGAAGCTGATAGCCAGCTAAAATATTAACTAAATGAA
Organism: Oryzias melastigma; assembly: GCF_002922805.2. Lineage (NCBI taxonomy): Eukaryota > Metazoa > Chordata > Actinopteri > Beloniformes > Adrianichthyidae > Oryzias > Oryzias melastigma. The sequence continues at coordinate 24,451,553 of NC_050522.1, read as the reverse complement.
CATTAGCCTAAAAAACAAAAAAAAAAAATGAACTTAGGTTAGCCATAACAGCTAGCATATAGCTAAAAAAAGATAAACCTCAAAATAGCCTAAAAACCTAAGAAAAGCCTGAATTAGCCAAAACAGCTAGCATGTAGCTGACATGCTGCCTTTCTCCCGTCCTGCTAAACAGCCACCACATCCCATAATACTTTCCTTTTCTGCCAAACTCTAATTGACTGGTATCTGTGAAGCGGCGCCGCCTCGTTACCGCGGTGAGGGATGTGAAGCTGCTGCCTCACCCCTCGCCCGTCTCACATCAGAGAAGCAGCGAGCGCCGCGCCTGCTGAGGGAGCCGCGTAGGCAAACAAGACTTTCAAAACAAAAGCGCCGTCGTGTCACAACTTTCCGGGAGAATAAACACTTCAGTTTACCTGCATGAAGGAAACCGGCTCGTTTGACTGCTGTTGTCTTTGCTGCCGCCTGATCTCTCAGTGTTTCTACCTTGATGTCGCAGGCAGCAGGAATCTCTGGCTTCACTCACGTGGTTTCCTTCTCTTTACGCTTTTTCTTTTCTGCCAAAAGTAATGATGCACCAGAGAGAACGGAGAGGGACGGAGGAGAGAAAAACGAGACAAAACGCTGCCATGAAGACCGTCAGAACAGCGGATTCTGCTGTTGAGTTCTTAAGACGCTGCGACACGTGAGGAGAAATAAGAGCAGAAGGATCGGATGCTGCGGCTACTCGCAGAGCTGAAGCCGTTTTTCAGAAACTGGAACCAAAGAGAAATTCTCCAAAATCAAAACGTAGATTTGAGGAAATCTTTGTCACAAATTCCACTTCCTGTTGGGGCAGGTTGGTGACTTAACCAGGTAACCACTACCGGGACTCGTTACCCTCGAATTCCAATCATCGACTGTATCTGAGAACTGGAACGTCTTTTTCCCCAATATGGACGCCGCCATGTTGGAGCCGGACGCCAAACTGGTTCGAGTCGACGTTTCTATGGCAACCAATCAGGAGTAAGCTTGTTGGAAGGCCACACCTCCACCAACTGAAAGCACCAAATCTATCAATGGACGTGGAGTCCGGTTGGCTCCGCCTACTTCTATTGAGGCATCTGATTGGTCAGTTTATCAAATATCTTGAAACATCAAGAATAGCTTTTAATTTCTTTATAGAGGTTTCTGGGATTTTGACTTCTTGGGGCTACTTCCTGTTTGGGGGAGGGGTCACTCAGTCCAGTTTTCGTATACAGTTAACACAAACTCCGCCCACCATTGAGGACAACAAACGCCCTCCCCTTTGACCTGCGCTCCTTCCGCTCTCCTGTTAGCTTCTGATCCGTCAGAGAAGGACGGCGGCGGCATCAGCTGCCAGCAGATCAAGGAGGACAAAGAGTCGCCGCCGCAGAGGGAGCGCGGCCCGTGACGCCCGGCCGTGAAGTCAACAAGCGCCACTTCAGCAGCGAGAGCAAACTTCAGCACAATGAGGGGCAGCGCCGGCTCCTCCAGGAGGAGAAGTCAAACCGGGAGCAGACGGGAGGAGAGGCCGCCAGATCTGCTGCAACAAAACCCTCTTTCTCTGCTGGAGCCGCGGCCCCTAAACGCGGCTCCATGAGCGCATTCTTCAGTGACATAATGCTTTTTTAAGCTACTGCCCCCCCAGGACCCCCACTCTCTCCTCCTCTTGGCCCCGCGCTCACATTTCCTCCGTCTCACTATTTAAACCTGAACACCAGAGGAGGGTTAAGTGTTTGTTTTTGTGGAGAAGTTCCCTCGGCATTGATGTGCCGTAGGTGTTTGCTGAGGACCATAAAAGCCCCCCCCTCCTTAAGAGAGCAGTTCAAACCCCCCCAGGGGGGCGTGAAGCTCACACGAGGAGACACCAACAGTGCTGACGGACGGCGGCCTCGCCGGAGCCTCTGGTCCTTCGGTCGGACGTTTTCGTGTGACTAAATCAGCCGCTGCGGATCTGGGTCGGTTTTTACCCTTCGCCTGCTCCCAGAACGGCGCCCCGGGTCATCTGTGCCGACAGACAAACCCCCGGGGGCCCCACCTTCACCTCCACCCCCTCCGCAGGGACACACGCCCATGTTTGGCAGCAGAAATGTGACACAAAACGACCACAACCAGAGAGAAGACACCGACCTTCCTGGATGATCGGGCCGCAGGTTTACATACAGTGACCTTGATTTAAGGTCAACGGACCATAAATGGGTCAAATTAATAACGTATAAACTATTAACTGGTGCTGCCACATCTTTTAAAGAATCCCAACGTGCAGCTTTTCCATTTACGAGTCCAACCAGGACAAGTCATGATCGCTGGGTGAGTCCGTAGAGCCAAAATGTTCATAACATCTTTATCTGAGGCGGCGGTCGTCAACCTTTCACAGTAAAAGAGCCGTTTGGACTTGTTTTCTACGGATCACAACCTAGTCTCACTTGTTTGCATTCATGACCTTCATTTTTTGTAATAATAAATATGAATTTTGTCTATAACTTCACATGAATGGACGAAATCTGGAGACATTTACACATCGTCCAACCAGCCCAAAAGAAGACATTAAACATAAATAAACTCTTAAAGGCTAAAGTAAGACTATGCGGCTCCTTCTAGGTTTCGATCACAGGAGAACCTAATTTGTTAGAGGTTACCGACCTCTGATCTAGTCGATAGAAGTTCTAAAAATGATTCCAGACGAGACCAGAGAAGACATTTTTCGATTCCATCAAGCCCAACAGCCCAAGGAAGGTTTTTTTAAATGATTCCCGGGACGCGGCCCACCGCCGTGCTAATCCCCTCACTCGTTTTCATCCTGGGGAGTCACCCGGTCGCCCCGCCCCTCCTCAACACCTAGCTAGCAGCTGCTGTGGAAGGAGGCGTGGCCTGCGCACTTGGGCTTTAGTCTGATCCCAAGGAAGCAAAAGCCCCCCCCCCATTCATTCTTTTCTACTCCTGCTTCCCACAACTGCACCCCCACCACCCCCTCCAGGCCGGGGCGGCCCGGCTGTGCTGGTAATCCTTCAGTGAATGTGGGTCAGTGATCGGGGCTTTGGCTTCGTCACTCAGAGAGGGGACAGACAGTCGGGGTCGTGACCTCAGTCATCACACACAGACACACACTTGTAATCGCACACTCGTGTGGCACGACGAAGACCCACAAACGCACACAGAGGAGGAGGAGGAGCACACAGGAGATGTGTCAGAGTTCATCATGGAGGACGCAACATTCATGACCCCGGAGCTTCAGCAGGAACCCTGTTTCATTTACCGTCTTTATTTATAAAAATGCTAATGTCTTCTCGATAATGAAGGAATAATAACTTCTTTGTAAGGATCCGCCTAAAACATTGAAATGTTAAGGATTTATAACCTTAAACATCAACAATTTAAAAACAGAGCAACTTAGAAATAAGTCAAAAGTTCTTAAAATTTGACAAATAATAAAATCACTAATAATAATAATAAAAATACATTTTATTTATATGGCGTCTTTCTGAGCGCCCAACATCGTAGATAAACTAGACTAAACTAGACTACAATGACCATCTCTGGCCGTACCCCAGACTCCCACAGCTACCGTTACGACTCCGATGCGACCGCCGGAGTCTTGGCGTAACTTTAAAGGTGCGAGAGGAACCTCCTCTGCAGACGGTCACGTCCAACTCTGTGATCTGCCTCTCCGGTGCTCCAAATCTGTTTCAAAGAGTCGCAGCCCCTTTTTGCGAAGTTTAGGCCATTAAGGACTTACATCGTAACAAATGGCGGGTTACCGCGAGAACCGACCTCGGGGATGACCACATCTCTAAAAAGAGAATAAACCAGTTGGGTAAAAAAAATGGTCTTACCAAGAATTGTTATTTTAAGTCAGATATTTGCTGAAGCTAAAGGTGTTTTCAGACTGAACACATTTCGTTTTGCTTAAAGTGAACCAGAGTTCGTTTCCTCCAATAATCCGGATCACATTTCCCGTCTGAATTCCCCCAAGTGGACTCTGGTCCGGGACCAGGAACCGTTCTCAGATCTCTGTTCGTTTCCAGTCAGACTGAGACCGGTTTGCTCCGATTTTCTTTAGTCTGAATTGGCTGCACGCTCGCAGTGGAACAAGTAGATCAAGACGGCCACCGTAGCCAGATATTATGGGATGTAAGGACAGTAACAGAGCTCAGCAACTCGTTGAAATGTTGTTGGATAAATGTAAGATCATTAAAACAAATTTTAACAGAAACCAAATCGCTTCTCAGCATTTTCCTGACATTCTATATGTCGCAAACAATTGTCAGAGATCCCTCTCAGGTCCTCAGAACATTGTTCCTAAACCTACAATACCGGATGGTAGTGCTTCCACAAACGATTATTTTAATAGCCGAATAATCGCTGATTACTTTTTCAGATTAGTTGCCTAAGTTAGCCAAAACAGCTAACATGCAGCTGAATTATTAGTTAAACTCTAAATTAGCCAAATATACTGAAAAAAGCCTAAGTTAGCCAAAATAGCTAGCATGTAGCTGAAATATTAGCTAAACTCCAAATTATCCTTAAAAAATGAAAAAAGCCTTAGTTAGCTAAAATAGCTAGCGTGGAGCTGAAATATTAGCTAAACTCCAAATTATCCTTAAAAAGTAAAAAAGGCCTAAGTTAGCCAAAATAGCTAGCGTGGAGCTGAAATATTAGCTAAACTCCAAATTATCCTTAAAAAGTGAAAAAAGCTTAAGTTAGCCAAAAAAGCTAGCATGTAGCTGAAATATTAGCTAAACTCCAAATTATCCTTAAAAAGTGAAAAAAGCCTTAGTTAGCTAAAATAGCTAGCGTGGAGCTGAAATATTAGCTAAACTCCAAATTATCCTTAAAAAGTGAAAAAAGCCTAAGTTAGCCAAAATTGCTAATGTGGAGCTGAAATATTAGCTAAACTCCAAATTAGCCTTAAAAAGTGAAAAAAACCTAAGTTAGCCAAAATAGCTAGCATGAAGCTGAAATATTAGCTAAACTCCAAAATAGCCAAAAATCCTTCATAATTGCCAAAGTAGTCCAAATGGTGAGTAATATCGGAGATATTCAACTGTTAAGGATCTGTCTGTCTGGAAGCGGCTGCGTCGGAAGGGGGCGGAGCAAGGAGCTTTACATCAACAATACTATCTTTTTCAAACTGCATTTTCTTTGTCTGGTCCCGATTCCCAACAATTCGAATAAAGAAATCCTCAGGAATCATTTTTTTGAGCTGAATGAGTCCTCCATCCTCAGATAAAGGCCTCCAGAACATGTTAGGAACATCGCGGTGGGTCTTTAACACGAACAGAATGGCGGCTGTCGGCGGTTAGACCCATAAAAGATGCTCAGTAACGACACGACAAACACTCGTCGCTAAAGTCGCTCATCAAAGTGAACAGCCGTTACCGTGCCCACACATCACATCCCAAACGCTCTCTCCGCCGTAATGAGAGCAGCGCCCGAACCAGGGCGGCCGGGGTGGGGTGGGGGGGTCTGACAGATATTCACTCTGATTGGATAAAATAACAAACAGGTTAAATGTAGTTATGGGCTCAAATCTGTCTCTGGCACACATGTTCCGGAGCGAATATCAAAGGCTCCCAATTACGCCGCGCCGCATTCAAACCAATTATCCTCCACATCATTAACATTCTCCGTCAGACGCGTGCTACTTTATCTAAGAGAGAGCAGCAATCATGAAATATGCATGATTTATTAGTCTGACGACAGAAAAACAAACAATGGCAACCCGGAGCGCGTGACACCCTCTCCTGACAAACAACTGCGGCCGCCGCCGCCGCCGTTCAGGTGAGTGCTGCCATTCCCCCTCCAAATGATAGTGTTTGACTGAGATAACATTGTGCAGAAGGAAGAGTCGCCGTCAGCCGGCCCACATCAGCCGTACGCGCGTCTAATGGCGGCAAATAAAACGACAAGACAATCAAACGGAACACAAAGAGCGAGTGGAGAGCGAGGGGATCCTCTCGTTGTCTCCGGCCATCAGCCACTCCGGCTTGAGATGATTCTCTCAAGTGTGGGGAAATTTCTGCTGATGACACAGCTGTGGAGACGAAAATGTCACGGCGCTTGGCTTATGTTCCTGTCATTGACTCCAAACGGGAAAAAAAAATCCCATTTCCTGCTCTCCGTCGTAGGAGGTCTGGAGTTATGTCCCCATTCTCTAGACCAGGACTGTCAAACTCAACCTCACAACGGACCAAAATCCAAAACACACCTGAGGTCGCGGGCCGAAGAGGATAAACATTTATTGAACACTTTAAAATGAACATTTTTTTAACTTTAAAACTGTAAGTTTTTAACATAATTATAAATATATAGCATTACCTGTGATAATGCTAGAATGAATGCTGTAAGTTGAATTTAGCTACTGAAGATGCTGAAATTAATAGTTAAAAAAGCTGAAGCTTATAGCTGAAAACGCTGAAGCCGAAAGCTAAAACCGCTGAATCCGATAGGTGAAAACGCTGAATCCGACAGCTGAAAATACTGAAGACAATAGCTAAAACCGTTGAAGCAGATAGCTGAAAACGCTGAAGCCGATAGCTGAAAACGCTAAAGCCAAAAGCTAAAACCGCTGAATCCGACAGCTGAAAACACTGAAGCCGATAGCTGAAAACGCTGAAGCCGATAGCTGAAAACGCTGAAGCCGATAGCTAAAACCAATGAAGCAGATAGCTGAAACGCTAAAGCTGATAGCTAAAACTTCTGAAGCTGATACCTAAAAACGCTGAAGTTGATACCTGAAAACGCTGAATCCGATAGCTAAAACTGCTGAAGCTGATAGCTAAAACTTCTGTTGCTGATACCTGAAAACGCTGAATCCGACAGCTGAAAACGCTGAAGACGATAGCTGAAAACGCTGAATCCGACAGCTAAAAACGCTAAAGCCAAAAGCTAAAACCGCTGAATCCGACAGCTGAAAACGCTGAAGCCGATAGCTGAAAACGCTGAAGCCGATAGCTAAAACCAATGAAGCAGAGAGCTGAAACGCTGAAGCTGATAGCTAAAACTTCTGAAGCTGATACCTGAAAACGCTGAAGTTGATACCTGAAAATGCTGAATCCGATAGCTAAAACTGCTGAAGCTGATAGCTAAAACTTCTGTTGCTGATACCTGAAAACGCTGAATCCGACAGCTGAAAACGCTGAAGACGATAGCTGAAAACGATAGCTGAAAACGCTGAATCCGACAGCTGAAAACACTGAAGACGATAGCTGAAAACGCTGAAGACGATAGCTAAAACTTCTAAAGCTGATACCTGAAAACGCTGAAGTTGATAGCTGAAAACGATGAATCCGATAGCTAAAACTGCTAAAGCTGATAGCTGAAAACGCTGAATCCGATAGCTAAAACTGCTAAAGCTGATAGCTAAAAATGGTGAAGCTGATAGCTAAAAGTGCTGAAGCTGAAAATGCTGAAGATGACAGCCAGCTAAAATATTTGCTAAAAACCAAATTAACCTAAAAACATGTATTAAAAAAAACCTAGATTAGGAAGTAGCTGAAAATTAGCTAGACTTCGAAATAGCCTAAAAAAACTTACAAAAATAAAAATTAGCCGAAAAAGCTAGCATGTTGCTAAAATGTTTGCCAAAGTCCAAAATAGCCAAAATAATCTTAGTAAAATAGTGCAAAAAGTTAGCAGAATGTAAATTTTTTAAACTTTCAAACCGTAACTTTTTAACATAATTTTGAATAATAGAAATTCTGGAATATTATTGTAGAATAAATCAACTTAAACCTTAAATCAATATTTTATTCTCCATAAAATAAGAGCAAGATAACATTGGGTCACTAATAAAAATAAATAAAATGACCCGGAGGGCCGGATCCGGCCCCCGGGCCGTGACTTTGACACGTGCTCTTCCCTTCCCTTCGCTGCTTCGGTTTCTCCCGGTTGACCTTGAGCAGCTGCTGCCAGTAAAGTAGCTAAAGTGCAAAGTCAATACGAGTCAACAAAGCTGGTTAAGTATTAAACGGGCCGACGTCACCAGAGGAATACCGGAGGAGCAGGAAAAACGGACCAAAACGTTACCTCTCCCCCTCTGCAGCAATAATGGACCGCTCCAAAAAAAATACTCCTCCAATGAGTTTTAGTACTTTTGATTTCTGCAAGATAATCCGCCTGGCAGAGGAACGGGGGTCTTATGGCGCTGATTCCACGCTGACCCACATAAACCACATCCAGATCAACGCTCAATAAAATGCTGATTTATTAACAAAAAAAAAAGAAACGTTGATTTTGCGTTTGTGAAATTAGAAACTCATATAGCATAAAGTTCAAAAACAGATCAGTAATTGCTCTCCACCGTCCTCTCCTTGGATTATAGTCAGCAGCTGGGAAAACTGTCCGGATAATGTGGCGTTGAATGGACCCTTTCATCGGGGCCGGCGTGGAAGTGGACTGCAGTGACTCCAATTGAAAGCTATTACAGCTAAGAAAATCAATTGGATAAATGTATGGAGCGTGGTGCCTTTGTGTCTGCGCGCGGCGCGGGCGGGAGCCCGTTTAGGCTCCGACATCCCGACTTCCAGTCAGCCCTGGAGGCACATTCCTGAGAGGAGGGAAAACTGCAGGGTCAAAGGACGGGAGAGGGAACCGGCCAGAACGCACAGACATCGAGGAGGTCTCACTCTGATCTATTTTCAGAGATCTTTTCTTTACGATGATCTCGTTGTCAGACTAAATCCAAAAACTGTCGTTTTCTAGGACATAGTTGCTGCAGAGCAGCAAAGCCTACCTTCATTTCCCATAATCCCTTTGTTTACACTTTCTCCTGCTAGCTTACAGCCCCTCAACCTAGCATTAGCAGTGCAACAAAAATGGCGAGCAATATCAGAAAAATCCAATTTGGAGCCAGATTATGGATCTATTTGTCTATAATTGGAGGGAAGCAGGAAACTTGTGGCCCCGCCCACCATATTTTCTACATCACAAATACGATCTTTTTCAAGCTGGATGTTTTTTGTCCCCTCCTGATTATCTACGATTTGAAAATTAAAAAAAACTCTAAGGAATTTTAATCATAATTTTCCTCATAAATATCTTCCACTATCAGAAAAACGCCACAAGAATGTTAAAAACACAATTTTTATCAGAGTCAGATGTTTGCCTGATGATATTTTGTAGTTCTATATCTGTGAAACAAAACACAGAACAAAGAAGTAACGTCAGAGCTATTGACTGTATATAAAGGTGGACCGAGTGACTCCTCCCCTCTGGCGTTCCAAACAGGAAGTACCAGTAGGTACCAAGAAGCCAAAAGTCCCACAGACTTCTATGGAGAAATAAACAGTCATTCTATTGGTCAGAATGACGGTCAAAACCGACCAATCAGATTCCTCAGAGATAGCATGTGGTCCCCACTGGCCCCACCTCAAACGTTTGATTGACAGATTCTCCCGAGCTGCTTTCAGCGTAAAGGGGTGTGGTCTTTAAACAAGCTCACTCCTGATTGGCGACTGTAGTTGCCATAGAACCAATCACTGTCGTCTGGCTCCAACATGGCGATGTCCATGCTGTGGAAAAATTGTGATCGAATTTTTTCACTGAAGTCAGAACTAAGGTGTTTTCTACCTGTGATGTCACACCTGTTCTGTCCAGTTCTCTATATACAGCCAATATGAAAGAGTAGTGATGCGTATCCAAGGTAACAACAGTTTCTTTCATTGACTGTATATGAGAACTGGACTGAGTGACTCCTCCCAATGGCGTTCCAAACAGGAAGTACCTGCTGGCTCCATGAAGCCGAATGTGACTGATTGTGTTGCCCTCTTTCAGTGGCCTTCCAAGAGCTCACTCCTTATTGGTGAGCGTGGTTGCCATGGAGACTCAAACCGATGTGAACCAATCTGACGACATCTGGCTCCGACATGGTGACGTCCGTATCAGGAGAAAGGAGAAGTAAATAAACCACTAAAAGAAGGAAGTAGGTGAACTATTTTCTACTCCAGTTCTCATTTACAGACGATGGTTTCTCCTTTGGTTTATTTTAGTTCCTAAATCAGCAAAACGAACAACCGTTGGAGTACGGAGCGAAATTAGGGCCAATATTATTTGAAACCTAAATAAAAAAACATGTAAAATGTCCAAAACTGTTTGCTTTCTAAAATAAATGTAATTATTTTCAGTTTCGAGTTTTCTGTTCTTCAAAACTCAAATTTTTGATATCATGAACTTTTTTTTCAAACTCTTTTGTAAAATAAACTTTTGGGCACAGAGAGGCCAAAAGTTTGTAAACTGAAATTTTCAGATTCGAAAAAAAAAAAAAAGTTGAAAATAAAATAATAGTTTTTGATATTAAAATTTTGAGTTTTAAAACCTAAAAAATCACAACATTTGAAGCTGAAATAATTAAGTTTGTTTTAAAATAGCAAACAATTTTGGACATTTTCCTTTTTTTGGGCAATATTTTTTTTATTTGGGTTTCACATAATATCGGCTCTACCGTAGCTCCTTACAGGAGCAGCCAGGTGGAGGTTTAGCAGAAACAGGAAGCTTAAATTTGACCAAAATAAATCCGATACATGACCACAGCAGAGCAGGATCGTCTGGATTCCCAGTTTTAGCACATTTCCAAACACACCTGCAGCAGGTGAGGCTGCAGCGACTCTATCGGAGCGTTCCCTCTCCCAGTCCAGGTATGAACTCTGCAGCCTCGGCAGAGCAGCGCCGTGAACCGCTAACAGCTGCTTTGACACATGTGTGCATTCCTGAGTCTGCACCGCAGCGTCCCCGCGGGGCATCACCTGCCCCCCCCTCTGGAAATGAAGCACCAGCAAACATCAGCACAGAGATCCTTTCACCTGAGAGCGCTGCGTCAGGGTTTGTGCGCGGCGTGGACCGGCGCCCGGAGGGGCTTTGAATACTATTAAAAAGAAGTCATCAATTTTATTAAATCTAAAGGAGGTTACTTAATAAAAGCACAAGCAAATACTTCAATTTATAGGATCCACTGCTGCCGGAGGGACGTTTCCCCGAGGAAGAATCTACATTTTTATGCAAAAACGGGTTTGGAACAGAAAAAAACAGATGAAAGATGCTCAGAATAAAGCTGGAGAGAATGGACGGGTAGGACTCACTTTCCCGGATCAATGATCATCATTACAGAACCGAGATGTTCTGGAGACAGAGCTACCTTTGGGAAAACGGGACGGAGCCTTTGGGGAAAAGCGCCGCAGACGTGGAATGTCGGATAATGGATCTCCAGGTGACGTGGAGGCCAAAGCATCCACAGGGATGCGAGGAGAGAGCGGTAAAAGAGCGATGTGGGGGGGTGACGGAGGCAAAGACAAGTGCATGCTTGTGAAATTTTAGAGTTCACTCCCAGTTCATGAACATAAATGAACCCCCAACCTGAACCGAACCGCCCTCTGCATTAGAACGCCACTGTTGTTCTCAGGAGGAGTCATTAATTACCACCTTGACAGAACCAAGACTTCCAAAATTAGAGGTAATCAGCTGTCCCTGGGGGCTCAACGGAATGATGGCACAAATGAAAGTGGTAATTAACTCCTTAGGACTGATTTATCGGAACTAAATTGTTTTATAATTTGCTCAGCGGCACCCTGGAAAACTAAATAAACTCCGCTTTGTGTGGGAAGCAGGCGGGACAAGGTCACTTTAACTCTGATCGTTTCCATAAGAAACCTCTCCCCTGGTCAACTTTCACTTAATCTGCGCTGAGTACAGGCTGCAAATCAAACGTGTCCATGCATATCCTAGTAAAAACGCTCCCACTGAGTGGAGCTGGAAGGTGTTCAAGGCGGGTGAATTCCTTCGTGGGAAAGGAGGGACTGATGGGGGAGCAGGGGATGTCCAGACAGACTGGCTGAGAGAGGACCAAAGAGGGGGGGGGTCTATAAACTGAATAAGCTAAACTCACATGATCGTTTTTTAAACATTTAAGCAGATAAACTTGCGGTGCGTAAAGATGGAAAAACTGTTTTACGCACAGATTTGGTGCGTAAAAGCGCAAATTCACGTGATTGTTTTTTAAGTATTGAAGCAGATAGAATGCTGTGCGTGAAGTTGGAAGACTTACGCACAGACTCACGATTGTTTTTAGATATTTAAGCAGATAGAATGTGGTGCGTAAAGTTGGGAGACTGTTTTACGCACAGGTTTGGTGCGTAAAAGCGCAAACTCACTTGTCATATTCCGCGTTATCCTTGTCACAGCGCGCGTCCTTGTGCTTCTGCCAGTCCTTGCCGTGCTTGCAGGTGGTGAGCAGCACCACGTCCTCCGCGTTGTGCACGTGATATAAGGCATTCCGCGTGTCCGAGCCGATGCCCGTCAGGTAGCGCTTCCCCTTGAACACCAGCATGTACTTTCGGAAGGGCGGGATGGAGTTGTACTTGAGGAAGCCCCGCTCCCCCCCGGTGCGCGGGTGCTCCTTGGAGAACAGCGGGATGGACACGTCGAAGTTGGGCCGGAAGTTGTCGGTGCTGATGCTGGCTTTGGCCAGCATGGCCTGGCCGATGTCGAAGCCCAGATCCTCCGTGTAGTCCGGCCACGTCCCCGAGTACAGGTTGAAGATGAGGTGGTTCCGGCCGTCGTTCCACAGGGGCAGGTTCTGGACCTTGGTCTTCAGGTTGTGGACGTACTGGGGGGAGAGCTGGTCCCGGTCCAGGGTGTCCAGGCTGAGCACGAACAGGCAGGCCTGTCCCGGGTCCGCGGTGTAGAACCGGGAGCCCTCGATGCTGGACAGGATGTTCTGGTAACTCTCGGAGATCTTCTCGCCCTTCTGCTGCGGGTACACGTAAACTTTGAAGCCGTTCCGGTGGCACGCGGAGAAGTCGAAGCAGGAGTCCATGCGGCAGCGCCTCCCCCGGTACGCGCTCGTGCTCAGCTCCTTCTTCTGCCGCGGGGACGTGTGCAGGTTGAACTCCTCCGTGTCCGCCTGCTCCCGCGGCTGGAAGCGGTGTAACGGGTCGGAGTAGTGGGGCCAGGGCTGCTGGGAGCGCCGGCTGCGGTCGTGCCGGCTCCTGCCCGCCGCCGGGAGCCGCGCCGCCCCCAGGTAGACGAGCAGCGCGAGGCACGCGCCGGCGGACAGCACGATCAGGTAGCGCTTCTTGGCCTGCATGTGTCCCGGGAACGGAGGCGAGTCGAAGAAGAAACGGAAAGTGGCCCCAAGTTAGGCTCCCCGAGCCATCCCCGGCCCCCCTGCGGCGTATTCGGTTCCCGAGTCCAGCGGTTGATCCGGTGCATGTGGGCGACTGTTTTTGGAAGTGGAGAGCCGGTCCCGCGCGCGCGGCGGTGGACTTTCAGCGCATGGCGGAGCGCCGGACGCGGCGCGCCTACAGGGATCCGCGCTGCCCGGACGCGCCGGGACTCCTGCCGCCCCCCCTCATCCGGGCGGGCTGTTCGGGGCAGAAACTGTCCAGCGGGGACAAAAGGGGGGGTTCGGATGTTCGGTGGCTCAATCCGCTCCGTCACTGCCTCATAATCCGGTAAGAACGGAACCCGAACACCGGAGGTCGGGGGGCAACTCAGCGCCTCAGTAACCGGACGAATCCCTGCATTTCTCCGCTCATGTATCACCTCATATCCTCGGATGGAAGAAGAAGAAAGAAAAAATCAAAGCGCGTCCACGGAGAGCCGCGCGGCGCGTGAACTTCTCCCGCCGTCCGAGCGCGGAGCCCAAAAAGCCCAAAAAAAGGTCGGGAAAGACCGGAATCCTCGGTCCGAGTGTCCAATTACCGACTGCTCAGTTGTTCCGATAGTTGGTCGCTAACATTCCAATCCCGACACGACGGCAGCTGACGTTACGTCCCACCGACGCGCAGCGGCGCCGCTGATTGGTCCGGCCGTGGGAACGGAAGAGGCGGGGCCTGCAGGGAAGCACCCATTCATAACCGGAGTGCTGCGCGTGAGCGAATCATCTGATGGAGTTCATCGAGAGAACTGCAGATGTGTCCAAGATTACAGCCGTAAACCTGCAATCTTTACTTTTAATGAAGCCCCTCCAGAGTAAAAGCCTCATTTCAAGATACAAAATAAGAGTCTTTTTTACCCACAACTTATTTTTTTACAAATTTTAGGGAGAAAAGTCACAATAAAATAACTCTTCTCAATAAATTTTAAATATTGTTGCTTTTTTTATTAGTGATTAAAAAGCTAATTGTTTCTTTTCTTATAATATTAGAGTATATTTTTATATTTTTGTTTTAATTTTACTCAGATTTTTTGAGTTATAATAGTTTAATTTTTTCAACTTTTTTTTTCGGTGTTAAAACAAAAAGTTTCTCCCTTTTTGTGAACATTTTGTTTCTTTCAAGTTCCCTTAAACTAAGATTATACTGATATAAAAATAAAGGTCACATCTAATATTAGACATGTTTCAAAGTCAAGGCCCGGGGGCCGGATCCGGCCCTCCAGATCATTTCATTTTATTGTTATTAATGACTTGATGTTATCTTGCGCTTATTCCTAACTTGTATAATTTAAATATTGAAAGTTATTTAAGGTTTAAATTGATTTATTCTGGAATAATATTTATTTATTTTTTTACTTATAGTTATGTTAAAAAGTTACAGTTTTAAAAATTGCCATTTTGCTAGATTTCTGGACTATTTTTGCATCAACTAAGAACTATTTTAGTTAAGCTAGTTTAGCTATTTTTTTTTAGCTACATGCTAGCTGTTTTGGCTAATTTAGGCTTTTCTTTTTAATTTTTTTAGGCTGTTTTGGAGTTAGGCTAATATTTACACACTAGATGCTTTGGCTAATTTGGCCTTTTATATTTGTTTTTGTCATTTTGGAGTTTAGCTAATATGTCAGCTACATACTAGCTTTTTTGGTTAATTTAGGCTTTTTAAAAACGTTTTTTAGGCAGTTTTGGAGTTTAGCTACTTTTTCTGCTACATGCTAGCTGTTTTAGCTAATTTAGACTTCATTTTAAGTTTTTTAGGCCGTTTTGGACTAAGGCTAATATTTACACGCTAGCTGTTATGGCTAATCTAGGCTTTTTTCAGGTTTTTTGGCAATTTTGGAGTTTAGCTAACATGTCAGCTACATGCTAGCTGTTTTGGCTAATTTAGCCTTTTTTAATTTTTTGTGGTCATTTTGGATTTTAGCTAATATGCCAGCTACACTGTAGCTTTTTTGGCTAA
>NC_050522.1:24436095-24436333 GCF_002922805.2 Oryzias melastigma | reverse complement strand
TTTAGCTAATTTCCCAGCTACACTGTAGCTTTTTTGGCTAATTTAGGCTTTTTAAAAATGTTTTTTTTTGGGCAGTTTTTGAGTTTAGCTACTTTTTCTGCTACATGTTAGCTGGTTTGACTAATTTAGACTTTTCATTTTAATTTTTTTTAGGTCGTTTTGGACTAAGGCTAATATTTACACACTAGCTGTTATGGCTAATCTAGGCTTTTTTCAGTTTTTTTTTTTTTTTTTTTTT
>NC_050522.1:24431221-24435772 GCF_002922805.2 Oryzias melastigma | reverse complement strand
TTTGGCTAATCTAGGCATTTTTTTTTTAAGTTATTGCTGCTGTTTTGGAGTTAGACTAAAATTTACATGCTAGCTGTTTTGGGAAATTTCTGTCTGGTGGGGGAGGTTCCGTTTTTTAGGATATTTTGAAGTTTAGCCATTTTTTTTCAGCTACATGCTAGCAGTTTTGCCTAACCTAAGTTTATTATTATTTGTTTAGTTTTTTAGCCTAATTTGGCATTTAGCTGTTATTTTAGCTGGCTATTAGCTTCAGTGTTTTTGGCTATTAATTTCAGCATCTTCAGCAGCCAAATTCAGCTTCCAGCATTCACACTAGCATGATCACAGGTAATGCTATATATCTAGTTCATAATTACGTAAACAAGTTTTGATTTTATAGTTTTAAAAATGTAGTTTTCAATGAATGTTTATCTTTGAGTTTGACTCTCCTGATCTACAGGATTAGGGAGGGATTGAAGAAATGAAAACTCCGTACGACGCTGCTGCATCTCACCTACCTAAATCATACGTGTCGTATACGTGTTTCTACGACCTGCTCCCCGCAGCATACCCATAGAAAAATGGTCTTGAGCATTTTGGCTCAGAGTGATCTATGTTCTGTGTTAAAGTTTGGTCATTTGTCTCCCACAGACTGAAGAGTTTTGATGCTGCATTGGACCGATTTGTTCAAATTGATCAATTATAGTTGTTAAAGTGAATAATTAATGAACGGTCGTCGATATATATTGAGGCAGCTCCAGTTTTCTTACAAATGTTTCCTATTTTTCTCCATTTTGGAGTCAAACATAAGGACTTCATTCAACTCAAAAATGGAAAAAATGACCAGCAAAGTGATCCTCTCCTGTGGATTTTCCCCCGAGGATTAGAGGCGTTTTTTGGACACATGTTGCCGGTCCAGCGTCTAAGGTTTCATGACTACACAGGCCTTCTTGTCCTCTCATGTCTTGGCACCAGCACCGTTGTGTGAAGACGAGAGACAAAAGTCCGTCTGAAGAGGGGATTTTCTTTACTGTTGTAAGTATATTAGACACAAAGGACGAGGAACCTGCTGCTGCAGAGCTCACTGGAAGGATTCCCGGCCTCATTACCTTTGTGCTGAGAACACGCAGCCTCAAAAGTGAGGAAAAGTCCACAGAATGTAAAGATGCAGTTCAACCTGATGCGTTTCTCCTCACCTGCAAATTAGGGAGATATTAAATTGTAACACAAAGACACAATTTCCCCTAAAGTGAACCCAACTCAAATTATCTTCTACGGTTAAAATAATCTTCATTTCAGAAGTCTTCAAACAGTCGGGCGTGATTTCCATTAGAGTTGCAAGCAATTAAGAGAAAACTCCCCTCAGGCGTAAACAGAGGAAGGAGAGGCTCCGTTAGTGAGCTGAGTGGGTTTTCAAGAGGAGAAGCTGTGACTGAGTAAACAGCCAGATAGATCATTCCGGAAACTCTCCTTCAGGCGGTGAACAACTCTTCCTTCCACATGAAGGACGTGGCGCTGCGTTCAGAGCGGCGGCGGCGGGCGTCTGGAGGAGCATCCAGGCCTCCTCCTCCTCATCCTCGTCGCCACGGCGCTCTGACGATGCGTGCCGGCCAGCTCGGGGATCCTGGCCTGACTCCCAGCCAGCCCTGCTAATTACTCGCCCTCCTCTGAGCTAATTGGCCAATAAAAAATGAGGATGGCCTCTTCACACACTTTGGATGTCACCAAATACCAGCAGAGCGGTTTGTGGTCCTCAGAGCCACGACAGAGTCGGAGAATCCTCCGTTTGGTTTGATATTAAACTGGAACCTCAAATAACCGCTCAACGTTACAGCACGCCTCTGTGGATTTGAGATGAAATTATCCCCCTATGAGAACTCCGCCACATTTAAAGACCCACTCTAATAGCAGGAAATCTTTATCAAAATTCTAGAAATGTGAAAAAAAGATCAGGAGGGTCAAACTCAATCACACAAGAGGCCAAAATCCAAAACACATCTTAGGTTGTGGGCCGAGCAGGATAAACATTTATTGAACACTCTAAAACTACATTTTTAAAACTCTATCGCTGTAACTTTTAACATAATTATGAACTAGATATATAGCATTACCTGCAATAATGATGCTAGTGTGATCGCTAAAAACGCTGAAATTGATAGCCAGCTCAAGTATTAGCTAAGTGCCAAATTAGCCTAATATAAATATTGAAAGTTATTTAATATTTAAGTTGATTTATTCTGGAATAATCTTCCTGCCTTTTTAACATAATTATGCTAAAAAGTTACATTTTTTAAGTTTTAAAAATCGACATTCTGTTAGCTTTTTGGACTGTTTTGGCAATTGATTTTTTTAGGCTTTTTTGGAGGTAAGCTAATATTCAGCTACATGCTAGCTGTTTTGGCTAATTTAGCCTTTTTTTCCTTTTTTTTAGACTATTTTTAAGTTTAGATATTTTTTCAGCTACATATTAGCTGTTTTGGCTAACTTAATTTTTTTGTTTGTTTTTTAAGCTAATTTGGCATTTAGCTAATATTTTAGCTGGCTATCAGCTTTAACATTTTAATAATTAATTTCAGCATCTTCAGGAGTCAAATTCAGCTTACAGCATCCACACTATCGTTATCACAGGTAATGTTATATATCTAGTTCATTTTATGATAAAAAGTTACGGTTTTAAAGTTTTAAAAATGCAGTTTTGGATTTTGACACTCGTTTTTTATAGTGCTCCATAAATAGAAAAGGGTTACAAAAATACATGTAAAACACTTCAATTAAGAGCCTATTTGTTGTTTATAAATAGCCTGTTTGTAGGAAATCATGGAGAACATCCGTTTACATTCCGATCTCGCTGAAAGGGATTGAAGAAACTGCTTGTCTCCAGAAACACAGATTCGATTTGTCGGCTGAATAAGTGGATCGAGCAGTCGGTGGAAGCAGCACCTGATTTCAGGCGACTGAAACTTTTCTGCCGCAGGTGATAAAGTGCTTGGGAAGGCGCTGGAAGGGATGGCCAACTGCCACCATCAAGACTTTCAAATTCAGGCGGTGGTAAACAAATACGCATGGCTGGAAGGTACCTGTGGGACCTGGGGGGTTCGTGGCGAAGGAAGACAAAACAGCCTTTGAGAGCCCATGAGCTCCTGCTGATCAGGCTCTGATAAACCATGATGTCATGATCTGGGTTCCTGCAACTACAAAAGGAGAGTGTGTTTGTATTAGGATGTGCGAAGACTCTCATGCCCCAGAATATTCTATCTCTGCTTGTAGGTCCATGAATCTTCTTGTGTGCACTTGATACAACGACTTACTTTCAAAGGCCTCCAAAGACCCTCCTTAAACCCGAGAACGTTGATGTTCCATTGATGTGCTCTGGCGGAGAGCGTGCTTCTCCACTCCAACAATGCTACTTCTATTCTGAAGATTTGAAAAGCTTTTCTAGGATTCCGGCTCCGTTCTTCACAGCCGGGTGGAAGCACGCTGCAAAAACCGGAAAGATAAAAGTTTGAGGGGGGATGGACGTGCTCAGGAAACACCAGCACGGATGCTAATCCGAGGCTAGCAGCTCGGCTGCAGAAGTACCAGATAGTTTTCACCATTCTTCCTCCATACTGTGCGCTGGAGAAAGTATTATTAACAGAGTCACATTCTCAAAATAAGATATATATCACAAAAATTTGCACACATTGTACCCGCTGAAAAAATTTTTGGACATGCAGGACACCCCCCCAACCCCACCCCCACAAAAAAAATAATGAATGGGGTTTAAAATCTATGACAGAATATAGGGAGAAACCAATAATTTAAAAGAAGTTACGAGAATAAAAGTCGTAAATTTACAACTTTTTTCTCGTAAGTTTAGAAGATTTTTCTTGTAAACTTCTGACTTTTCTTCTAACTTTGCAACATTTAGGTAATACATTTTTTAAAACATTAACATTTTCGAGATTAAAAGTCATAAATTTACATTTTTAATCTCGTAAATTTGCAAGTTTTTTCTCATAAATGAACAAGATTTAAGGTAACATATCTATGACTTTAAAATACGTACATTGACCCTTTTTTTCTTGTAAATGTATGATTTACGACATTTAGGTAATACATTTTTAAAACATGCAAATTTTCGAAAATAAAAGTCGTAAATTTACATTTTTAGTCTTGTAAATTTAAAACTTTTTTCTCGTGAGTTTACAAGATTACAAGTTATATATCTATGACTTTGAAAGATGCAAATTGACCATTTTTCTCATAAATATACATGTTTTTTCTTGTAAACTTATGACATTTTAAGTAATACATTTTTAAAACATGTATATTTTCGAGAATAAAATTCATAAATATACATTTTTAATCTTGTAAATTTACAACTATTTTCTCGTAGGTTTACAAGATTTAAGGTAACATGTCTATGACATTAAAATACGTAAATTGACTATTCTTTTTTTGTAAATTTACAAGATTTTTATTGTAAACTTATGACTTTTCTCATAAGTTTACAACATTCAGGTAATACATTTTTAAAACGTAAAAGTAACAAGAATAAAAGTCGTGAATTAACATTTTTAATCTCGTAAA
>NC_050522.1:24427068-24430910 GCF_002922805.2 Oryzias melastigma | reverse complement strand
CAAGTAAGTTTATTAGTTTTTTCTCCCATAAATGTACAACTCAAAATCTTACAAATGTACAAGTTTTTTTTGTTGTAAAGTTTCATAAAAATATTCTTGTAAAATTTATTACTTTTTTCATAAATTTAAGTATTTTTTTCTTGTAAATTTATGAGCTATCTCGTAAATTTACGACATTTAAGGTGATAAATGTACAACTTTAAAACGTAAATATACGAGAAAAATAATAATGAAAGTCATAAATATACAACGTTATTATAATAATTTTACACTTGGGACTAAAGTTGTAATTTAACTCCTTTTTGCTAACTGGCCATAATAATGTTGTAAAAATCTCTTACGGGGATCAAAAAATAAAATTCAAAATCCACTAATGAAATGTCGGGAATGTCCAAAGGAAGTTTTTACATTATTATGGGATGGCCACAGGACCTACCCACAGGCGACCAATTTTCACAAAATATCTATATTAGAAATATAGCTATTTATAGCTATATTACTAATTTATATATAGCTATATATATATATCAGAAAACTTTCGATCATGAATTTTTCTTTTTTCTGTTTTTTTTTCATATCTGTAAGAAAACCTATATGTTAAAACAATACAAGACATCTGATGCAGGGAAAACAAAAGGGAGCAGAATGAAGAAATATTCTTTTTCTGACTCTGTTATGCATACATTCCACAGAAAGCAAAGTGTAGATCTAGAACTACAGGATGTACACTTTGTTACTCAAAATAACTTGCAGCGTTAAAAAATAAATGAAAATAACAAAAATATTAAAGAATTTACAAGTATCTTCTTCTAATTTCTTACATTTTTTTTTACACCAGTACAGTAATGAAATAAAGTAATTAATTGTATTTCAGATACACGCCACCTGGTTAAGTCTACATTCACAGTTGAAGCTTTATTGATTTATCCCCTTCAGAAATAGGAGCCATCTTGACAAAAAACAAATATATACAGTATATATCCCTTAGAACCTTGTACAAATTTAAAGTGCTCAGCTTTGAACAAAGTTAGCATAGCGAGCTCACAAAAGGGAACATTTCCCAACTGTTTGCACATTTTTTACCAAGATATAGTCTAAATGTATTACAGTACATGAATATATGGCTCAAGGTGGACAAAGTTATATAACATAGGATATGAATATTGTAGGAATATGGGCGCGGTTAACAAAATACCTCCGTTGCCAAGGAAATCCCAAAATATACTTTTGCCGATTCTTCTAAAAATGGCATCAGCGTGTTCGGCAGAACCAGGCGACCAAAAACCAAAATGGTTGCTATGGAGACGAAACCAATAGAAGAGCTGTAATTTTGATCAAAGTGATTTTTTTAAATGAATTTGTCGCATGCGGCTCCAACCAGGGTGGGAGGGGCAAAAGGGGCGGGGGAGGGGCGCCGTTTGTAGCTTTAATTTTCAGATTGTTTTCTCATGTCAGAGCAGCGAAAGACTCCGCTACAGACAGGCCAGACGTGTTTCTAAAACAGCAGTGACTTATGAGGTTGTGTCAAACGAGTGGGAGTCGGTCTGAAAGTAGACTTTCTGGACCGCTGCAGGCTAGCCAGCGCTACATACGGTAGCCTTGGTTATCCTTCAAAGTGCCGCTAACTCACTGTGTGGGATGCGCAGTGATCGGCACTTTCTTTATTTGTTTCAACCGACCTTTCCAGCGCCGGACTGCTCTAGGCGAGCGGAGCGGGGTTGAGATGTTTTGGGGTGTGGGAGGAGGCCCGCCGTTTGTTGCCAGGGCCCTGAGTAAACTTCAGTTTTAACCCCGCAGCCCGTCTGGGGAGAGCCGGCTGGCAGGCAGCAGCAAATGAAGCGTTTCAGGTTAGATGTGGTGATAGGTTTTTGTCCTCATTAAAACCAAAAATCCCTGCCACTGCTTCCTCATTTGTATTCCACTGCAATTCATTGGTGGTGGATTTTGATCTGGGGGATTTGGGATGTTATAAAGCCACTGAAGCCAGGAGGAAGACAATGAATCTTGTAGTTTCATCTTACGCAAAGCCCTGAAAGCAGCAGCTGAATGTACTTTGAACTTACCTCCTTTAAAAGTTTGAGACAAACCTCTGTTTGAGGAAAAAAAAACCCAGCATCCATCATAATACCCATTAAGCACACTCAAAAACGGATCCCACTCATTTGAAACACTGGCTCACTTCAGGGAGCTTTAAAAAAATCCTGTCATTAAATCTGCTCTGCTGATATTAAATAAGAATAATTCCAAAAAGCTCATGTGGATATCATTGCCTCAGAAAGTGCTGATGCGGCTCCGGGACCTTGAGGCTATAGAACCAAAGGATTTTGCATCCATTCAGAGATTCACTAATTCCCCCAGGCACTCCACTGCAAAGTAATCCACTTAATTTACAATTACCCATGCTGGCCACACTCATATGGAATAATAAACGGGCTCAAGTAATCCCGCTGATAAAACTGGTCACTGGAAAAAGTCTGACATTTATATTAAATAGCTGTATCAAAAATTAACCCTTATTTATTTACTGTTTAAAACCTTTTTATAAACTTCATCTGGGAAAAATATGATAAGTAAAGCAAAAGTATAAAGTATGACATTTATTTTTAATTATTTAGCATAAAGTAAGAAAAAACTAAGCAGAGCACCAATAAATAAATGGGTTTGAAGTGACTTTAAAGACTTAAAAGCTTTTTCTTGTGAGGGAAACATAACTGTTTTCTTCTCTGATGGGGGGCGGGGTTAGTCTGTATGCTAACAGAAAAAGTGTTACAATCACAGCATAAACATAAACATTTACGGTTTTCCAGAAAGCCGCATGAAGCAACATTTAAAATAATTCATTTCTGTAATCTTCATAGAGAAATAATACCAAAACATTAAAAAACTAGATATAGCATTACCTGCGTAAATGCTAGTGTGTATACTATAAGCTGAATGAGGACGCTAAAGACACAAGTGCTGATAGCTGAAGATGCTGAAATTGATAACTAAAAACGCTGAAGCAGATCGCTGAAAATGCTGATGTTGATAGCAGAAATGGCTAATAGCTAATAGTTGGAAAGGCTAAAGCTGATAGCTACCTAAAATATTAGCGAAAGGCCAAATTAGTCTAAAAAAATGAAAAATAATCTAAATTATCCAAAACAGGTAGCATGTAGTTCACATACTAGCTAAATGCAAAATTAGCCTAAAAAACTTAGTAAAGTATTTAATTTAGCCAAACCGCTAGCATAAAGCTAAAATGCTATCTAAACTCAAAATTAACCTAAACAACTGAAAAAAGCCTAAATTAGCCAAAACACCTAGCATGTATCTGAAATACTAGTTAAATGCCAAATTAGCCTAAAAAAACTAGTAAAAGTTTAATTTAGCCAAAACAGCTAGCACAAAGCTAAAATGTTAGCTAAACTCCAAATTAGCCTAAATAACAAAAAACAAAGGCTTAAATTAGATAAAAATGCTAGGATGTAGCTGAAATGCTAGCTAAAAAACAAATTAAGCTTAAAAAAATGGTAAATGTGTAATGTATAATTTAGCTAAAATAGCTAAAATAAGATAAAATATTAGCTAAACTCTAAATAAGCCTAAATAACTGAAACAAAAGCCTAAGTAGCCAAAACTGCTAGCATGTATCTAAAATACTAGCTAAATGCCAAATCAGCCAAAAAAAACTAGTAAAAGTTTAATTTAGCCAAAACAGCTAGCACAAAGCTAAAATGTTAGCTAAACTCTAAATAAGCCTAAATAACTGAAACAAAAGCCTTAAGTGGCCAAAACAGCTAGCATGTATCTGAAATATTAGTTAAATGCCAAATTAGCCTAAAAAAGGTAGTAAAAAGTTC
>NC_050522.1:24420111-24425964 GCF_002922805.2 Oryzias melastigma | reverse complement strand
ATGAGGACACTAAAGACACAAGTGCTGATAGCTGAAGATGCTGAAATTGATAACTAAAAACGCTGAAGCAGATAGCTGAAAATGCTGATATTGATAGCTGGAATGGCTAATAGCTAATAGCTAGAAAGGCTGAAGCTGATAGGTAACTAAAATATTAGCGAAAGGCCAAATTAGTCTAAAAAAATGAAAAAAAAAAATCTAAATTAGCCAAAATAGCTAGCATGTAGTTGACATACCAGCTAAATGCAAAATTAGCCTAAAACATTTAGTAAAATGTTTAATTTAGCCAAACTGCTAGCATAAAGCTAAGATGCTAGCTAAACTCAAAATTAGCCTAAATAAAAAAAGCCTAAATTAGATAAAAATGCTAGGATGTAGCTGAAATGCCAGCTAAAAAAACATATTAGGCTTAAAAAAATGGTAAATGTGTAATGTGTAATTTAGCCAAAATAGCTAAAATAAAGCTAAAATATTAGCTAATCTCCAAATTAGCCTGAGAAAACTGAAAAAAATATAAATTAGCTAAAACAGCTATAGCTAAAATATTAGCTAAACTCTAAATAAGCCTAAATAACTGAAACAAAAGCCTTAAGTAGCCAAAACAGCTAGCATGTATCTGAAATATTAGCTAAATGCCAAATTAACCTAAAAAACTAGTAAACGTTTAATTTAACCAAAACGGGTTGCAAGCACAAAGCTAAAATGTTAGCTAAACTCCAAATTAGCCTAAATAACTTTAAAAAAGCCTAAATTAGATAAAAATGCTAGGATGTAGCTGAAATGCTAGCTAAAAACCAAATTAGGCTTAAAAAAATGGTGAATGTGTAATTTAGCCAAAATAGCTCAAATAAAGCTAAATTAGCTAAACTCCAAATTAGCCTAAGAAAACTGAAAAAAATATAAATTAGCTAAAACAGCTAGCATATAGCTAAAATATTAGCCAAACTCCAAATAAGCCGAAATTATTGAAACAAAAGCCTTAAGTAGCCAAAACAGCTAGCGTGTATCTGAAATAATAGCTAAATGCCAAATTAGCCTAAAAAAGGTAGTAAAAAGTTCAGGTGAGACATTTTCAGGTGATAGGGGTGTGGCCTTCCAACGAGCCAACTCACGATTGGTTACCATAGAATCATTGACTCATTCCGACTGCTTACCGACGTCGTCAAGGCTTCAACATGGCGGCGTCAGTATCGTCGACTGAATTGATGATTTCGTTGGAGCCGGAAATAAACTATTTTTAATTGGTGATGTCACACTTGGTCATTCCAGTTCTCATATACAGTCATTTGTAAGCTAAGTTTGGAGTTTGGCATCAATTATCAATCAGCTTCTTTCCTTTACAGGTAAATGCTAATCCTGACATGAACTGAATTTATTCGTTCATGGATTTTATTTATTTTTCTCTAAAATTAATAATAGTATGATCTGTATAGCTGGTATTGGTTAGAAACGGCCACATCTAAAGGCAGGTGGAAACATTTACTTCTGCTTCGACACGATACAGAAATCCCTGGATGTGACTAAGCTCATCCTCTATTTGTATCCCGTCGATCCGTTTATTGTTGTCTTCATATAAGGTGCATGTTGTTTTACATGAGCTCACTGCTCACTATTGATCCAGTCAGGTTTACTCATGCTGCTCGTGTCTCTTCCCTCTACATATTGCATGAACATCCTCGCTGCTTTTGAGGAGAGATGCAGGGCAAAACCTGGCTTTTCAGGATGAATTTTAATGTTCCCCGCCAAAGATCAGAGCCGGGCCGCCTTTGAGCTCCAACCCCGTTTTTGCTTTGCCTCCCTCTGTCCCATTAGCGCGTCAGCTCCTTAATTTCCCCGACATCTCTACGGGTTTACTATCCCAAACAACATTTAAATCTCAGGTAGATAACATTCTATAGCTACAGGTTCCTCGTTAGCATCGTTAGCCCGTTCCTCTCTGCTGACCTCATTTCTTTCTTTTTCCTCGTATCATCTACATTTTCATTTTCCGGAACCTGAAAACCGTCTTTGTCCACACTGTTCCCTTCTTGATTTGACTCCACATCTCTTCTCACTTTGGTGTTCCACACACTTGATTGGTTCTTATTTCAGCTTCCAGAGACAGATAGGCGAATCAATCTCCTCCTTTCACTCTG
Organism: Oryzias melastigma; assembly: GCF_002922805.2. Classification (NCBI taxonomy): domain Eukaryota; kingdom Metazoa; phylum Chordata; class Actinopteri; order Beloniformes; family Adrianichthyidae; genus Oryzias; species Oryzias melastigma. Next base: position 24,423,829 of record NC_050522.1, on the reverse strand, counting down.
TAATCACTGTCTCGCTCTTTTCCTGGTTTCCTCTTTCTCTCCGACTTAACCTTTCTGACCCTTTGACTCAGTCAATCGTGCTCCCTGCACCCCTCCATCCTTCGATTCACACGCTTTCATCGCTCATGTCCTCATCTCAGAAACTCTCGTGAAAAAAAAGGAAATTAGTGAATCATTTTTTAATGTGTTACCAACAGGGTCTGAGTCACAATTAGTTTATGTGTTGCAAACAACGTTGGGAGTTATAGTAATTATGCTAACGTTAGCGGTGTCGGAATGTGTTTTTTTTATATGTTGCTAACAAAGTTAGGAGTTATTGTACTCAGGAATGCTTGGTTAAGCAGTATTAGTCTTTTTTTACGTGTTACAAACAAGGTTGGGAGTTATTGCGAACATGCTAATGTGGCTAACGTAGCGGTGGCGGACTGTCATTTTTTATTGTGCTACTTGGAAAGTGAGGAGTGGGTATAGTCACAGTAACATTTATTTTAGTTATATTAGTCTGTTTTTTAAGTACTGCAAACAATAGAGGGGGGTATTTAAAATATGCTAACACAGCTAACGTGTAGCGGTGTTAGCCTGCATTTTTATTTACGTTACTAACAAGATTAGGCGTTAGTGTAATATCACTAATGTTTGTTTTTAACGGTGTAAGTCTTTTTTGTTTATGTTGCAAACAACGTTGGGAGTTATAGTGATTATGCTAACGCAGCTAATATGTAGCGGTGTCCGACTATATTTTTTTACATGCTACATGCTAGGTTGAGAGTTAGCATAGTTGCAGTAACATTTGCTTTATCTGTATTTTTTACGTGTTACAAACAAGGTTGGGAGTTCTTGTGAATATGCTAATGTGGCTAAATCATAAAATAATATGCTAACACAGCTAACGTATAGCGGTGTTAGCCTGCGTTTTTATTTTATATGTTACTAACAAGATTAGGTGTTACTGTAGTAACAGTAACATTTGTTTTAGCAGTATAAATCTTTTTTTTTGTATATGTTACAAACAACGTTTGGAGTTATAGTGATTATGCTAACCAGCTAACGTGCTCATGTGTCGCAAACAAGGTGCAGAATTAAAGGTGTGAATACGCTAATGCTAATGTGGCTAATGTGTAGTGCGTTATAAACAAGTTCTCCAACTAATAAGAATGCAGCTAATAAAGTCTGGAATTATTTCTGACTTTTCTGTCACCCTTAAGTTGCCCTATAGTTCTGTACACCGTATAATTTTGGAGCATTTATTGACTGTGTGCCTTATAATCCGGTGCACCTTAATATGTGAAAAATAAAATATGTATATGGGTCAACACACTCATATACATATTATATAAATATTATATATACTGAATTCTATTTCTATACCAACTTAAATATAATTTGCTTCCAATTCACTTAAACATTTTTAGACAGAAAAGCAGGATAGAGCGAGGGGAAAATTAAAATTAAAATAAAAAAATAAAAAAAAACATAAAAAGATTTTGCATGAAAGTAACTTGAGTGAAACTGTGGAATAAATTAAATTTTGAGTTAAAAAAAATATCCAAACATAAATCAGTTTAAAAATAAACACAAAACATACTTTACTTTACACTCAAACCATTAACTGTATATAAGAACTGGACCGAGTGACCCCGAAGTGGAAGCCGAACTGCTTCCTTTTTGAACAGCAATCCTATTTTTTTTTCACATTTATTTCTGTTGTTCCAATTATTTAAATTATAAACTGACCAGTCAGAAGCCTCAAGAAAATGAAGCCGTCCTGCGCTGAACGTTTGATTGACAGATTCCGTGTAGCGCTCCTTTAAGTCGTAGGGGGTGTGGACTTCCAACAAACTCACTCCTGATTAGAGGGAGTGGTTGCCATAGAAACAGTGACTCAGACCGTCTCAGAACGATTGCTGCTCACTGAAAGGTTAGTGTCCATATCGCAAAAAAAGGAATTGAAGTAAAAATTCTGGCATTACACCAGACTTAGAATGAGCTACTAGAAAGTTTTTTTTAATTTTTATTTCCTTATTAGTAATTTTTAAAAATATATTTTTCTGAATTTTTTTTATTTTTGTATTGTAATACACAGATCCTACATCAACACTGTGACCCAAACATCGAGGTTTGTACCGAATCATCTGTAGTGATGTCACACTCACTCAGTCCAGTTCTCGGATACAGTCATCAAAAGTATTAGTGGTCGTTGTTGATGCTTGAGCCCCATGATGATTGTAATCAATGTTATGGTGTTTTAATGACATGCAGGTGATTGATATTGTTTAAAATAATTGTTTAATACGAATAGGTTTGAAATGTGTCCATTTGCTTCGTAACTCTGAACTCCAATCAAAACTCTAAACGACACAAACGAGAAGCTCGTTGCGGTCCAAAGCCTTTGAGAGAGGGATGTGGAATAACCACATCAAAGTCTTTTTTTGTGTGTTAAACTTGCGCGGCGAGCGACAGATGTTGGCGCTGGAGAAAACGACGCAGAGAAAGAAAAGCCTTCGAATGACTTGTGAGGACATGTTATGGCGGCTGCCTAAACCTGACAGAGTGAGGTTAATTATGGATGGCCTCCTCGGCTGGGGAGGGCTACAGGGACGGCGGGGGCCCAGCTGCCTGTTGGCTGCATGTGCATTAGGACTCCTTATGTTTTATTACTGCTGGAGGAAGACTGGCTGCTGAAGTTCCACTCCGGATTTTAAATGAGCTTTCTGACAAAGTAAGTTAGCAACAGTTTGAGCTGATGTTTTATGGCTGACCCAGTTTGCTTGTAGGTTGTTAGTGAGTGGCATTCTCTCTGGAGTTGATATAAAAAAATCTTAACTAACCACAGTCTAATGGAGGAATACAGTTCATTTCTTTCATGCTCGATGGAAATCTCCTCAGGTGCTTGACGGGTGAGTTCAACATTTAAAAAACACTTTAAGGTTGGAATTTCTCCAAGGCTGAGATGAAAGTCTTGTTTTTTAGAGAGGATTCTTCAAAGAAAGAAAGAGAACTGAAAGACCTACAAGGCTCTCAAAAAGATTTACCAAGGAAGTTTTATATATGTGGAGGTAAAGCTTAAAGGTAAACACACGAGGTCGGATATGCTGCAGTTTGGACAACAGAGTCCAAGTTTTCTTTACATTTCTCCACATTTTTAAATCTGCTTCTCGTAGATTTGTCAAAAGTTCAACAAAATTTAAAGTGCATCAGTCAGTAAAACAAGAATATAGAACTAGAAAGGTTTCACTACCTGTAATGCTGGTGTGAATGCTTTTTACTGAAAATTATGCCACAATTTATTTTAATTGCTGAAAGGATTTAATTAAAATGCAAAAGTTATTTCCTCAATTAAAGAACTGTATAAGAGCGCTGAAGTTGATCTAAATTTCCGAAAGATTTGTAGCAAAATTGCTTTAAAATCTCTAATAAATGTCAGTTTTGCAAAAATATTAAGTGTGTTGCTAAAATATGAGCTAAACTCAAAATTAGCCTAGAATTCCTCAGTAAACTAAATTAGCCAAAAACGTTAGCATGCTGCTAAAACAGAAGCTAAACTCTAAATTAGCCTAAAAACTCCATTAGATAACAAATTAGCTAAAAAACGTTATTATGCTGCTGAAATAGTAATTAAGTTTTAAATTACCCTATAAAAAACTAAGTATATGACAAATTAGCCAAAAACGTTACGATATTGCTAAAATATGATCTAAACTCCAAAATCGGCCAAAAA
>NC_050522.1:24419579-24420101 GCF_002922805.2 Oryzias melastigma | reverse complement strand
AAAAAAAAAAAAAAAAAAGCTGGTGGATTGCTTAAAAACTAGCTACACTCCAAAGCAGCCAAAAAATTTCTCGGTAAACTAAATTAGTCACAAATGTTAGCCTGTTGCTAAAACAGAAGCTAAACTCTAAATTACCCTAAAACCCCAGTTGATAACAAATTAGCTAAAAAACGTTGCAGCTGAAATAGTTAAGTTCTAAATTACCCTTTAAAAAACTAGGTATATAACAAATTAGCCAAAGACGTTAGCATGTAGCTCAAATATTAGCTAAACCCTAAATTAGCGTTAAAAGAAAATTCAGAAGAGGCCAAATTAGCCAAAAAAGCTAGCGCTTTGCTAAAATACTAGCTAAACTCTAATATAGGCTAAAATTCCTCAGTAAACTAAATTAGCCAAAAATGTTAGCCTGTTGCTAAAGAGGAGTTAAATGATAAATTACCCTATAAAAACATCAGTAGATAACAAATTAGCCAAAAAAAACATTAGCATGTTGCTAAAATATGAGCTAAACTCCAAATTCGG
>NC_050522.1:24418572-24419542 GCF_002922805.2 Oryzias melastigma | reverse complement strand
TAAAAAAAAAAAAAAAACAAAGCTAGCAGATTGCTTAAATACTAGCTAAACTCCAAAACAGCTTAAAATTTTTCAGTAAACTAAATTAGTCAAAAATATTAGCATGCTGCTAAAATATTAGCTAAACTCCAGTTTTTTGAAAATTAATCTAAAAAATGTAAACATAGCCCACAAATATTTTAAAAGCTTGTTGCTGATCTACTTAAAATTTTTAAATTTGAAGACTTTCTCATTCTAATATTATTTTATGGAGAGCAAAATATTAAATGTTATTTAAGGTTTAAGTTGATTTATTCTGGAATAATTTTCTGCCTTTTTATTATTCATAATTATTTTAAATGTTACGGTTTAAAGTTTTAAAAATTGGAATTCTGCTAGCTTTTTGGACTAGATCTTTTAGGCTATTTTGGAGTTCAATATTTCAGGTTCATGCTAGCTGTTTTGGCTAATTTAGGCTTTTTTAATGTTTTTTGTGGCTATTTTGGAGTTGAGCTATTTTTCAACAACATGCTAACTGTTTATATTAACCTAAGTTTAGTCTTTTTTTTGTTTTTTAGGCTAATTTGCCATTTAGGTAATTTTTTAGCTGTCTATCAGCTTCAGCATTTTTAGCTATGAATTTCAGCATCTTCAGCGGCCAAATTCAGCTTACAGCATTCATACTAGTATTATCACAGGTAATGTTATATATCTAGTTCATAATTATGTTAAAAAGTTAGTTTTAAAGTTTTAAAAATGTTGTTTTAGAGTGTTCAATAAATGTTTTTACTGTTTGGTGTGTTTTGAATTTGGCCTCCTGTGTGATTGAGTTTGACACTCCTGATCTAATCAATCACAAAATTTCACTTTTTCCATTAAATCCTAATTATGCGCATAAACACAAACTACAATCAGTCGGTCAAAAATGATGGACATTAACTTTAATTTTCAGCTGATACATTCATGTTTCTGCCACGATAGCGCTCTTCAT
>NC_050522.1:24411273-24418079 GCF_002922805.2 Oryzias melastigma | reverse complement strand
TTGGGAAATATGTCCTCTTAATACGCCTCAAAAACGACTTCCTCCAAGCATAGAAAACTTTTTCTAATTAATGCGAGTTTTTTTTATTTATCGTATTTCAATAGGAAAATTTAATCCATTTTGTGCAACTTAATAGTCGATGGAAACGCAGCCACTGTCTCTGGTTCTCATTTGTTAAATGCCAGAAGAGTTCTTGGAAAATGCTTCAGTTTGATAAGAAACTCCGATCGGGTGAAGGGGAAGTGATCTGATCCGGGAGAGAAGTGATCTGATCCGGGAGAGGAGTGATCTGATCCAGGAGAGGAGTGATCTGATCCAGGAGAGAAGTGATCTGATCCGGGAGAGGAGTGATCTGATCCAGGAGAGAAGAGGCCTGATCCGGGAGAGGAGTGGTCTGATCCAGGAGAGAAGTGATCTGATCCGGGAGAGGATTGGCCTGATCCAGGAGAGGATTTCACTCTGATCTTCGGCGTGTTGTCTCCGTCTTTTGCTCTGACGGAGGAGGAGGTGATGGAGGCTTTCTTCTCCTCCTCTGGTTTTTGCTTTGTCATGGGGAATGGGATGATTCATCTCAAACAAGCTTAACATCTGGCCTCATTAATCATTTCTTTTCAAGTTCCAAGTTTCCAGGGAATCCTTCTCCCTCTCCACGCCGTTATCGCTCCCTCCTTTCTCCTCCTTTCTCCCCCATCTGCCCTCCTTGTCATCTGTTGACATCCTGGCATGCCTCATCGCCCGCATCACTCCTCCCTCCTCATTTGTTCCCTAATTTGTTTATTTTGTTTGAAGAAAAGACGGAGGGACAAAGACGGGCGGTGTGGGGAGGAAGGAGAAAGTGTTGGGAGGGGGAGGAGGAGGGGGAGGAGGAGGAGGAGGAGGAGAGTTTCGGATCAGAAGTGATAAAGTGGCGTGAACTGTTTGGGAGTTCCTCATTACTCAGCGCGCCCTCGGGGACGTGCACATTGATGCCACATGTTTCATCGCCCGGGGGGGGGGCTGTGATAAGAACAACATTTTCCGTTCACTGTGATGACGAACCCCCCCCCCACCTGTACAGCCTCTGAAGTCGCCGCGTTCCGACAAAAGTTCCCACAACGTCTCTGCTGACAGTTTGTTGTTTCTAACCTGGCGGCTTCATGCTTTCAGAATCAGGTGAGGCGTTCAAGGACCATAGAATCATGGAGGGTCTCATCTTCATCGTTCGTCTCACACCTGGTTTCCCTTAAACGCATACAAACAGAAAACAGGTGAGTCTGAAGTCCCTGAACGCAGCACGCGGACGGCAAGCTGCGGCTTGATTACAACATTTGGTTTTCGCCGTCATTTCTCCTGATGGATTTTATTGTGCAACACTAAAGTAAACACAAGATGTTGTGGTTTGGACTTGTGTTTTTGGAAGTGCGTCAAAATAAGTTCATGAAGTTCAATGGAAGGATAAAGCAGCCCTAACCATCAGCTTTCCACCACCATGCATGGCAGTGACAGACTTCACTCAGATGAAGTCTAAATAAACGATTAAATTAGGATTTATTTTTATTTTTCATGATGATCTGTGCTAAAATGGTAAAGAGAGGAGAGCACGTGTCAAAGTCAAGGCCCGGGGGCCAGATCCGGCCCTCCAGATCATTTTATTTTATTGTTATTTAAGGTTCAAGTTGATTTATTCTAGAATAATATTCCTGCTTTTTTATTATTGATAATTGTGTCAAAAAATTACAGTTTTAATATTATAAAAAATGGCATTCTGCTAACTTGTTGGACTATTTTGGTATTTACTAAGATTTATTTTGTCTATTTTAGAGTTTAGCTAATATTTTAGCTACATGCTAGCTTTTTTAGCTAATTTAGGCTTTTCCTTTTGTTTTTTTTAGGCTATTTTGGAGTTAATTTAATATTTACATGTTAGCTGTTTTGTCTAATTTAGGCTTTTTTCAGTTTTTTATGGTATTTTGATGTTTAGCCTTTTTTTCAGCTACATGCTAGCTGTTTTGGCTAATCAATTTTTTTATTAGGTTTTATCAGCTAATTTAGCAAATATTTTAGCTAAATATCAATTTCAGCATTTTCAGTATTTTACACTATCAGCACTAGCATCTTCAGCAGCCAAATTCATCTTCCATCATTCACACTAATATTATTACAGGTAATGCTGTATATCTAGTTCATTATTCTGTTTAAAAGTTACAGTTTTAATAATGTAGTCTCTGTTCAATAAATGTTAATCCTGTTCAGATCGCGACATAAGATGAGTTTTGGATTTTGGCCTCCTGTCCGATTGGGTTTGACACTCCATCCATCCATCCATCCATCTTCTTGACCGCTTTGTCCCTTCCGGGGTCGCGGGGGTGCCGGAGCCTATCCCGGCTACTGAAGGGCGAAGGCGGGGTACACCCTGGACAGGTCTCCAGTCTGTCTCAGGGCCTCAATCACACACATCCACTCTCACATTCACACCTAGGGGCAATTCAGAGTCACCAATTAACCTATGAAGCATGTTTTTGGACGGTGGGAGGAAGCCGGAGTCCCCGGTGAAAACCCACGCATGCACGGGGAGAACATGCAAACTCCACACAGAAAGGTCCCAGCCGGGAGTCGAACCGGGGCCTTCTCGCTGTGAGGCAAGAGCGCTAACCACTGCGCCACCGTGCAGCCCGGTTTGACACTCCTGTAGTAAAAGATCTATAGAAAATAATTTATAATAAAGTATTTCCTAATTCAAATCGCGTTGGATTAGAAAACTGGATGCTAGAAAAAGCACAGACTAATGACTCAGCTACTAAAATGGGCGGGGCCAAAGTCCCCTCCCCCGCACACAGGCAGAACCTCAACGACAGAGAGGGGGAGGGGCGGGTCGCTCTAGAACAGAATTTCTGTAGACCTTTTTTACGGTGACGTCAGACATAATGGCGACTTGGCTGAAAATAATAATAGCTACTTCCAGTGTTCGGGTTTAGAACGACAAAGCTGAACACTGTTTAACATCAATATTAAAAGGTAATCTTACCAATTTCAACAGAAAAATGTACAATATTTATTTTATAAATGTCCTTCTGAACCGTATTTTCATTTCCTGTCTTAGATCGTTCACAAATCTAGATACAAATTGGAATAATCCTTAAATATTGGAGGTTCTATTGAGAATATTAACCTTTCATTTGAGCAGATTTTATTCTAACAGGTTCTATTTTGCTTGATGTTATTCACACGTGTTTTAAGTGCGACCAGCACAAAAACTGATAGAATTTCATGTCGGTCACATGTAATAGATGCACATGGCTGCTTGTGCTTTAACTCCAAGGCTAAATTTGGCTGTTCTAATCAAATGTATTTGTTGTTTTTCTGGGTATTCAGCTTTCAAAATAAGAGCGGCCAAGAAAAAAGTTCAGATTTCAAATCAGACTTACTTTCTAGGACTCTGTTGCTCTGCTCCTGCTGTCCTGGTAAACAGTTTTACTCACTTCTGCTGCTTATTCTGCAGAAAACTGAACTCAACCAGCGATCCACAGCTGGTAGAAACTCAGAATGTCGTCTATTTTTAGATCAGGATTAAAGCTGAGGTCTGAACTCGTTTATTGTGGTATAAAAACGGTGAAGAAAATAAAGTTCACCGTCTGTTCGCTTCCCAAAGCATCATGGGAGGGAAGAAGATCCTTCTGGTTGACAGTCTGAGATCATCCACCTTCTGAGAACGAGATCCTTTCATCTCAGCCAAACTTCCAAAGGTTTCTTAAGTGTTTGACGTCTTTAACCTTTATCTTCCGTTTTGTTTGAGCCGTTGGTGTCAAAGATAACCTCCCGCTGAAGGCTGACGCATCCCAAACACAGAAATATGACTAAATCCATCTTTAAAATCGAGCGATTTGCTGATTCGAGTTAAACAACAGGAACGCCGGCGAGTGACAAACTGACAAACCGTCAAAGAACAAACAACACTGTGTACATGCCAGTGGATTCTTAATTACTATATTTTACAAAAGCGCACAATTGACTGCAGTGCATAGAGAAATACAAAGCAAAATAGAAGTGATGGTGCCAAATTACAGCCTTCTTCCAAATGTTTGGCAGGTGGTGAGACGGCGGAGCTGCAGCAGCGTAAGCGTCCATTTACAGAGTCACTGATGTGATAATTACTCTGTGTGTTGCCTCGACTGCCTGAGAATATGCAAAAACCCTCTAAAGTCAAAGAGAAATATCCTCCCAGCTTCCGCACAAATCACCGTCATAAAGGACAAAGTGCCGCTTGGCCGCTCCGGAGACGCCGTTTCTCCGGCGATCAGCGGGAAGATGAGTCGCTTCGTTGTTCTATGGTAGGTGTTTAAATTATAAACATTTCCACTGCCCTTCAAAAGTCTGGCGTTCTACCGGAATCAATGGTGCGACTTTTGGGATAATTATGCTTTTGGTTTCTAAAGGAGAATTTTTGACTTTCAGACACAAATTCCGTTAAGTTCTGTAACTCTTTTAGTTTTTTAAACTTGTCCTGTACAAAATTAAGAAGCAGTGGCAGCCCGCCCCCTCGGGCTTCACTCCGGTAATTGTCCAAAAACATAAAATTAGTCATAAAATCCAAACAGCAGCTGGTTAAGAAACTAAACTAACCAGACTTTGGACCCTCTTTCTTGTTGACGAAGAACTCCTAAAAATGAACTGTTAGAGAAGAATTAGCTTATCAAACTCTACAACTACATGTCTGAGAAGGGAAGCAGATGGGCTTCATCCAGGTGGATCTGGAACAGGTGGGCGCAGGAGTTGAGCCAGAGGCGAGGTCCACGACCAAGGACAGGAGCACATTGATCCACCTGGAATCGTTCTCACGTCCTCAGAGGGGAGATGGAAAGAGGAACAACATATGAATCCCACTGCACCGAACGGATGCAATGAAAAATAAAACAAAGAATAGTGGAGAAGACTATGTCGACAGCTGGAGTCTACAACCACCCCAGAAGCTTCATTGACCTTTGACCTTGGGAAGATGCCCCCATCTTGAGTTTTTTCTTAAAAAGTACAACAAGCTACAAAAAGAAATACCTCCTGGAGGGTTTTATCAATTGTTATGTACCTTCCTTACGCATAAATGGGAACCTAATGTGGGAAAAATGTTGCAATTAGAAGTTGTAGAATTTGAATGCCGTGCGTGTGGCTAGCTCGCCTAAAACGCAATTTAGCGATTTTCGAGTAAAAAGGGTATTCGCCTCTCAAACTGAACAAAATGATATAACACATGAAGCCGCAAAGTTAAAAGTGCGACCATGGTCGTGAATAAGACCTTGCAAAAAACAGTTTAGAATATGAACATATAAGGAATGTGGGCGTGGCGTAGCAAATAACCTCCGTTGCTAAGGAAACGCAAAAATTCACTTTTGCCGATTCTTGTGAAACTAACGTCAATCTGTTCGGTGACCTCAGGCTAGCAAAACATAAAATGGTTGCTATGGAGATAAATCCAACAGGAAAGCCGCCATTTTGAAAAAAGTGCTTTTTTCAATCAATTCATCACATATGCGGATGTAAGTGGAGTTATAGGTGGTTGTCAAGGGGAGCGAGTGTGTGTAGGGGCGCGAGGGCGGCGATGGTGCGAATGGGCAGGCTGCAGGGTAGGAACAAACTGCGGGCAATCCAACGCCGCTCGCGGCTTTAATTGTTATTGAAATTGAATTCATCACTGTTAACAGTAAGTTGCATGCTAAATGATGACTTGATGTGACACATTTTGACAGTAAGTTAACAAAGAAAATTCAAAGCAGACATATCAAACGTAAACCCAAATGTTCTCTTCGTCTTTTTCTTCTTTAAAGTGTGCACTCCTCTGCCTATGAGTCATGTTTCATTTTGACAGCATTCTTACCCCATAATAAAGCCTAAATACGTCAATATTTATCACCTTTCAAAGCCTGCTGTCATAAAGTGTCTATTTTAGAGCATTTAGCTGTTTATGAGATCCAGATGCCGAGGCATGAAAAGCAGCTGTTTCCTTAAGGCTGGACGGGCTCGGCGCTGACTCAGCACCTCATCAAAGCTCCGACAGACTCGGCAACATTTACCATAACTCTCTTAACGTGGACCGGGACACGGAAGCGTTCAATAAAGCTGCTTTAACGCCGTAAAACAGGCCCTCCGTGGATCCATTTGCGCATGCAGAAGCTTTTAATGAGTGTCAAAGGTGTAAAGACGAACCCAGCCTGATGCGTTACAGCACTAGATCAAGCTCAGTTCAAAGGGGCGGCACGCCGCATGGATGTCAGGCAGAGATATCATTAAGTCCTCACGCTCTGACAGCCTCCCTATTGGAATTACGGGTTAGCCCACTCCCATCTGTATGCTGTCTGTTTGAGCAGACACAAAACGTGAGAAAATATTTACACCCGTGTCAGGCTGCGTTCACGTCCGACATGCTCCCATCAATCCAGACCAGGGAAGTTAGTCCGTTCAAAAAGTCTTCCACCAGATCTGGACAAGCCGACACGATCGGATAAAAGCCTCTCATGTCGGATCATGTACGAGATGGAGAGATGAGGCTCTGCTGGGACAAAGAAATAGGAGAGATTGAAACCAGCAGCTGTTCCTCTGCTGCATAAATCAACAAGTCTTTGGTCTCTCATGAAGACGTCTGTCCGAACGGACTTTACTGCCTTTTATTCTACAAAAATGGGAATAAAGAGGTTGAAAAACGAGAGAAGATTGGGGGAAGATCAAGATTTGGAGAAGAAAAGATCAAATTTGAGACAAATCCGAATCGCTACCAGATTCTCCCTAATCCCTACATTTATCCCTCCAAACCGAGATTAAAATTAGCTAAAAAAAAAAAA
>NC_050522.1:24399823-24411248 GCF_002922805.2 Oryzias melastigma | reverse complement strand
GATTAAAATTAGCTAAAAAAAAAAAAAGAGCTATGTCGGAATTCCCCCGTACTTCCCATTTAGTGCGTTCACTATTTTCTAGTGCTGTCCGAATCTTCAGCTTTGTCGGAATTCCCCCTAACTACTAAAAACCTATATAGTGCGCTATATTTTAAAGGTAATTCTGACCCTTTTTTTCGCTTTTCTAAACACCGGATATGACGTCATCAATTTCACGAAGTGAAAATCGAAGAAAAACGAAGATTTCACGACGTTTATTCGTGACTCCACTGTGTTCTGGTGGTGAAAATTCTGACGGTTTGTTCAAATATTACATTTAAACAAGCTTTTTTTGTTCAAAATTGTCCGACCGCAATGCATTGTGGTCTATATCTTCTTGTCCGCTTCTTCCCTGTCGGGGTCGCAGGGGTGCCGGAGCCTATCTGAGGGGCGAAGGCGGGGTTCACCCTGGACAGGTCGCCAGTCTGTCGCAGTTCGCTAATCTAGTGAGCATCGATGGATGCTAGCTTTTCGTAAAGACTTCTGGGAAATTTTGAGTGCACTCGAATTTTGGAATTTGTAGATTCGGAAAGAACTATATAGTGATTGGGGGGGGATTCGGACACAACCTACAATTCCAATAAAAGTAGGCGGAGCCAGCTGGATTCCAGTACTGCTGATGGCCCCCACGTCCAATCCTCTAAACGTTTGACAGACTTTGTGTAGCCTGCTTACTATTTGTAGGGGTGTGGCCTTCCAACAAGCCCAGTCCTGATTGGTGGAAGTGGTTCGCTGATCAAAACGACCCAGACAAACACGTCTCACTGACTAAGGCTATGTCCGAATTCCCACCCTAACCACTAAAAACGTTTCCAGTTCTCTGGATTTTAAAAACATTTTTTTTCCCAATCCGTGGATATGACATCACCGATTTTATAAAGTGAAAGTCTAAAAAATACGAACATTTTACGACGTCGTGTTTATGACTTTACTGTGTTCTGATGATGGTGAATTGGTAAAAAATTAAATTTAAACACATTTTTTTACAAAGATTGTTCAAAGGGAATGCATTGTGGTCTATAGTAACTAATCTAGTGACCATCGATGCACACTGTTTTTTTGCAAAGACTTTTGGGTAATTTCTAGGGAACTCGATTTGTAATTGTAGGTTATGTCCGAATTCTCCCTACTCACTATATAGTGTGTTCACTATTTTCCAGTGATGTCTGAATCTTCAATTCCAACATTGAGTGCACTAGAAATTTCCCAGAGGTCTTTGCGAAAAACTAGCGTGCATCGATGTTCACAAGATTAGCAAATATAGACCACGATGCATTGCAGTCAAACAATTCTGAAGAAAAAAAACGTGTTTAAATGTGATTTTCGACTAAACCATCCACAGTTTCATCATTAAAACATTAGAGTCATAAATAAACGTTGTGAAATGTTCGTATTGATTTGATTTTGACCTCTGGAAATTGGTGACATGATATCCATTGTATAGAAATATGAAAGAAAAATAGCGTACATCGTGTCCGAATGTAGTTCTGTACAACATAGTTTTTAGTAGTTAGGGATTAGGGTAGGAACTCAGACATAGCATGTGTCCACAAATTCAGTTGATGACATCATCAATAGTCGCCGGTCATCTTTGTCACCACAAACAATACATGACATCCATTTTATGCAGTGGTGGAACAATAAAATGTTTCACAGGGGGGTGGAAGTGGCAAATGAAAAAAAAAAGTGATTTATTAATTCAGTTATTTTGTCTGTGTGCCTTACAGCATTCACACGAGTGATTCTCTTGCTCCTTTCAGCACATTTTTCAGCTCACAGAAACTCAATCGCACTTTCACCGAAATTCAGGAAATTACTCAAATTATTCAAAAACTTAGTAGACTTTGAAACTTGTGAACTTCTGCATATTTTCAGCTAGAGACAATTCAAACTTCAAAATGTTCAGCAGCTACTACGTTTTCTAGAGTAATTTGGAGTTTAGCTTTATTTTAGCAATATGCTAGCCGTTTGACTAATTTAGACATTTTTTCATTTTTTAGGCTAATTTTGACTTTAGCTAATATTTTGAACAATTTTCCAGTTGTTTTTAGCAAAATTAGACATTTTTTTTCCAGTTTTTTAGGGTAATTTGAAATTTTGCTAATATTTTAGCAATATGCTAGCTGTTTTGGCTAATTTCGACATTTTTCCAGTTTTTCAGGATAATTTGAAGTTTAGCTAATACTTTAGTAATATGCTAGCTGTTTTGGAAAAATAAACGTTTTCCCAGTTTTTTTGGCTAATTTGGCATTTAGCTAATATTTTATTAAGCTTTAGGCTTCAGCATTTTCAGCTATCAGCTTTAGCATTTTTAGCTAGCAATCAGGTTCAGTATTTATGCATTTCTGTGCTTCAGTACAATAGAGTATGAGGGCCAGTTTACAAGCAAAAAAAAAATGTTTTCAAATTACAACTTTAAAGTTTTAAATTGAGATTCTAAGATGTAAATTTCTGACTTTAAATCTTATTATATTATTATTATGACCTTAATACTCCATCGTACTTTGGAGTACGTCCACGTGAAGAAATTCGTTTTCCCTTAATCCCACAAGTGGGACGCGGATCTCTCTACTGGAGAAATAACCGTCCCCTTGAATAAAGTTAAGGGAACCGCTTCCACCAATCAGGAGTCAGCTTGTTGGAATGCCACACCCCTGATAATAAATATCAGGTTACACAAAAACTGTTAAATCAAAGGTTTTGATTGACAGGTTGGACGTGGCAGTACAAGCACCCAGTAGACTCCGCCTACTTTTAATTGAGGCACCTGATTGGTCAATTTATAACTCGGTATCAATGCAGAAAGACTGAGTGATAGCCGTTTGTTTCTCTAAGGAAGTCTGGGGGATTTTGGAGGTTACTTCCTGTTTGGAACGCCATGGGGGAAGGGTCACTCAGTCCAGTTCTCATATACAGCCATTAAAACTCAATTTAAAGGATCTTTAAGCTGAGTACTGCCCGATGAAATCAACGCATCGTCTGTTGGGCCGTACTTCCCTTCCAGAGAACGGGAAGGGAAGTACGGAGGGGGAACCAAATCTGACCCTCAGCTTGAACTGGAGGTGGAAAAACAAACAAAGCGTGTGACAGTGAACTGATGGTGAACCGTGACAGAGCGGCGTGAGGAACCAGCTCACTGAGCCACAAATGAGTAAAACAAACAAAAGGCTTTTCACACTGAAACTGGGATGATGAAATGTAAACTCTACGTACATTTGAGTAAAGTTCTTATTAACAAACTTTGTCAAGACGCCATTTTTGGAGAAAAACATTAAAGGACTGTTTTTAAAAGCAACTTGATAAATATTGTTTATCACCTGGATACAGTGGCGGACTGAGCCGTTTGGGGGCCCCAGACGAACAGAAACATGGGGCCCCCCTGTAGCGTTTGTATTATTTTGTTCTAGTGTTAAGCGTCAAATATATTCAATACTGGTCCACTTTTAGACAGCAATATCCTCAAATCACACTTGAATGTTAAATATGTGTATTTTATATATATTATTTTTAATTGAAAAAACATTAAATTTAACATACGCCAGCCTAAAACTCTGTATTTTCAATTTGAAAGACTATCTGGTTGCTTATTTGGTATCATTTCAATCAGCATAATCTCTCCTGTGTGACTCTAAGTTTATTTAGTCATTTTTCCACGTTATATTTACACAAAATCATGCAAAAACAGAAAATTCCGTCTGGAATAAAGGAATTCTTTCTGCTGTGGAAACCCCAAAAATGTTTAATGAACTGTTTTTACAACATAGAATGAAAGTTTTAGGTGTTATTTTTATTTATTTTTTTTAAAAACTACAAGAACAAATTTTTTTAGCGAACTAATTGACATGTTTTTGAATGAAAACACAAAAAAAATAATCCAGGCGAAATTTAGAGATTTCTTTGGGTCACATATAGAAACAGTTTCTGTTGATAGAGGAACATCAGTAAAGTTTGATCTACCTGTATTTCCTTTCAGGTGTTCTGCTCGGCTGGAGTCTGCACACAGGTGGAGGCGTGTCTGTCTACTCTGAGCTGCTTGCGGGACTTCCGCGGTCAACCACAGATTTTCCACAATTTTTAGACAATGCCATGTTGGTCCACATCCCAAAAATCTGTAATATGATTGATTTCCTCGTTGTTGGATATCTAACAGAAGACAGCTCTGTTAGGCTCCGCCCACCACAGCAGGTTTTATGCTTTCCAGCCGTCGATCGACATTCATCTTCTGCCTTATTTATTAAAATAAAAGATCCCTTCTGTCCAAAAACTACAAATAAAGGCTATTTTCTCTCTTTAATTCAATAAAATCTCAAGAATATTCAAATACGTTTGATCTTATGCTGATCTCACAGATGCACGTCGGCTCCAAAGAGTTAACTTTCAGGATCAGTCTGGTGCCATTTCTGTAATTTGGGGTGCTTTTATTAAATAATGATGGGTAAAAAAAATGTATTTTAGACACTTTTGTTAAGTGTTCAGCTCTGTAGGCGATCGCCTACCTTTGCCTAATGGCAAGTCCGGCCCTGGCTGGAAACTTCGACATTCCACCTATAAAGTTAGGTCGGAGCTGTGAGGGGCTGTAAGCTAGCGGGAGGGGGTGGGGTGTAAATAGAGAACTCTCAGCAAATGGGAGGAGCTTATTCAGATTTAGAGCTGAATTTCTGATACATTTCTGTGGAAACTTTGACCTAGAAAATGACAGATTTTTTTGATTTTGGCTATAAACGAGATAATTATAATTAAATCATCAGTGGGAACGATTTGAAAATAGGTCAAAAGTGAGTGGAATGTTAAAGACAAATCTTTTAAGAAATGATTGAATCTCTGAAAATTAAAGTATATTTGTCTTTTTCTCTGTTGCCCATCGACTTCTTCTTCTCTCTGCTCCTCATTTCCATCATCTTTTCCTCCGTTCTGCATAAACTCTTGCAGACGAATGTTCCCACAGCACGCCGCCGTCTCCACGCTGGACTCCTCGCTGACATCACGGCGGTGATTGGCGGCGCTCACGTCGAGGGGAGTTGTAACCCCGGTTTCTTTGTTCGATCAGATCAAAGGTTTCTCCCTCGCTCATTTAAGGGGTTTCTGACAAACTCCCAGCGGGACGGCGAGCACCTTCCAGTGAGGACGGACTTCTGTTTGGCCACTCTACCATAAACATTTGATTGGTGGAGCGCCGCCCTCACGGTTCTGCTTTGATTCGGCTCTCTGATCCCCACAAAGACCTGCTGGTTACCTTTCTTTAACCCCAATTACTCTGTTTGGCTTGGGGACAAATGTGGGAAATCTGTGATTCCAGACTTCCAGTGGAGAGGTCGTCTTCCAGCTGGGAAAGTGTCGGTTCGATTCCCAATTCCAACATGTCAGTGAGCATTCAGGAGAGCGTACGCCAACACTGTTGAGTTGGTACTGTAATGCAAATCGTTGTTTAAAAAAACCTTTATTCATAAAGCTCTTTTCTTACATCGTAGCACAAAGTGCTAAATACATATTCTTAACCTAAAGACCAAAAGTTAAACAAAAACTGTCACAAAAAACAATAAATAATAAATAAAATCCACCATTTCATGGTCATCTGGTGTAATAATGACAAATAATTGTGTTTCTTTTTATCACAGAAGTGCTGAAAGCATAATTGGATGAGTCACTTTAGGCACTTTAGTCAATAAAAAGAAATTATAGGTTATCAGCTTTGAAGAAAACTGAGAGCAAACAAAGAGGCTGAAGCCTGAGTGAAGCAAAAATGAAAACTTACCACGAGATGTCTGTTAGATAAACGTTAATCACAAAATTCTACATTCTGAGGAAACATTTCTACTGAAATCTACCTTCAGGTAAAAGGTCTCAGAAACTCACATCAGAGCAATAATTCAATATTATATACAACTTCCTGTGTGAATAGCATTTTCAACCAGAAGAATCAGAATAGCAACAACTTAATCTATTTTCTACAATCTTAAAAAATTAAAATCAAACATTTTAGACACAAATATTCCCTAAAGCGGATTAAATCTATTTAATCTGACCCCCTAAAAGGGATTAAATTATGTGACAAATTAGGATATGAAAAGGACGACTTCTAGTCACAAAAAAAATAAATAAATTGCAATTTATCCCGGACGAGCCCCCGATTTCTGCAACACTTTTGTCTGCTTTATTACCCTATTTTATTTTGGCTATTGCACACTATAAATACATTGAACTTCGTTAAAGTGCAGGAAATCATTCGCATTTATGTTTGTCATTTTTGTGTTTTCCGAGTCGGACGCTCATTTTTCCGATCTTTCCGACATGACATGAATGCAGCATTTCTCCAAGTTCCCTGAAGAACTTCAAACCATCGGTCCTATTGGCTCTAAAATCAGAACTAAAATCACATAGTTTTGAAATAAACCCTCCCACAATGTTCTGTTTCATAAATACATATTATTAATCAAAAATAAAACACGTTTTCATCTAGATTTTTATGTTATATCTCTGTCTAACGAGGTGGGTTACCGAACACCCCGTACACCTGCTCCTGGTCAGAACCCTTTGTGGGCCACAAGCCGAAACGTTTGCCCACCCCTGACACCCCTAAATACACAGCAAGTACCATGTTAGTACTGAGTAGATTCCATAAGAAGTACTGTAGTGTAAAAGGAAGTGTTACCAACGTGGTTAACGTTTCTAATGCGGCTAACGTGTAGCGTGTTACGAGTTCTGAATCTGGAGGTTCTGTGAAGTTAAAGTCTGACTGACTTAACTTTGACTCTTCAGTCTGAGTTAATCGGATCCTCCGGATTTTTAGGATTTCTGCGTCATAAAATCCCTGAAGTTGCGGCAGCTTTTGTGAAAAGTGGCTGACTGCACTCAATCTCCCATCAGCCCCAGCGTGCAGTCGGTTTGGATGTCTCCACACCTGATTCCCATCAGCTCATCAGCCACAGGACGTCTAAGCACCACTCAGACCTCACTCGGTACGAAGTATTGCCTCTTTCTGCCATACAAATGCATTTATTAATTTATTTTAAATGTAAAAAAAAGTTTAAATAACTTATTTTCAAAATAAAAGATGCTCAAACAGGATCATCTCAGTGAGATCCAACTGAACCCAGGAAGCTTACCTGCAAACATGGACTGGACCAACATAAACAGGAGAAAACTTAAACAAAATGGCGGTTCGCCCCACAGCTTCACTCAAATGAACAAACACTAAACAACAGAGTGAGAAATAAACACAAAACAACGCAAAAACTAACAACATCACAGGTGGAGACTGGCTGCAGTCCTGGGCTGGAGGTCCAAACGGTGCTTAAAGCATCAGCTGGTGTCCAATGGAGCCACGCCCTCCAGCGCCACACCTGAAAATACTAAACACAGAAGGACTCACAAAGATCCACTAAAAAGGAAAGAAGTCCCACTCTGACGGAAATACACAAAACAAAAGAGAAAAAATAAAATAAAATACGTCCACGGCCGTAACAAGGAGATGAAGTTCATAAAATACATCGGCACCTGAGGAAACCCCTCCCCCGAGCTGGCAGCAGCAGAGCTTCACTTTGTTTACAATCCTTAAGGCTTCAGGCTTTTTATTTTTTTCCCAGTTTGAGTTTGTGAGAGTTTTTGAGGGTGTTCATTTTTTCTGACTTTATGCTACAGCCCAATTGACATGAATTGGGGGCTAGTCCGGGATGAATTGTAATCTTTTCTTGAAATTGTACATTTTCTTACAATTTCTTTTTTTTTAAAAAGGAACAAAAATGTGTCCGAACCAGCTGTTCACTCCATCAAGTGATGATTTTCTTCATTTTGAGACAGAATGTCGTCGGACCTGCCCCCCCCCCAAGGTTTCTGGAACCACTGATCACTTAAAAGTTGCCCGTCGTTGCCGCACATCAAAGCTGCGCCTCGTAACGGTTGAGCGGGAAGACGCCGACCTGGAGTGCGGTTCTTTGTAGAACCCGTTAATCAAAGCCAACGAACATCTGAGGTTCTGTGAAGTTCAAAAACGGGAGAATTTGCTGCACGTCAGGTTTCACACTCCATCGGAGCCTCGTTCACCCGCCACTGTCAGAACTGAAGAGGACTCATAAATAATGTTCATCTCCACCTGTGTGTCTGCCAGCATCTGTAAGCAACTCCATCAAACAACACCAGCCGTCCGTCCGTTCGCGGGTCAGACCGCGACAGGTTCCGGACCAAAGTGCTGCAGGATTTTCCTCTCCGCCGGATCCGTGGCCTGTCAGAGGCGATGAGCGTTACTCCGAGTGTGAGGAGTCGATGCTCTTCTCGAAGGACTTGGATGGTGGAGCATCATCAGGAGGGGAAGTCCTGAAACGGCGCTCTGACCTTCTGCCCCTGATGTTTTCAGCAGACTCGGACACGAGGGACTCCGAGCTGTCAAAACAAATTGGAGACAGAACCCAGAGTGGTACAAGTCGTTCTCTTGTCGGTGAATTACGTTTTCCATCAGGAGGAATGTGTCACTGGAAATTTCTCTCAAATTATTTGGCTTCCTTCTATTGTTTCTGCTTCCACTTATCTTCCCCTCCTGAGACCCCACTTCTGCTCTGTGACACCATCAAATCATTCGGCGTTTCTGGTCCGGCTGTCGATTCACGCCGTCGAGTCGCAGCGTGCGAGTCAGTACTTCCTGTTTTGAAGCCAGGCTGCGCACGAGGACAGCTGGAGAGTCAACAGACAGAAATGTTACACATTAACCTCCTGATTTACCGCCGTTAACCTTCCGTCGGAGCTTTTTATCGCCGCCTTTGACCTTCATGATATCAGCCTCGTGTTTTCCAAAAAGTCTGAGCTCATTCTGGCTCCCTGGAACATTAACCTTTGTGCATGAAGGAAAACGCCGTTTGAGTCCTTCTGACTGTCATTACAGGGAGTCATGTTGGAGCAGAAAGAGGACAAATGTCAACAGTTTTTGAGCTTCAATCCCTTCAGGACGGAATTCGGTTCCAATTATATATAAAAACATCTTTGTTTTATTCAGTTTCAGCTGCTGATAAATTGAGTGGAGTCCTGGACGCTGCGAATGAACAACAGACGGCATAAAGGAGTGAACACTTTTGATCATTTTGGCGTATTTTGACGCATGTTTCTGGGAGGGACCTGGTTGTAGGCAAGATGGCGGAAGCTGAATCTGTGTATCTAAACTAATCTCAAGCGTGACTCTTACCACGACTGTAACTCAACCTTTAATGCCTCAAGGCCCGGATCTTATTGTATTATTATTATTTTGTTTATTATTTTATTTTTATCAATGACCCGATGTTATCTTGTGCTTACTTCTAACTTGTACAATTTTGACAAAATGTGTTTTTATAGAGAGTAAAATATTGAAAGTTATTTAAGGTTTAAATTGATTTATTCTGGAAGAATATTCTTGATTTTTTATTATTCATAATTATGTTAAAAAACAGTTTTAAAAATTGACATTCTGTTAGCTTTTTGGACGACTTTTGCATTTGCAAAGATTTTTTTGCTGTTTTGGAGTTTAGCTAATATTTCAGCTACATGCTTGCTATTTTAGCTAATTTTGGCTTTTTTAAAACATCTTTTTAGGCTGTTTTGGAGTTGAGTTATTTACACACTAGTGTTTTTTTGCTGCTTTGTTTTTTCATTTTTTAAGGATATTTTGAAATGAACCAATTTTTTCAGTAAAATGCTAGCTGTTTTGGCTAACCTATGCTTTTTTTGTTTGTTTTTAGGCTAATTTGGAATTTAGCTAATATTGCAGTTTTTTTTTAGGTTCAGTGTTTTTAGCCATTAATTTCAGCATCTTCAGCAGCCAAATTCAGCTTACAGCATTCACACTAGTATTACTAGTATTAACACGAGTAATTCAATATATCTAGTTCATAATTATGTTAAAAAGTTACGGTTATAAAGTTTTAAAAATGTAGTTTTAGAGTGTTCACTAAATCTTTATCCTGTTCGGGCTGAGACCTAAACTGTGTTTTGGATTGAAAACTCAATACATGAATCTTTGGCTCAAGCTAAACCAAACAATATGACATACAATATGAACATATAAGGAAAATGGGCGTGGTTTGCAAAAATCCTCCGTTGCTAAGGAAAACCAAAAATTTCCTTTTGTCGATTCTTTTAAAAATGACATAGATCTATTTGTCACACTGAAGCAACCAAAAAACAAAATGGTTGCTATGGCGATAAAACCAACAGAAAGCCGCCATTTTGAGAAAAACAAAATATTGTATGTGGCAGAGGGAGAGGGGGAGGGGCGTGTAGGGCCAGATATCGCCTGTGGGCTAATCAAATTTACTTTCTCATCTTTGTTAAATAAAATGTCAGTTTTTCCCTAGTAAAACCCTTCAAATTTCAAAATAAAAGTACCAAAAAGCAAAGCTACAACAACCCAAATCGCCCTTTTTTGCTACCAGATCTACTCCGTAACTCGCAGTAACTCCGTCTTAGCGAACATGACACCAACATTTCCAGAGATCCCTTCCCATCACAGATCGTTACTTTCCCTCTTTCCTTCACCTCGTTCCGAACACTGAAATAAACGGAGCTGCAGCCTCATTAGAATAGAGCTGAGTAATCTGAACAGACGCGACGTTGGTGTAAAAAAAACAACAGAAAAAGTGTCTGAAGCGGGACGGCGGGGGGAGGGAGGAGTTGTCATGGAGCCAGGTCTCTGTGGAAATGCGGCTGAAGCTGAGCTGCATTTATTTCACTGGAGACTTTACGGCTCATTTACGTTGCTGAAAGAAGAAAACATCGCAAAATGAGTTTATCAAATCTTTTTTTTTCATTTATATGACTTTAGTTCCCTTTTCATCTGTAACAACTTCTTCTTTTTTTTAATTCAAAGTGTCTGATGAGAAAAAGAAACTCCTCAAAATGTTGATCTTTTAATAGTTTTAGCAGGAAGTGTTCTTGAAAGTACCCAGAAGTTCTGCTTTTTTTTGCTCTGAGAGTCAAATTTATTTATGAAAACTGCAGATGAAGCTTATTATGGGATGTCTGAGCTCCAATATGGTCTTTCTAGAAGTGGAGGACATGTTACTGAATGCTGCTTGTTTGATTATGAAGGTAATTAGGATTTTATTCTTTTAATCTGTGCTAATGCTAACACTAGCATTAGCTTTGGCTATGAGACGTGAAGCTGTTGTTAAATGTTTCCTACATTTCCATTCTCACAAAATGATTGTAAACAGATCTAAAGTCAGACAATTCCAGCGTGTCTGACATTAAAGTCAAACTTCTTCCTGTTGTGATGTTTTCTCCTGCGGTCACTGAGCTGCTGTTAGCTCAGCCGAGGTTCTAACGTCGCTCCTCTTTGTTTTTGTTCATAACTGTGTCTGATCTGCAGGAAAATACAGGTAAAAATGATCAAATTCATTTAAAACTGTTGCCAAAAAAAATAGGA
>NC_050522.1:24398727-24399764 GCF_002922805.2 Oryzias melastigma | reverse complement strand
CAGCCACCCTCCGGAGAAAACTCATTTCAGCCGCTTGTAGTCGGGATCTCGTTCTTTCTTTCTTTCGGTTTTTAACTTGGACGCTCTTATTTTGAAAGCTCGATAGTTGCTCTGAACATTTTCACTGAACCAAACCATTCCTGTTTTTACAATTCTGCCCTAAAATATCCAGTAGAACAACAAGTACACTCATCCTGGGAAGTGATTAAAATTTAGAATTTAATAATTTTTAATTTTGCCGCAGGTATTAAATATGACCAACATGAATTCCTGTCGGATTTTGTGCTGATTGCACTTAAAATACGTGGAAATGACATCAGCCAAAATAGAAACCAGTTAGAAAGTTAAATCTGCTTAAATGAAAGGTCGATATTTTCAATAAAACATCAAATATTTAAGGATTATTCATATTTGTCTTTAGATTTGTGAACTATCTAGGAAATGAAAATAAAGTTCAGCAGGACTTTCATAAAATAAATATTGTAAATTATCTTTAATTTTTTACGTAAAATTGTGTCAAACATCGTCAGCTGTCAGCTTTACGATCTAAATGTGAACACTGGAAGAGACTTTTCACTTTTTCAGCCCTGTTGCCATTTTGTGTGACGTCACAGAGAAAATGATCTGAACCAGCAGATCCTGAAGGAGAAAAGCCTCATGAGCTGCTTGGATGTAGCAGAAAATCAGAAAAGTGAAAGTTAAATTAATCTCCTGGTCATTTGGATGGAGCTTTTCAGTCAGAACAGAGAAAAGGTTCTAAAAAACAAAGAGAGTCCTGATCTCACCTGCTGTGTTTCACTGATAAATGGTTGGAACGGCGTCACGGTCCAGCTTTTATTTTTATTTTTTTGTGTCAGAATTAGTAAAGCATCTTAGTAGATGATTTCAGACCAGCTTCTTTTGGGTCTCTTTACCTCCAAACTTCAATATCTACTAAAAAAACTCCTTAAAATTGCATTTTTTTGTGGTGAAAGTTTCAGATTTCACTTTTATTTTGGTTAAATCCTCAGAAGGTGAAACATCATGTCGTGCCAAAA
>NC_050522.1:24392529-24398043 GCF_002922805.2 Oryzias melastigma | reverse complement strand
CTGAAGGAGAAAAGCCTCATGAGCTGCTTGGATGTAGCAGAAAATCAGAAAAGTGAAAGTTAATTTCATCTCCTGGTCATTTGGATGGAGCTTTTCAGTCAGAACAGAGAAAAGGTTCTAAAAAACGAAGAGATTCCTGATCTCACCTGCTGTGTTTCACTGATAAATGGTTGGAACGGCGTCAGGGTCCAGCTTTTATTTTTATTTTTTTGTGTCAGAATTAGCAAAGCATCTTAGCAGATGATTTCAGACCGGCTTCTTTTGGGTCTCTTTACCGATAAACTTCAATATCTACTAAAAAAACTCCTTAAAATTGTATTTTTTTGTGGTGAAAGTTTCAGATTTCACTTTTATTTTGGTTAAATCCTCAGAAAGTGAAACATCATGTCGTGCCAAAATGATTCATCTTTTCCCAGAAAAAACAGATTTTTATTTTTATTTTTAGCTTTTTACATTACATGGAAATCAGCAGCTCACATTTGTCCTGCGGGGAGAACAAATTAGGGTCCTAAGTTTTAATTTCCCAGGAAACATCTGGGCTTTCTGAACTAAATTTTTGGCTCCACAAGCCGTAAAATACTTTGTAGAAATGGGGATTTAAATACATCTTTATATAAAAAATTGTTTCACGTAATCGATTTTGGCAACATTTTTTTCTAAAAAATATAAGATTGAATTGTAATTTTCACATCTAAAATGCATGGTCTAATTGTAATTTGAAATGTCCATTGAGAGTTTCCATAGTTTGCAGAAGTTGAAGTTCATGCTGCAGAGTTGTTGTCACAAGCCCCGCCCCCATTCCAACCTGGAGAGAATAATTCAAGTCACACACACTTGTGACGTACCGAGTCCTTACGCCACAATAAGGTGTGAGTACTGAGTGCACGCAGGAGTGTGCACGTGACACTGAAGTGCTCATAAGAAATAAACAGCTATTGGTCAGAATAACCTTTCCTGCTCTGATACATCTTTGAAACATCTTCTTAATAATCCTCATAATTGTTTACAATGTTTTTTCTTATAAGTTATTCAAGTTATGAACTGACCAATCAGACACCTCAGTTACAGCATGTGGCGCCCACTTCAAACCATCGATTGACACGAAGATTCCACCTTTCAGATGTTGGGCTGTGAACTTTGAACAAGCCCGCTCCTGATTGGTGGCAGTGGTTGCCATAGAAACGTGACTCAGACCGACTCGGACCAATCACTGTCGTCCGACTCCGACATGGCGGCCTCCGTATCGGGAAAAACTGGCGACTGAATTGGCTTCATTTGGCTGGAGCCAGAGGTAAGGGATGTTCGTAAAAGTTGATTTATTCTGGAATAATGTTCCTGCCTTTTAATTATTCTTAATTATGTTAAGAAGTTACGGTTTTAAAGTTGAAAAAATTAGCATTCTGCTAGCTTTTTGGACTATTTTGGCATTTACTAAGATTATTTAGGCTATTTTGGAGTGTAGCTAATATTTCAGCTACATGCTAGCTGTTTTAGCTAATTTAAGCTTTTTCAGTTTTTAAGGCTAATTTGAAGTTTAGCTATTTTTTCAGCAATATTTTAGCTGTTTTTGCTAATTTTTGTTTGTTTTTAAGTTTTAGGCTAATTTGGCATTTAGCTAATATTTTAGCTAGCCATCATTTTCAGCGTTTTCAGCTAGTAACTTCAGTGATTTCAGCTATCAATTTCAGTGTTTTCAGCTATCAGCACTAGCATCTTTAGCAGCCAAATTCAGCTTTCACACTAACATTATCGCAGGTAATGCTATATATCTAGTACATAATTATGTTAAAAGTTATGGTTTTAAAGTTTTAAAATTTCACTTAAAATAAAATAAATATATAAAATAAATGTTTATTTTGTTTGACTGTCGACCTAAAGTGTGTTTTGGATTTTGGCTCCTTGTGCGATTGAGTTTGACACTCTTGTCCTAGAATCAATATCACAATATCACTGGGAACACATTAAAAATAGATCAAATTGGATTTTAACATGATAATTAAGAGAACTCTTGTCTGAAACCAGCTTGTAGTGGTCATTTGAGGAACTGCAACCTTTCTGCTCAAACCACCATGAGTCCTGACATGAATTAGACGTTTATCTTAGTAGATAAAATCGTCTTTCTTCTATTTTGTTCTCAGTTTCCATCATTCACCAAGACCCTTCATACAAGAAGAGCTGATTCCTGGTTCCACCTCAGCACCGCCGAGGTAAATAAACCGCTCTCTCCATGACTAAATGTTATTATTTTGGTTATTTGAGTAGCTTTACCCACAATCCACCTCTTTCCAGAGACGATGTGCACAGAGGAGCTCTCTGCCGTCGTTTTCCCGCCATCAGGTCCCGCATGTGTGCGAGTCCCGTCTCGGTTGGACCCAGACTCCAGTCGTCGCAGTCGTGAGCGTCCGTGCCAAGACAGAGACCCACAGGAGGAACCGAGCCAGCTGGCTGGCGTCCTCTTTTTGCCAAACCCCCTCAGAAACTTTCACACACATGCACAGTCCCCCCCCCCAATGAAACTCCATCCTCAACACAGACGAGGAGACACTCTGAGCTGGCACCCATCCAGGGCTCGACATTTGGGAGCTGTGAAGGCGACAGGAGCGTCAACAACATCCCGCCGCTGATACGGACTCCTCCTCGCCGCCTGCAGCACGCCTGCAAAGACACAGCCTCAATCGATAAATCAGAGTCCGCTTTCAACACGTTTGAGCTCCGCTGCCGGATCAGAGGGCGATCTCATCCATAATTTAGCTTCTCTGTTTATTAGAGTAATGCCAGATCTCAACAGCACGATTATGAGGCAGATGTAGACGTGGAGCGAGAAGGCCCGAGAGCCACTTCTGTTTATCCGCTGTTTGGTTGCCATAGATGTCAAACTGGCCGATCGTGTCGAGGCGCTCGTTGTGCGGCGTTATTTCAGCCCACACATTATGCAAATCTCATGAAGCCGCGAACGTTCTGGAAAACAGAGGAATACTGTGTTTATGGATGGAAATTCGCTGATCAGGCAGATTTTGGAGGCTGCTCAACCCTTCCAGCATGTCTTCTATCAACTGGTTCTTACATAAGATCCCAGTTAGAAACCCTCAACTGTTCGACTCAAGTTAACTCTTTAATGAAGGGGTCTCAAACGGGCGGCCCGCGGGCCACTCGCGGCCCCCAAGTCAACATTTATGGACTGAATATCTTCTGCCTGTTCACACTTCTTTGTATTTGCTTTGCTAGCTTCATGCTTGAATTGCATTTCCTATTGTCACTGGATCTGGTCGTCAGAAAAGTCCTTAGCAACCGTTGCTAACGTCATTAGCTCCGGTCGTTTCCCAGGACACAAGATGTTTAGTGGTACATACACACGAACAACTGTTCACTAAACTTGTTCAGTAGACATAGACTATAGACCACAGAGATATCTCAGGAAAGTCCTTAGCAACAGTTGCTAGCGTCGTTAGCTTCTGTCGTTTCTCAGATCATGCAGAAGATATTGCTTTGTAGTACATAGACATGAACACATGTTCTATAAACTTGTTCAGTAGATATAAACGATGGACCAAAGATAGAGACCAGGGGTCTCAACCTGGCGGCCCGCGGGCCATTTTGCGGCCCTCGCCTTGAAAAGAAAGTTCAATGTCTACTAATATCTTTTGCATGAGAACGCTTCTTTGTTGATAGCTTACATTTTGTTTAAGATTTGTTTAAGAGTTGGAGATTTTACTGCAACAACGGGAGTCATTGATCTTCTGAGACACAAGGAGTATATTTGTATAAACCCCTTTTGTAAATTAGGCTAAACTTTGAACTTTATTTATATTGGTTATTATTGGATTCTTGGACCGGACGGAAGAGAAGAGGGAAGAAGAGGGAGGGATGGGGATGGATGGTTACTGAAGGGGAGGGGTCAGAGCAACAAGCAACAAAAGGCTGGACGATTATCATAAATACTGTTAAGTGTGTTAGTCTAAAGGGGCAGAGCCTGTTCAGACATCCAATCAAATGTTACAAACATACCTGTTGGCTCCAACAGTCTTCATATAGCAACATGTAAGATAAGACAGGAAGGAGGCCGGCCCTCGAGGACTGACTTTGGACACCCCTGGACTAGACAATTATTTGGAAACACACGAACACAATACGATTGTCTCTCTATCCCAAAAATCTGTAAAGTGAAACAAACACCTTTTAAAAAAACATCTACTGAGTTATATTTCTAACTTGTTGTGTTAAATATAAAAGTTTTTCATATAAGGTGATTTATTTATATCAGAAATTGCCACATTCTCATCTTTCCAAAGATAAAATCAATGTATAAAAATATGCTGACCTGCAGGCACTTTTTCTATATTCTATATTTTTTGTTCTATATTAGTGTTAAAAATATCAAACTGGACGAACCGATTCTCTGAGAACCTGAAAAAGGTTTGGAGAAGAAGCAAAAATCAAACAAGATTTGAAGAAGATTGGTCAGAAATGACCATTTTACAAATTAAACTCATAAACTCTCTTCAGAGACGACAGTTTGGTATCTGTACGTCTCCTTATCCCGACTGTAATACCGCGGAGTATACAAGTATTATCAGCAGATCCCAAATCACGTTTAATCGCTCGCCGTCGAGTCGCGATGGCGTCACACGACCGAAACCAAGAAGTGATTTTAATCCTGGAGCTTTGCTGATGTCTCCACTTGAAGGTCTTCAGGTGAAACCTCATTTCTAACCTAACATGCATCCATTCACGGCTTCATCCCTGTGACATTCAGACAACTCACTGTCCATTTCCATCAGTCATACCTCACTGAGCATAATGGGAGCGTGACCCACATGTCCAGAAACATGTGGAGGAAGCACTTTTTCAAAGTCAGCATTACAGTCAGAACGTCCAAACCGGAGTAACGTTCCTACAAATGACCACGAGAAAGTCTTTTAAACGGGAAATTCTCCTTTGAAAAGAAATTACACTTTATGTAGTTTATGTACTTTTTGCGATGGGAACAACATTTATTTTGGAGAAAACTCCCAACATTCTAATATAAAGCTCAGGATTTTATGAATTCTTATCTTTAACATCAAAACTTGGAGGAATGAAAAAAAAATCCTTCTTTTACCTACTTATTATTTTAAAATATAAACTACAACATTAGGACTCTCTCTATGAACAAAGTTTTTTACAATAACAGTGCAAACAAATACAGATTTTAATTTAAAACATCAACACTCAGTTTACTTGGGCGTCCTCCCCCTGGGCGGGGGTGGGGGACCCTGCCACGGTCTCTCCTGGACGCCCCGTGGGGTTGGCGAAGCGCGGGGCAGGTCTCTCTGGGGGGTCCTGGCTCGTGCCTGGGGTTGGGGTGGGGGGATCCCCTCTGGGGTGTGTTTGGCCATTAAGGAGGACATGTAGGACACCAGCGCTCGAGGACCCACTTTGGACACCCCTGTTCTAGCGTGGTCAGTATGTCACTTATTGAGGCCAAAACCAAAATCTTTTAATAGAAAAACCTTTAATTCAATCTCAACATTCTGA
>NC_050522.1:24374577-24392468 GCF_002922805.2 Oryzias melastigma | reverse complement strand
TTGTGTTTCTTCCGGGTTCCAGCGTCTGGGTCGCTAAACGTTCTGTAGCCATGACAAAGTCGTCATCAAAAAGCCGTGAACAAACATCACGCCGCTCAACGGATAAGCGGCTGGCCGTGCCACGTCTTCAGGTTGGTAGTGAACTTGGTGAGTCTCTTTAAGTGTTGACAATTTAAATAAAAATAAGTTTTTTGTGTTTGGAGGAAGTGGTTTTTGAGGCGTATCAAAATTGACATTTTGCCAAACTCTTTTTTCAAATCTAATGAGTGACGTGACCAACAATCAGTGGACGCCAAAGAGGTGCCACAGGATCCAACACATTCTCACTCCCAACCCGTCATATATGGACATATGGTTGGAGCCCCTCTGCGCCACTTTTTGACGTTTTGGGTGTCCCTAACTCGTCAACCTTTGACGTACTGGCTGTTCCCATTAAATCATGGGTGCCAGACCTCCGGGACGCAAACCAGGACCACTCTAAGATCTGCTTGGTACTGGGCCACAGATGCTAATAGGGATTTCTAACCCTCGGGACGCGGACCAGTACCCCAACCAGGTACTGGTAACTTAACCCGGTGCCGGTTCTGCGTTCACTACCATGTCTGATACCACGTTTAGTACCGCATCCAGTACGGTGTTCCGAGGGTCGGGGACCTATCATTTAATAGAAACAGATAGTACATCAGAAAATGACGAGTTGGGGACACCCAAAACGTTAAAAAGTAGCGCAGAGGGGTCCGAACCAGACATCCATATATGACGAGTTAGGAGTGAGAATGAGTTGCAGCATCACAAAGTTCCTCTGTAAACTCACCAACCACCAGTTCCCAAAATGACTTTATCTGTAGCCGCTTTCCGTATTATTGTTAAAACTTTACATTTGAGGAAAATTTGATGTCAAAACTGCTCAAAAATCACTTTGTTTTTCCACAAACGTTACAGAGCAAAACGTTGGGGAAGTATTAAAGGTTGACCAGAGTCTTCTTCCACCTGTCAGATGACACCACAGCGAAACAGCACCCACTATTTCACATCTTCCTGACACAACCCTGTACTTGAAGGGCACAGGGACCCAGTCAGGCAGCAGCGTCAATGGTCTTGTCTAAGGACCCAATCTGGGTGGGGGTCAGTGGACACCCTGGGGATTGAACCCAGGGCTCCTGCATGCAAACCCTTTAGTCCACTGAGCCACCCAGCCGCTAAAGATTGCCCAGAGTTTTTTTTATTTTTATTAAGATGTTTAAAATAATGTAATAATAAAGAAATAGGATGAATTGCACTGTTTGCTGTGGGAAAGTCCCACCCTCTTGAAGTTAAATTGTTCCTGAAAATCTTTGGCGTTGACGGTGGACGCCACGAAAGCAGAAGTCCCTCCTGCTGGAAGAAAATGAAGAGAAGTCAGTCTGTGAGGTTTCCAGTCATGACTCTGATCTAAAGTGACAGATTGACCTGATTTACTTCTCCAGACAAAACAAAAAAAAAAGCATCAAACGGTACCGATCAAAAACTCCTCAGAGCAGAATGAAAGCGATCCCGCTTCTTGAATTACAGTCGTGGAGATGATCGCTCAGAAACGGACTCGATTTAATCACGTCAGCGGTTAGCTGTAAGCTAATTGATAACAAATCTTTTTGTCGTCTATTAGTTTATTTGAAAAACTTTCATGATTGAGTACAGAGGGTTTATGAAATGCCGTTTATTTGGATTTTTCAAAAAGTTGGTCGACAGCAAACTTATTATTCATCATCAGCCGTTCCAGAGAGGACGCCGTTTAGCGCCCCGACTTGGAATATCCCCGGACATCAAAACTCCAGTCCAGGCCAGAGGAAAAGTGGAATGAAAGGACTCCAAATGAATATTGACTCATACAGACTGTAGATTAAAGAACGGATGACATCAAACAGGCCTTTAGTTTAAAGCCCGTCGGGCACGAGGACCGCCGCACACTTCACTGTCCCACTTTTGTGTTCCAGTGAAAACAGCAAAAGGCTATTTCTCACCAAAGGAAGCGTGTTTCATCATTTCATCTGTTTTTTTCTCCTCCTCGTCTCCTCTGACATGGTCTCCTTCCACAGTAAAGCCATCAAGCCAGTCAGTCACAAATCCGACAGATCAAGGCACAGCGGCGTGAAATGCGGCGGCCATTTTGGCTCTGTCAGAGCTGGTGGCACACAGAGACGACGCTCATTAAAAGACGAGTGTGACAGAGCCTCCCTCCCCGCCACCAGATGGGTTCTCACTCAAACTGGGGGGTGGGGGGGATAGAGGGAACCAAAAGGGGGGGTGAGAAAAGAAATGGGAAGAGGGCAGAGAGCGAGGGGAAATGCGCCGGCGGACATCATTAGGGTCGGGCGCAGGGCGCTTTAATGATCGCGCTCACAGCACCCCTCCATCTTAGGTGGCGCCTGATTGCTGGGGGCCCTCAGGTTCTGGCTCCCCAGCAGGAGCTCTGGCATGTTCCATTACTGTAGAATGGGGGGGCTGCAGAGCACAATGACTCACACAAACACGACGTTCTAGTTCACAACCGTACCGTTACAAACACTTGGAGTCGTAGAGCCAGTCTTCGCAGTTTCCTTATTTTCCAGAGTAAATCTTTCAAACAGCAGCAGACAAAGTGATGATAACAGACTGGAAACGATACAAGAAGCAGAAGAAACGGTGGAGGTAAGTGTGAAACGTAACAACAGCCATGGATGGAGGTAGAACATCGGAGGTTCTTCGACGTCTACAACATCTCTTCATCTTTGGCCCCTAAGTCTCTAAGCCAGAAAGTTTTGATAACGGAGGGCCAATTTTAGGAACCCAACATTGGACGGGTGGCCAAAGTTTGTAAAGAAGATTTGTTATTTGCTTTACTTTCAGTCACGCACCCATTCTCGGTCACTGAACACCCTGCTATGGTCCATGACCGGGGTTCGGGGCCACCCAATGCACTCCTGCAGGTGGTGGGCCCACTGGAGAACGATCCCACGTTGCTCCTTCGGGCTTGACCCGACCCGGACCTGTGGGAGGAGCCCCGGCAACCAGGCGCTCGCCTACGAGCCCCAACCCCAGGCCTGGCTCCTGGGTCCGAGAACTCAAACCCCTCCACCACGTTAAGGTGGCGGTTCAACCGACCGAAGAAAGGTAGTTTGTCCTCTCTGGGTGGGTGGGTGGAGTCTCCCACCTCAGGTGGAGGAGTTGAAATATCTTGAGTTCTTGTTTGTGAGGGAAGATCGGAGCGTGAGATCAACAGGCGGATTGGAGCGGCGTCCGCCGCTATGCGGGTCGCTGTACCGGTCCGTTGGGGTGAGGGGACAGCTGAGCCAGAAAGCAAAGCTTTCAATTTACCGGTCGATCTTTGTTCCAGTACGCACTTACAGTCATGACTGAAAGAACACAATCCCGACTACAAGTGGCTGAAATGAGCAAGACTAAATTAGCCAAAATTTATACTCAATAACAGCCTAAAAAAAAGAGGAAAAGAGGCAAAATTAGCCAAAATGGCTGGTGTGTAAATAGCTAACTCCATAACAGCCTCAAAAACAAAAAAAGCCAAAATTAGCTAAAAACAGCTAGCATGTAACTGAAATATTAACTAACGACCAAATTAGCATAAAAAACAAAAAAGGCTAAATTAGCCAAAGCAGCTAGCATGTAGCTGAAAACATAGCTAAACTCCCAAACAGCCAAAAAAACAAAACAAAACAAAAAAAAAATAGTCAAGACAGCTAGGGTGTAGTTTAAATATTAAACTCCAAAACAGCCTAAAAAACAAACAAACAAAAAAAAGTAAATAATTGGCCAAAAGCAGCTAGCATGTAGCTGAAATATTAGTTAAATTTCAAAACGGCCTAAAAAATCTTAGTAAATGCCAAAATAGTCCGAAAAGCTAGCAGAATGCTAATTTTTAAAAGGTTAAACCTGTAACTTTCAACATAATTATGAATAATAAAAAGGCACGAATTTAATTTCAGAATAAATCAACTTAAACCTTAAATAACTTTCAATATTTTACTCTACATAAAAATATATTTTGTCAAAGTTATACAAATTAGAAATGAGCACAAGATAACATTGGGTCATTAATAACAATAACATAAAATGATCTGAAGGGCCGGATAGAATTACCTGGAGGGCCGGATCCGGCCCCCGGGCCTTGACTTTGACACATGTGCTCTAACAGAATGTTTTCTTCGTATTCCTATCAGAGACGTTGCCTCGCTCGAGTCCGTTTTCCTTTAATTGGCCACATTTAGCCGTGTTCTTGTTTGAAGGGCGCGTCGTGAATAATGGCCGCGGCGAACCCGACACGATAAACCCCGCACGTCTGAAATAAGAGGTCGGCCGAGAGCGTAGGTGAGATCCCGTCTCCTTGATGTGAACCCCATCAGCTCACAGCGGCGTTTGATAAGGAGCTTTAACCTCATTGCCAGAGGCAGAGTCTCTCCTGGTGCCCACTTTACAGCTCCGCTTGGTGGAGATACACAGTTGTGTTTCCACCTTCAGACACGTGTCGAGATAATGATGAACACAACCCGCAGAGATGCAGCCGGATCCTCCACGCTTAGAGCGGCGGCGGCTGGCTTTGAAACGTCTCGGTCACATTTAGAGGAGCGGCGAGCACAAGGGGAAGGTAAGGAAGGTGTGAAACGATCAAAAGCAAAACAAAAGCAGACTAGAAGGAGGAGAAACAAAGAATTTGACACGAACCGCAGGTGGAAAACAGAAACTAGAGCATGGAAAGAGCGGGAAAACGGCGGATGGAGGAACTTGGGCAGCAGCAGAACATAAAGAGCACAGATGTGATAACCCCCGCTGGTCGCCGGGATTCGGTGTCAAGAGTGGAGCCGGCCAAACACACTCGGTGTGTGGCCGGAGCCCCCCCATCTCACAGCCTCCTGACACAACTAAAGGGGCTCAGTGTGTGCACTGTCTCAGATGTTTAATTCATACAGCCGCCTGCTTGTGCTTGACATGAATGTGTGGCAGAGCAAGATGGGAATGCAAAGCGCAACAGCTAGGGTGAGGATGATACAGAGACACAAGAGAGGCAGAGGGAAGGAGGGAATGCCAATAAGACCAGAGAATCGAGGCGCAGGCGTGTAGGAGGATCCAGAAACGCCGGGAAGGGGGGATTTTTTTTTCTTTTTTTGGGTAAAGATTCTCAGATGAAGGCAGGCGAAGCATCAGTGATGGATAGAATCAGAGCAGTAGAAAAAAAGCGGTGATAAATTTCACTGAAGACACACCAGGATGAAAACATTTGGAGAACGTCTCGCGCCCTGAGTGCTGGAGGGAGGGCTGCAGGTCTGAGCCCAGGCAGGGGACTGACTGCTAGCGATTTTCTGTCATATCTCTTTTTCTCTTCATCCCTCATGCCTGTTCTCCACCTAATCCTGCCTCGACCCACCTACCCCAGGCAGCACGGCCCCCACTTAAAGACTGCATGTGTACCACTCGCAAAACTTCCATTCAATTTAGCTCAAGGATGCAATTTTCTCCCTTTAGTTTCTACAAATTGAAGCTTTGGCGAAATCTACCTCGGTCACAAATACAACTACCATCGGCAAGATTTCACGCCCGATTCTTTTGAAAATCGTTGGTGGTCATGAATGGAGAAATTAGGCGGTGGCAGCCGATAGTCAGCAGCAGCTCTGATTGGACGGTCCAGATCACCAGCCGCCAGAACCCAAAGGTATATAAAAAGCGGGCCATTCAGCGCTATTCATTTACTCAGATTTAAACACAGATTATAATCGTTGTGTCTCCCAAGAAAGCACAATATTCAGTTTTTTGTTGTCAGCATTAACCATAATGGTAAATTTTGTACAGCATTAATATCATCTTCCCATTTAAACCGCCAGATTGACGTCTGGCCAATCCATACTTCAACCGTACGATTTATTTATTTTTTATTTTTTTTAACTTTTATTTCACAAAAAGTACAACAAACGAACAAAGAAAAAAAAGACAAAACAGGGACAAAAAATGTGAATATATATAAAATAAAATAAAATAAAATAAAATAAAGGGTCTATTAATGAATATATACATGTATATACTGTATATTTTTCTATATCGACATATATACTATATATCGACATATATACTATATATCGACATATACACAGTATATATATATATATATATATATATATATAAATGTATATGTAAATGTATATGTACATACACATATATACACATATATATATATATACATAATATATTTATATGCACACACATATATATATAAATACACATCAATCTATCTATATGAGTGCATATATACATATCTATATACATACATATATATATATATCTATATGTGTGTATATAAAAATGCTTAAGACAAAATTTTGGGATACAGAAACAAGAACAGACAATAATAGACTGGATATACAGTATGCTTCACTATCATAACATATGAATGCTTATTTAGCTTCATTAAACGGCGGAGGAAGCTAATATACCAACACAACATATGATCAACTATTCAAATACCCCTAAAGAACATGCTAACAAGTCAACTGAACTTTTTATATCACTTTAAATCATTAAAGCATTTAAATGTTTTCTCCTTTGTATCGCTTTGGAACAATTTCGCCATAAGACTTCTTTTTTGTCTGTGTTAATGTCAGTAATAAATACTATTACACACATACTGTTACCTTTATAGTGGTTGATGCTATCTGTTTAAAAAAATAAATAAAAAAAAATCACATGAACTGTGAGTCGCACCAAATAAGTATAAGTCTCCACCTGTGGCAAAACTATAACTTGTTCTTTAAAAATACATTGCAGTGGTGTAGTGATTCATATCATAGATCGTGGTCACTGATCCGATTCATAGTCGATATTGGTTCATTTTGAGCGGTTGAATTCACTGACCTGAAATCGATCCAGGACGTCTTTAGCCAAAAATCCAACCAATGTGACTCACGTCTTCTTAAAGTTCAAAGTGTTTCCACACATTGGACTGATGATGGTTTTTGATACCATCACATGTGTGTCCACTGTGATGTACTTCTTACCTTAAAGTAAAGTACCATGTACCCATCCAAATGGTATTTTCCAATGTCAATTCATCTTGATTTGAATTGACTTAATTATAATGGTATAAGCCAATTTGATTAACAACTATCCTCAGATCGATCTGGTTGGATCGTAGGAAATCGATTCATTGATTGACTATCACACACCTTATCTTGTATCATATCATGTCTGATAACTGTTGAATTCATGGATGTTTATTTTGTCGCAGTTATCCAGCCCTCCTGGACTGGACCTCCACCACCATCCGGTCTGGTTTAGTCACCGATTCTCCGAGTTCATGCACATTTTTCTATCACTAATAAATCTTTCCTCTCCTAGAAATGAAATCTTGGCCATTTTACCTCTTCTTAGAAATATTACCTGCTGTGCTTTGATTAATTTTAATCTTTAGACTAAAAACCCAAGATATCGTTTCTGAAGGATTTGACTCTAGATTTTGGTACTCAAACAGCCGAATGTCGTTTTAATGATTATTATTCAGACCTTTGAGCAGAAAAACTACTAATTCTCAAAGTCTTTGGAATAAGAGCTGTTGAGGACATTCCTAAACATCCAGACATTTACCTAAATCCACCTCCAATACAACAAAAGTCATTCTTTGATCTTTCTCGATGAAAAAGATGAAAATTCGCAGAAAGGAAAGGCAGAACAGCCGTTAGACTCACCGTCCAAGACGGAACAGGAGGAAGTTTGAAGCTGATGAACTCCCTGCATTATTCTCAAAAACCAGCAACAACCCGGTTACTCTGCGTTCCCACTTTTACCAACAAGTACGAGGTGGAGGAGCCAGAACAGAGTCATCAACAGATTTTACCCCGGAGCTGCTGCCAACTCTTCTAATGTGGTGACAAGAAATGCTTATTCTCCTGTATGCACCTTGTTCTCAGCATCCAACAAACATTAAAGGTGTATTTTATGGATTTGTCTGAAAGTAGATCTCTGATCATCTTTTGATCTATCTTCAAAGTTCTCTTTTCATTAGTATTGTGTCGTTTTCTAGGACATACTTTCTGCAGAGCAGCAGGAGTTCATTAGAAATTGAGTTGGGCCGTTGTTACAAACCCCGCCCCCTTTTCTTCTCCCTGCTGGCGAGAGCGCTCTGTTTACACTCTCCTGCTAGCTTACAGCCCCCAGCTAACAAAAATGGAGAGCAATACTGGAGCTATCCAGTTCTTGGTCGTACGTGGATCTCGTTGACTACAAGCGGTCATGGTGCAGAGGTAGAGTGGTCGACCTCTGATCGGAAGATCTCAGGGTCAGTTCCTGCCCCGTCCAACCATTTGTCAAATGTGTTTCAGCCTCAGTGGCCTCGTGGTAGAGTGTCCGCCCTGTTACTGGAAGGTCGTGAGTTAAAGTCCTGCCCGAGTCAAACCAAAGACTCTAAAACTTGAACCCAGTTTCAGCCCTGGCATGCATCAGAATGAAATGAAGCAGGGAGTTTACATCACAAATACAATTTTTTCAAGCGGCATTCCTTGATTCTCAACAATATATACAAAGAAAAATGTAGTTTAATTTATTTTCTTTATACAGTTGCAGTCCCTTGACCCTAGAGCACTAATTCCAGGTGATTTTAACCCGAGCAAAAATATTCACGATTTTTAATATGCTATATTTTTCTGAGTGTCAGGGGTCCTTGGATAAAGTCTCACATGTCCCAGGAATGGATGGACCAAAGACCAAGTCTCCAGTATCATTATTATTAATATTTGGATTTTTTTGTTCACAAATTCCAAATTTTTATCAATTATTTTCTAGTATGTTTTTAGGATAATTTTATTTTCCATTTTGCTACTTATATCATAGTTGAAAACGACTCTAATGTATCAAGTGTTGTCATATTTTAATCTATTTTTTATGAGAAAGACTTTTAATTTTTTTATATTATATCGGCGAAAAATGATAGTGTAACTTTTTACAGCAAAAGGATTAATTTTTGGATGAAAAATACGTTTTTTTTCTTTAAATCTCAGTCTAAATCACAATGATGGAGAAAAACATTGCCTGCTTAACCCTTTACCTGCCTGCTCGACCAAACCGTGAGAAACATTTAGAAAACATGTTTTCAAAAACATTAATTGTGTGTATTACTGTACTGTGTATT
Source organism: Oryzias melastigma (assembly GCF_002922805.2). Classification (NCBI taxonomy): domain Eukaryota; kingdom Metazoa; phylum Chordata; class Actinopteri; order Beloniformes; family Adrianichthyidae; genus Oryzias; species Oryzias melastigma. Next base: position 24,383,326 of record NC_050522.1, on the reverse strand, counting down.
TTTTTTACTTAATTTTTTTATGGAGGCCCTAAGTATTTTTAGAAAAAAAAATTACTTGAATTTTTTTACATTTTATTTTATTTTTTGTATTTTAATGCCACTTTAGGGCCTCCATACCAAGACAATAAGAAGCAGAAAAAATACCTTTTTTGGTGTATTTTTTTCTTTTTTGGGTAGTTAAAAGGTTAAATAACACAAATTAATGTTTTATTGAACACAATCATGTGTCCAGTGTATGCATAAAACCAAGTAGGGGTTTTAGGGGTTCACATATTTTCTCCTGCAGCTGTATATGTCCTCACCTTAAAAAAAAAGACATCAAAAACCGTATTTTCTAACATGTGCTTAATATAGTTGGAGTGGGACTTTAACCCTTCAGGTGAATTTTCTATAAAACACGTTTGTCATTTTGTCGTCGTTCAATTTGAGGAAAAAATGGCTTCAAAAATGTTACCAGCAAATCAATGGTGTCCACCCGGTAACAGCTGGAAGGTTCTGCGGCTCCGGTCCTGAACTGTGTGAAGAATGAGCGGGGCGAGGGGAACAGATGGTGGACGGCAGGAGATCCACAAACAGACACTCCTCAAAGATAAAAACAGGAGACGGGCCACGTTCAGATGAATCACTTTATTATATATATATATAAGCTCATCATTATATTAATATCGTCATTAATATCCATCGTTAGGCACCGTATACATAGAGATCTGTGGGAATTCCGCAAGCCGAAAGACCAGAACATGCTGTCAACATGACAGAGAAGAACCTCGGGAGTTTACTGCTTAGACTTGTGTGTTTTTGCATAACTACCTGTCAGTGTGTGCGTTTGTAAAGTCGTGATTTCCAGGCTCAGTGGGAGTTCTTGTGCAACCGTCGCCGACTGAGGTTTCCACGTGTAATCGAACGCATCAGGGAGAAGGTGCCAAACGTGCAGCGCCGGTTCCTGGGAGAGTTCGGGCTCAGCCAGTTCAGGCAAGTCTGGGACGCCTTGGCCCGCGAGCTCCTTCTGGAGCCGGTTCAACCTGGGTGTCAGAGGCAGAGCGGCGAGGAAAAGCTGCTTTTGTTCCCACGCGAGAAGTATCGGCGCGATTGATCAATATTATCCAGGATGCAACCGATTGTGCTGTAGCAGCTGAAAAATACAGTTTTTAATAGTAAGAAACTATTAGAACAAGCAAAATTGACATTTTTTATTCGTGAATATTTGTTAAAGGTTCTATAATCACTGGAATTATAAAATGAAATTAAGTCAGCTTTTCTACAAGAAACGCCTGATAGTTTGGCTGTGCTCCACAGAATGTGGAAATGTAATCCTTAAAAAAAAAAAAGAAAGATCTAAAGAAAACTTCTCTTTTCTCTCGCGCTGCGTTAGATAAACAGATCCCCACCACTCCCAGCGACGTTACACAAGGAGCAACAGTCATCAGCTTCACAGAATGATTCACCCCGCAGTAAAAGTTAATCTCCTAAAACCCCATGAAAAGCAGAAGTTGGCACGTTCTGGGAAGTGCTAATCTAGAAAAACAAAATCTTTTGGTTTATCAGAATTGAAATCAATACAGATCATGTGTTGATAACTTTGTTTTTTACTGGTAAGATTTTATTGCTCATTTCTAAAGCTTTCATTTTCTTGTCACGTCCTGTTGAACATGTGTTCGGTTCATCCTAAACCTCAGATTAAAGACTGTAATCTGTCAAGTTTATTTTTCTATTCCACATAACTGGAGCTTGAATTGTGTTGATTTTCTACTTTTCTTTAAAATGTCATTTTCATTTTCTCCTTTTTTGAGCTCCGGTGTTAAAGGGTTAATAAGAAAGGCAGCAGCAGATTTGAGACCCGTACCCTACTATTATGATCCAAACTAACAAAAAAACATGACATATTATTTGAACATATTAGGAATGTTGGTGTGGTTAACAAAAACCTTGGTTGCTAAGGAAACCAAAAATTTACTTTGGCGGATTCTTGTAAAAATCACATCGACGTGTCGGTCACACTCAGGCGACCAAAAAATACAGTGGTTGCTATGGAGATAAAACCAACAAAAAAACGCTATTTTGAATTTTCTTTTTTTATAATTCATGAATTTGTCCCATGCAGTTCTGACCAGTGGCAGAGGGGGAGGGGCGCGCAGCTGCCACAGTTTAGGGCGGGGGTGGGTTGCACCTGCGGTCAAACGATAATAATCGTAATAATCGTAATCTTTACAGTTTATTCTACAGTTTTAGGAGATTCTCAGCCATAAATTCACAATTTTGACTCAATAAAATGTAATCCATGTTTAAAAAAAAGAATTGACTATATTTAAAATGATCGAGGGTAAAACAGCCTGTTTGGCGTTTGAGCCTCAGACACCATGTTAGATAAATATGGTGATTTGATTGGATAAAATCTAGACCAATCAGCAGGCCGGCACAAATGTTACTGGCACAAAAAAAAAAAAAAAAACGCAAAATCAAAGATAGGGCGAAAGTGAGACGAGGCACTACGCATCTAAAATCGTTTCTACAAAAACAAAATATTTTGAAAGCAAAAAAAAATAAAAGTATTTGAAAGGAAATTTTATATATTTTTATTTGCAAATTTGTATTTTTTATTCTTAGCGCTTTAAATTTTTTGTTTGCAATTTTGATCTCAAAACTGTGGTTGTGTCCGAATTTCTCCCACTATATATACACTGACTATATAATCACTATAGTGTGTTCGCCATTTTTCTAGTTCTGTCCAAATCTACTAATTCCAGAATCGAGTGCACTCAAAATTTCCAGAAGTCTTTGCGAAAAACTAGCGTGCATCGATGTTCTCTAGACTAGCAAACATAGACCACAATGCATTGCGGTCGAACAATTTCGAACAAAAAAACGTGTTTAAATGTAATATTTGAACAAAGCATCCACATTTTTACCATCAGAACACAGTTTAGTCATAAATAAATGTCGGCAAATGTTTTCATTTATTCGATTTTCACTTTGTGTAATCAGTGATGTCATATCCTGCATTTAGAAAAAAAAAAAAAATTACCTTTAAAATCTAGGGCACTATATCGTTTTTTAAAATATTGGGGGGGATTTCGGACACAAGCTGTGAGTTTTGCTTGCAATATGGTGGCTCAAAAATCACTTCATATGATGACTAAAGATTAAAAAAAGAAGATTTAATTGCATATAACTAACTTTAAAACTAATTAAAACTATAAAAAAAATAAGAATTTTGGACTTTGATTAAACAACACTTTATAGGTTTGAGTGTTTTATGCATGGAACCATTAAATCTGATGGTTCTTGTTTCCTATGTTTGCACACATTTCTTAATGGTCTGAAATATTATTGAAATGTTGATTGTTTTTAGCATCAACCAGCGACCACGCCGTCGTCTCAGGTTGTCGGACTCTTCCCCTCGTGTTCTTCAGCTTCACATGCTCGACGTGTGTCTTCAGGAGAACGTGTGCGTCAAAGCTGCGTTACATAACCGCCTTCCATTGGTAGGTCACAGAGTTCTGGGTACAGCAAAACAAATGAAAGCTGTTTTAACAAAGAAACCAGGCAATAACAATCTGGGTTTTTTTTATCCTTATGTGAGCAACCGTGATCTGATTCCGTGCAGCTCCCAGCGTGAGCCCGAACAGCAGGGCGCGGGGAGAGAAGTCGATTACCTTCCTGAAAAGGTGTGCAGTCTGTCGCCTCAGTGTGGCTGCTCCTTTTTTTATTACATTTGGCAATTTTTCAAGCGGAGCTGCTGTCACAAAAAAGGCAGAAATGGTTTTGTTTTGTAGATTTTTTTTGATGAAGCGTGCTCGCCGGGTCTACTCCATCATAGCAGAGACAGTTAATATATAAAATAAAAAATAAAAGGTTTGGTTTGTTGACACTTTTCCACCGACTCTGCCTCCGACACCCAGATCTGATCCAGGGAGAAACATCTCTGCTTCAAGGTTTTTTCTTACCGTTTCCTTCATTAAATTTGTCAGAACTTTATTTTTAGCCCGTTTGGAACATTTTCCATTTTGGAATAAAGAAGGAGACAACCTAAAGGGAAGCTTGAGCCGTTCCCTCCATCCCGTGGCCTTGACAGGCGTGGACAAGGCATCTCCACTCAGCCGTGAAATAACCACTCGTGTTTTAGCCCAAACAACTCCATTTCCGTGTTCCTGCCAGCACACGCTCGCACACACACACAATCCTCCAGGATTTTGCTGTCCTGGAGGGCTGACTGTATATATGTCCTAAAGAACTGATCAATACGTTTCAATCAGCTGGCAGCTCTCCGCTGCATGAGGCGGCGGCGGCTGTCCGATTGCCGGACACTTGAGGACCGCTGTACAAATGCAATCCCATCTAACCCCCCCCACCACAACTTTTTGTGCTCCACTGATTGACAGCTCCTCTCCTGATGGAAGATGTTGCCGTGACAACAGCTCATGCTACATCAGAGTGAACTAGAGCTTTTTGATAAATATCTCTCCATTAAATAAGTGGCTGACATGGGAGTGGAAACAGCCGCTACAGGTCGGAGGATTATTTACACCACTAGACGTAGAGATGTGAAGATGAAGGTTTGTTACAGACACGTGTGCTTTAAGTGCAGTTGGAAGGTCTATATTATCAACAGTGACTGGCCATTATTCACATTTACACTAGAGTTATCTCAACACACTTCATGGGTCCTGGTTTGATGAGCGGTCAACATCTGGATGAAGAACTCTTGGTTTTTCCTCTATGAATGGACAGCTTCCATTGAGTCTCTGTGCCAAATCAAAGCCTCAGTTGGATGGCGAAGCCTCGTTCCTGTATTCTCTGAGTCTTTTAGGTTAACATCAAAGTCTCCATTGTGGCTTTTCCATGCTGGCTCCAACTCGAGATATTTTCAGATTTACACGTCTGGAATGCGTCTCGATTGTGTTGTGTCTCACGACCGTCAATAAGTTTACATTAACCAAATCCAAATTGCTTCCCTACCCCTCTGGCTGTTGCTACAATTGAGGGATATTGGAGTGTAGCGGTGTCTTGGTATCCTTCTGCCAGTAGGGTCTTCCGAATTGCTCTTGTAGGGCAGAAAAGAAAAGCATTTCTTCATTTAGATATGAAGAAATATCGGTTAAGACTTTTTGTTTTAGCATGACTTTTGAAAGTTATAAACCAATGTTGTTCTGTATTTTAGATGACTGGCGACTATTGATGATGTCATCTAGCTGTAGAAAGATCTGAATTTGGAGAAACAATTTTTTTATGGCTATGTCCGAATTCCCACCCTAATCTCTAACTAATAAAAACTATTTAGTTCAGGACTATTAAAGTGCCCTGGATTTTAAAAGCAATTCGGACACCATGCTAACTACTAACTACAGATATGACGTCTCCAATTTCACAAATTGAAACTAATCAAATATTTCACAACTTCTATTTGTGACTCCACTGTGTTCTGATGGTGAAAAGTTCATTAAAAATTTACATTAAAACATTTTTTTCTCTATATTTGCTAATGTACTGGGCATAAAGAAACACTATTTTTTTTTTGCAAAAACTTTCTAGGGCACTTGATTTTAAAATTGTAGATTCGGACAGCACTACAAAATGGCAAACGCACGATATAGTCTGTAGTGAAGGACTTCGGACATAACTCTCCATTCGGAGGGATAAATGTGGGGGTAGGGAGAAGTCACTGTTGCCCCTCCCCCCTGGCTTTTGAGAGGGCGGTTTCTCCTGCCACCCCCGTGTTGAGTCCAAAACTTTGGCAATCACGCTGGAAAAACTGAATGCTAAGAAGGAAAAAGATGCTTCTTTCAAGAAAAATGACTTATTCTCTGCATCATAAGTTAAATAATCTCATAAATTACGTTTTTCAAAATCAACATTGTCTCTTTTAAACAAAACATGCTTTAGTTACTATAATTTTTTTCCTTAAATTCTTAGTAAATTACTGTTTTGTACACCAATTGTGGATCATTTTGCCTATTTAAAGAAGCAAATTTCGAATTTTTAGAATTTTTTTTATTTATTTCGACAAGACCTGTTTTTGCAGTGCAGCGGCCATGTTTTCTCCTTCCTCACCGAGTCCTTCTAAAATGTGTTTTCTGCCATAAATTATCTAAAATTAAAATTTTGAGGTCTATGGCAAGCATTGATTACCACAGAGGTTATGTCCATTACTGCGTGAGCATGCCACCTTAAATATAAAGTCACATTTTATAAAGCTTTAATTTTGAAACTTGGACTATTCCCTGTTTTAACAGATTTTTGACCCTTCCACGAAGGGACAGACGTCAGAAATGCAGACGTGACAGAGGTATTAAACTTTTTGTGTCGAGACACACCACAGACGCATCAGTGAAAATCAGCCTGTATTTCCCCTCCTAACCTACTTTTTAAGGTGGTATTTTCATGATTTTGTCACCACACAAAGCAAACTGACACATGTGAGGAGGTTTGAAGAGAATGGGAGACTTCACTTGGGTTAGTTAACACCGTCTACTCTCAGAATGACGTGGAGAAAGAGCACAAACACTTTGGTGCAATGAGTGTCACCCTATTGCCAAAGAGGGAATGCAGTCTGAAGCTTAAGGAAAACACGCGTTAAAGGGCTACAGGAGGAGGCTAACACACCACTAACTGACCAGAAGACGAAACTCGAGTTACAGACTGATGAGAATGTTGGCGTCACTCATAGAGGTGCTCTGGGTTAGGGTTCTTCAACTCCAATCAGGCGGTAATCCAGAAGAGTTCTCTGATGGTCCAAAGGAAACACAGTTTAGCCGTTTGACTGTGATTGAACCGATTGGTGCTTGAGGAAAGTGCAGGAGGTCAGTTTGGCTTCAAAGGTCAGAATTAGCTGAAGATGCAGCATTTTGGGGAAGCAACTATTGGAGTTTTCAGGAGAAGGACTGTTTGGCTTCCAGAAAAGTCTCTGCTGAAGATCAGGACACAAACCCAACGTGTGACTTGAAGACATAATTGGTCCGGAAGGAAGTCTGCATGGAAGGTGGAAGGGCTGTCCGGGACCTCCATCCGCCGCTCACGGAGAAGACGGAGCGCACTCCAGAGAAGCTGCAGAGAAAAAACAAGAGACGTTTAAGTCCCACTTTGATCATCTTCTGATCCATTTTAAAAGTGTTTCCAGTGGTCTTTTAATTATGATTATGTTGTTTTTGGGCGGAACTTTTGGCGTGGAGTAAGCCCACCCCCATTTCCCATCATCCACCTGTTTACATGGTCTCCTGCTAGCTTACGACCCCTCACACCCCCAACTTAACATTACAAAGACAACAACAAAGACGTTCATGGATCTATTTGTCAACAATGCATCAGAGCGGGAAACTTGTGACCCCGCCCATCGTATTTTCTACGTCACCCGATCTTTTTCAAAAGGATTTTTTCGTCTGCTCCGGATTCATAAAGATTGGTGGGGCTGGGTATCAATTATAATTTCCAGAATTTATTTAATTTGATAAGCAAGAGCCTGAATTGATTCAATTCAGATTTTTTTTAATTCTTCAATTAAATTTTGAGTCTACACATTTATACACATTTGATTAGAAATACATTAATGCATTATAATATATAATGAGATTGTTAATTGTTAACAATTGTTCTGCCTCTCCTGGAGGACGTTTTAGTTTAGCCTCTAGGTGGCGATTGCACTACAGCATTACACCTTATTCCAGAAGAAGAAAGAATGAGAAAACAAGAACAAATTGTTACTTTAAATAATATTTCCTTAAGAAAATTTAGAAATTTCATACTTGTGAGTTTATAAAGATGTTTATTCAATCAGCAAAGTATGTTTAGCTTAACCAAGTGTTAGCATTAGCCTACGGTTAAATGTTAGCATCAAGCTTGCTGACTTTAGCTTTATGTGCTAAATCGATTTATATTTGTACGAACCAATCTGTTAAGCTTAAATCGATAATTGGTTTTATGAACCCAGCCCTAATGATTTGAAACAAAGAAATATTCAAAAAATGCCATTTAGAGTTTTATTTTCTTCATAAATGTCCTCCATCATCAGAAACATACTATAAAAACATGTTAAAAACACCAAAAAACATTTTTTTTTTTTATCAGAGTGGATCCTAGAGGAACACCTGCAATGCAAACAGATAAATGAAGAAACGCTAAATGAGAACGAAAATAACATCCATCACAGATTGAGACGCGGGGGCTGCAAATCAAGCTGGAGCGCCAGTGACGTAAATGAGAAAAGAAATTAAGAAGTTTAGATCAAACAAGGCAAGGACCAAAAAAAAAATAAATAAAAAATGGAAAGGGCCAAGATAACAAGCATGGGCACGGCGAGGCATAAAACTGGATCGGGCGGATGGAATTAGAAAAATAGAAGTGTGGAGGGGGGGGAGATAAGAGAGACGGGATGAAAGACAGAAAGAGGGGAGGGGCGAATCAAAAGAAGGGACGTAATTATAAAAACGGCAGAAGAAAAATCAACAGGGCACATTGTGCTGCCGCGGCCTTACAAAGAGAGGGGGAGCGCAGCGGCGTGTCCATCAACCCTCCCCTCCCACATCCTCCCCCAGCTCATGTCAGCGTGACACACAACAGCACACGCGTGCACTTCAAATGCAGACTGGAGACAACAAGGATGAGTCAAGCAGATGAAGTGCAGACAGACAGCTGACATTTAGAGCTCAACCGGAGCATGTGATGACAAGCCATGAAGATCGCAGCCGCTCTGACAGATGCTGCTGCGCATGTGTGCGGACGGAGCTGCGACATCCCGCTGTTCATTTCCCGCGCTGTG